>NC_137234.1:18471028-18863528 GCF_949987685.1 Ammodytes marinus | reverse complement strand
GCGGTTGGTGTAAGCTTGGGGTTACAAGTATTGTAAATTACAAGCTTTCTGTCCTCTTATTTCACCGCATTGAACTCGTGAAAACAGAAGACATGCTTATAGTGAAGGGTTATAGTGTAGTGTTTTTTTTAATGTAGAGAGAGCCGTGTACCTGGCATATAGAAGCTACACACGTTTATTTTGCAAGAAAAACCGGCAGAGCACAAATCTTTCCCCAGAAAAAGTGTTGGGTGGTCTGAATAATTTACTAATCGCTTAGACTAAATTGGCGAGTGTTATATTTGAGCCCTGCACGACACTCTCCGCTGATCACAGTGATGGTGCTGCAGAGACACCTTTCATGTTATGTTGTCTTCTAACTTTATAACTCGCATGTGGGTATTTTGACAGCAAATGTTATAGACTACGCATGTGTGAAGTGGAGCCGTGACGTTAGCGTTATCAAAACCGTTGTGTTTTCCAAAAAATCCTCCCTGGGAGTAGATCTCAAAAACTTGCGGTTTCATGCTTGCGTTTGCTGTTTTCATGTAAATGATATAGTGCAACCGCGAGAATATTTCCGCGTTTGCACCATTTCGTGTTGTCGTGTAAAGTGCCCCTAACCCACATGCTTTTTCGTCTCGCTCAAAATTCACCAGGATTAACTGGACGGGGATCTTGTATAACACCTTGTGTATAAGTGCATTCTCCCAGCCTGTGGTGTGTACACATACCCAGACACAAGAGAAGCTGCTATGCCTGAAAGCCACACAGGAGAAGATCCTGCATCTCATGACTCATCCTGACCCAAAGATCCAGTTTTCGCTCATATAATAATGGTTTTATTTCTGGTTGCGATGATGCATGGCATAATCTTGCAGTCTACATATTTAAACATGGGAAAGAAAGGAGAGAAAAAAGGTGGAGAGGTTGAAAAAAATCTTAGAGTTGGAAAGCTGTGAAGTCAGTGAGAGACATTTTGGATCTAGACAGACTTTGAGCTTCATTGCTTTAGTCGAAGTAGCAAATGTGAGTGAGTGTGTGTGCTTCTATGCTGGGTCTATTGGATCCATCTCTGTGTGGGGGGCCCTGTGGTTGGCAGGTCTCACGCTGTGCAACCCCATGGAGCCATGCTTCCTCCCGCTCACTTTCAATATCGTGACAGCTTTGTCTGTCTGTCCGTCTGTCTACCTCCCACCAATGGACCCGTTCCTTCATCATTTATACCTTTTTCCATCCCCCTATCTTTCTGGTGTTGCCCCGTGGCTGGTTTGTTATTATCCAACAACCCCCCCCATCCCCAGTAAAGAGGATAAGGCCTTTGCGATTAATGTGAGGGCTGGATAAAGCTGGAACTAGCCGTGTGAGAGAAGGAGGGCCCGACGGACTCAGACTCTTTTGTTATTGGCTAAGCATGACATCATCCCTTTTGTGCGGACACTGGCAGGCCGCGGGCTGGGCACGTGCAGACTGGCTGTGTGTGGTGTTTAAGCCGACTCCCAGCTAACCCCTCTCTCTCTCACAGGCACACACACACACACACACACACACACACACACACACACACACACACACACACACACACACACACACACACACACACACACACACACACACACACACACACCATCCTCTCTACCCCCCACATGGCTCTGAGCATTGCCCAGTAGTCGCCTCAGCCAGCCAAGCCAAGACAGCAAAGGACACCATTGTTGCTCTTTGTTGGGGAAGTGAATGCAGGAAGCGGGAGAGCAGCACTGAGGGCATTCATGGATGGGCTGCTGCCTCCGCCTCCTCCCCGGCTGCCTCCCGCCTCACATCCCATTGAGCCCTAATAGCCTGCATCCCCCCAAGGCGCTGCACTCACCCTCTTTCATAGAAGGCTCCTGACGCTTCAGTTAACTGAGCTGAATGAACATTCATGACCGACCAGTGCAGCAAGCGATCAAAATGGTGTCCTCTTTTCTTCTCCTCTTTCACATCTCATCCCTTCATAACCTCTTGTTTTAATGCTGTCTATGATGTAGGCCAGAGAGAGGTGTATACAGTAGGTTAGGTGGTGGTGGGACAGGGATGGCACAGGCTTAGTTGGGAAACGAACAGGGCTTCCTCATGCCTTTTCCTCCAGGCCGGAGGACAGGCGGCTGGCTTCTTGGCTTAAGCCTGGCTAATCCCCGCTGCTGTGGCGGGGACAGCCGGTCCAGGCTGGCCCTGACAGATGGACCAGAGGTTTTTCACTACCAGCAGCCAGTCTGGGGAAGCAGCACACACTTCCTCCTCCTGTATGAATGTTCCACTGATGAATGAATGCATGCATGAATGAATAAAGCAGTCTACTCATAGGTACAGACTCTGTATATTTTCCTGTGAATTGGCATACTCACCTGTTTTTTGGAAAGTGGATCGGGTATCAGCCACAGCCATACATGACCAATCCACATTCAAAAGCTCTTTCTTCTTCTTTTTTTCTGTCAGTGTCTTAGCAAGATTCAGTATAGCTGCTAACAAAATGCGATTAGAATTGGAATTTAATTCAATTTGTTAATTCAATATATTCTATTATGTTGTTGATTTATTTAAAAAAATTACAATAATAATAAAGTAAACGCATTCAATGTAACAATTTTCTGCTCCTCTCTGTTTTGTCATATTGAAAAAGTGAATACTCAAACAAGTAATTTTGGGGCATCGACACCAGCTGAGGGAAATTATCCTGAGCATTTTAAACAATTCCCTGCTGTTTTACTGCATAAATCAAAAGAATAATTGAAAAAAAAATCAACAGATTAATATATAATAAAAAGATGCGTTAGCTGCAACCATCATTTTATATTTTGTCCACTACTATCATGCCTGTGTGGGAACTTACCAACATGGTTAATTATTTGTGTTGTCTTTAAAAGTCCTACTACTACCTGTAATCACGCTCTAGTATGTCTTCAAAATATTAGTCATGAAAGGGAACAGAAGCCCAATTAACGTTGCTTGGTGTTATGGCCACGTAGCAATAAAGAGCGCCAGGCCAGGGGTCTGTGATCTCGTCTGTGATCTTAATTGGATTGTGTCAAACAAACTGAGGGCCCTGCTGCCTAGCACAGGGGGGAGACTGCACATGACCAGTTAATGCATTTATGCAATGAGGAAGATCCCCATTCATTCCATTTATGACGCACCATATGTTGTGTTTATCTTCTTTGAAAGGGTATAATGATACATGATGGGAAATTAGGGGGTACCTTGAGTATCAAAGGTGAGTATTCCTGCGATTGTGTAAAACAAACTGAGTCAAAAGTGATTTTGCCTGTGATTTAAGTGTCAGACAAAGGCCAAACACACTGGTAATTTCTTTAGAAAACACCGTACAGTTTTCATAATGATACCGTTCTGGACACAGACGTTTCCAGTAAGTAGAGTGCAGTATTTCAAAATGAGGGACTACACTCATTGTGTGTGTCAACTGCCTTGACAGTAGCAGCACAACTGACATCTAAGTTGATGACTCACTGGACTGTTTCCCAGATTTCCCAGAGGGCAAACTCAGGGAATTTTTTTGTACGTTTCATTCACATTTTTCCTTTTGCCAAGTTCAAATAAAGGCACTGTAGCCTGCGGTGGTTTTCCTACAGAGCAGGATATGTCATGTGTTTGCTTTGGTGAGGTCATGGCATGAATCATTGTTTGCTTTAAGGATCCCGATGTTTGACTTCGACATACAATCACACATACAGTACTGTATATGGTTTTGAGACAAAAGGCTACTGCATCATATAGCAGGGCAAACATTTATGTAAAAGTCATTTCTTTAATTCACAGATGTAAGCAAAGATGGAGGGAATGTTTTATATAGGATTTACGGGTATGAAATGTGGCTTTCATTTTATACAAAGCGAAAACATTACATGGTTTAACCGGATATACAGCATGCATGTGCTCTTTATAGACAAAATAATATAATATTATAGTGTGTGTGTGTGTGTGTGTGTGTGTGTGTGTGTGTGTGTGTGTGTGTGTGTGTGTGTGTGTGTGTGTGTGTGTGTGTGTGTGACAGACAGGGAGAGATAGGCTGCAGAGAAATTCTATACTTGCATGTGAATGTCTACATACATGACTTGCATCTGAATGTGTAACCTACGGTATGTGGGGCCTGGTGTGAGTGTTAAAGGTCCTCTTGACTTTTCAGTGGTGTGAGGGTGTGACCAGATCAGGTGACCATATCTCTGAAATGACCAGTGATGACCTAACACTCCACATGCACAGAGGCCTCAGGGACTTTTACCACACTGAACTTGTCTGAAACACACAAACACACGCACAGACATACGGTTTGTTACTGAATGACACTAATGCTTATTCTTAAAACCAAAGCCAGACTAGTCACCTTAACCCATAGCTCTCGTACCTTGTTTCATTGTTTCCTCATGAGGATGAAAGTACAAGGAACTCTGTGACACACACATCACACCTAGACAGGCTTACATGGAAGTGGCAGCTGCCAGTGCCAGTCAATGACATCACCTGGCCCGAGGGCGGTATCTTTACAGCAGGGAGTGCTTTATGTCGCACCCTGTGTGGTGGAGTCCTCAACTGACAGATCGACTTCAAGGAGAGGTCACTGCCTGTTTCAGCAGCTCCTTTATTAGTATGTAATGTACTGTATGTTTTGGGAGTCTGCGCCAAAGCATAAGGCCACTTTATAGCCATATTGACATTATAAGCCTTGTCAAAAAGTGCCTACAAATTAAGAAGTAATAAGAGAATGAAGGTATGATGTGTGCAGTATGTTGTGCACTTGCTGCATCAATGTAAGGGCACAAGGTCAGACTTTATTGCCCTTAAAAAAAACTTTTGACATTGCAATGCACAGTATATTTAATTCTCCTGTGTCAACTCTTAGGCTCCAGACCTCTTTATATTCACATTTTGAGCAGAAGACACTTTGTTGAAGCAAGTTCACAATGCATGCCACTTTTTGTTTCTGTGGGGCATCCCAGAGAGGAGGCACTGAGCATTCCCAGACTGCGCTACAGGAATGCTGGACTTACTTTCTGTGTTTTTTTAGACTGTTTGTGCTGATGTAGTGTCAAAGGACAGTCAGACAGGACAAACACAAGCACATACTGTCCCGCTCAGCACTGACCTTGTCACGAGCCAGTAGCACCCAGTAGGTCAGGGGGAAACCATCTTTAATTTTATTACACAAGCACTTACCGTAACCCCAGATATATTTTGTTTCACAAGCTGCGCGTCTCATCTATACTGCGTGTGTGTGTGTGTGTGTGTGTGTGTGTGTGTGTGTGTGTGTGTGTGTGTGTGTGTGTGTGTGTGTGTGTGTGTGTGTGTGTGTGTGTGTGTGTGTGTGTGTGTGTGTGTGTGTGTGTGTGTGTGTGTGTGTGTGTGTGTGTGTGTGTGTGTGTGTGTGTGTGTGTGTGTGTGTGTGTGTGTGTGTGTGTGTGTGTGTGTATGTTGTTGATACCAGCCTTGTGTCAGACCTAGTTTTTCTCCCGCTCCTTGCATATTTCATAACAGTCTTCTCTCTCTTGCCTGACACCTTCCCTTTTTCTCCTTTTCCCTCACATTTTCTTTTTTTTCCACTTCACCTAATTTACACAAATAAAAACACATGTTCTACTGCCTTTTTTCTCTCTCTTGCTTTCCTTGCAATCACTTTCTCTCTTTACTGGCGTCTCCCTTCTGCAAATGACGGGAGATGCATAAGCTCTCCCCGTGACCATATCTTGTTTATGTCTAGCTGTGATGCCATTCTTAAGATCCTCCTTTAGAGGATGCTTGGGTGCAGCATTTGGTCTTCCAGTAACCACCTTCTGTCCCTCTGTGCACCCTCCTCCTCTCTCGAAATGTGATTGTCCTTCTCCCTCTACTTAACTTCTTGAGCTTTCTTCTTTTCCCCCTCCTCTTCCTATATCCCTCTGTTTGTTTCTCCCTTTCCCTCCTGGCCCCTCCTTTTTTTCCCCTTCTCTCTGCCAGTGGCATTCCGTGTTTACCTGCAGTGTGCATGCGTCAGAGGAGCGCCCGGGCCAGTACAGTAGTGAGTAGTGAGGCTGTAGCACTGCAGAGGGATAACAAGAGATCCCGTGCAACTGCTGCAGTCTTGACAGCCAACCCCGTGCACGTCCGGGTCGTTGACCTCTAACACTGCAGCAAACTCTATGCATATCACGTACTGAGCTGGAGGTGGAGTTTGTGATTTAATATGCATATCGATATTATATTATACTATTTCTTTACTATCATTCATTCACTTCTTAGAAATTGGGATGAGTTCAGTAGAGGTGTAATTTCATCCTCTTAGCTGAAACATTGAATAGATCTTCCACATTTTCTATGGATGTTTCTAAACTTATAGATGAGCACAGCATTTGATGTATTGGTTATTTAATACAGCATGCCTGCATCACCCTCTGGTAATCCGACAGTAAGTAACATACTGATTGACAATTCTATATTTACTCTGTGTGTGACAATTCTATATTTACTCTGTGTGTGTGTGTGTGTGTGTGTGTGTGTGTGTGTGTGTGTGTGTGTGTGTGTGTGTGTGTGTGTGTGTGTGTGTGTGTGTGTGTGTGTGTGTGTGTGTGTGTGTGTGTGTGTGTGTGTGTGTGTGTGTGTGTGTGTGTGTGTGTGTGTGTGTGTGTGTGTGTGTGTGTGTGTGTGTGTATAGTTAAAGGCCTGTAATCCTCAGGCATTCAGACTAGGCTCCAAAATTAGATCTGATCTCATTAGGATTATTAGCCAAAATTATCCTGGGTTTGTAAAGATGGAGGATGTAGGGGATTTAAATCAACGAGAGGTACGGAGATACACATGTTAAAAGGAAATGAGTGCTATATACAGGCAGACTTAAGACGGGAAAACGTGGATAAAACACTGCAGTTTGTTTTGAGCACAATGTCAAGCGCATGCAGGCAGTCACCACCAGGCTCTACAAACTAGTGCTGCTTTATGTATTTGTATCTCTTGGTGCAGTGTTTTGGATGTAAGCAGATACTGGGCCAGAAATCAAGTTGTTCGATGCCACTCTTTTTTTTTTTTTTTCTTCTTTTTTTTTTTTTTAGTGATGCGGTACATGACAACAGTGCGAGACATGACAAAAACACCATTGTTTGTGGGACAAGACTACATGAACACGTTTGAAACACGACAAGCTGTTGGAGACAAGACGACAAGCTGTTGGAGACAAGACAACAACAACAACAACAACAAAAAATGACAAGTAATACAAATAAATAAATAATAATATATTATTATATATATACGATAAACAAATAGGAGCAAAAAAATTATAATAATGGCACTCTTGATCAATACCACAAATCAGGGTTTCAGCTTCAGCTCTTCATGTAGTCGTGTCAGCATTGGTGCTGCATGCAGGCAGGCAGGCAGGCAGCACTAAGCAAGTTTTTGTTAATGGACCCAGAGTTACTTGTAAACAGACTTCAGAGACTGACCTTGTCCTGTCTAAATCACCAACGTGGCTGTGTGCCCAGGCGCTGTGCTACAGCTGCTCCGTAAGCAGAAACATAATCAGGCACAAATACACACACACTATGTAGCTGTGTAGATCATGAGTGGTGGTTGCCACCATGCCTTTCAGCATGCATGGAGCTGAGAAAGGATAGGTGCTAATGCTTGGAGGACGTGCAAGTTTTGCCTGGAAGCTAGCAGCTATTCAGTGGCAAATTTTATCTGAGGATGATGCACTGCTGGTAATTGAAGAAATGCAGCGGGTTGTCCTGACTCATCCTGGTCCTCCTTAATGTTGGGTTGCATCACTTCCACTACCGTGCCCTTCTTTCTGGCCTCCCTTCTTCACTTTCCTCCTCTTTTTTTCCTCCTGCATCTCTCTCCACCTCTTCTCCATCTTCCCCTGCCCGGCTACTCCACTGCCCCCACCCTCCTCATCCCTTCCTTCCTGCTAGTCCCGCCTCCTCTTCCCTCTCTCCCCTCCTGTCCAGTGGCTGTTCAATGATGCAGTGATTCATAGCTGCAGCAGTAGGAGCTGCCTGGTGGTCATGTGACCAAAGCCTGCCTGACAACATGGGGAACAACACAGCCTGGCGGGTGTGCATGCAGGCACATGCACTGGCTCACACTCTCTCGTGCAAACAAACACACACACACACACACAATGGGCATCACATCAGCGTTGCATGCCCTTGTCCTCCCATCGTTCTCGCAAACAGCATCACATTGATGCTCACTCACGCCACGTATACTGAATTTTTATGTCTATGTTATGACATTGCCTCCCATTACAACAACCAACCCTCTCAGCAGTATATCTGGACAGTAAATAAAGCCACACAGCAACACTCAGCCCTAATGCATTATTCACAATGCTTTTCCCTCATAATGTCATAACTAACTCTAGAATCACCTGTAGTTCATCCTGCTTACTGTTGCAGCCACGGTCAGGCAGTGTTTATAGTCGTAACTCCGAATGATGTGTTTTGTGAGTTCATTTTGTTTTTCCTCGTGCTTCTTCCTGGTGTGTATTAAAGGCAGCAGAGTGATCAAGTGTTTGCGTAAACTATCAGACAGCTGCAATGTTGAACCATGCAGCAGCCAGCTCACGTGCATTGTGTATGTATTTTCTCAGCTGAGCAACCTTACCCCTTATTCCCTTTTTAAGAATCAGTTGGTCTGATAAAACATACATGGTGTGTGTGTGTGTGTGTGTGTGTGTGTGTGTGTGTGTGTGTGTGTGTGTGTGTATTGTGTCCAATATGCAAATTTGATTCCAGTAGTACCAGTTGCATTAACTTACTCTGACTTCCCTGTTGGTACTGGATACTTGACGTACTTTGCTCTCCCCTCTCTTCCTTGTTGTTTATCCTCTGTGCAGGTGGAGCTGGGCAGGAAGCAGGAAGTGGTGGTTTATGACCAGAGTTCCAAAGAGGCAGTGCATCTGTCCAAAGATGGCTTTGTTCACATCCTCATGGGAAAGCTGGAGGGCACCTTCCACAAAGTCTCCCTGCTCACTGGTACGTCGGAATAAGTGTGCGGAGCAATGAGTGTGAGCATGGCGGGGTTGATGTTCAGGATTCTATCTTAGTTAATTGTTGTTTTTCTCCATTTGTTACCCACTTCCTTGAAAAGCGGGCACCCCCCCCCCCCCCACACACACACACACACACACACACACACACACACACACACACACACACCACACACACACACACACACACACACACACACACACACACACACACACACACACACACACACACACACACAAACACACACAAATGTCTGCTTTATTTGAGTGTGTTGTGCACAGTTTGGTCAGCAGATGTCACTGATGAGCACAACACGTGTTCATCTGCTCAGTCACATGAAACTAGCTGTTCCTCATTTCCACACTTGCAGGGATCACACTTTCACAGGTATATGTGGAGATGAAAGGATAGGAGGAAGTATTAAAAGTATAAAAGCTTACTGCCTGGGTACAAAGCCTCTCTGATTCTGATGACTCTTTGATGTTTAAGCTTCCCTGGAGACTTTCTCCTATAGCCAGCATCACTGATATGAAGCTGAAGCTTAACTCCAATCCTCTGGCCTTATTTACCACCATTTATTATCCTGTCATAGTGTCCACTAAGCACGCTAAGACTTATAATTGAGCTCCAGCAAGACTGTTAATAGCCTTGTTGAGTTAATAACCTCTCGATGGCGCTGGCTGGCTGCTGCTTTTTTTTTAAAGAGACTACATCACACACACACACACACACACACACACACACACACACACACACACACACACACACATACACACATCCAGTAGCAGAGGCTTATGAATTCATCCCAAATGTGTCCGCTCAGAATGGAGAGCGTAATCTGCCTCATTCAGGATTGAGACGGCAGTGGCATGCTGTTCGGGTAAATCTCTGCTCTCTTCTCTGCAGCATCCCCACATCCCAATTCATTCTTCTCCAACGCTAGGGAGATTATCTTTTTTCATGAGTCATTCATAGATGCTGAGGATTGCCTCAAAGCACCGGGGCTCCACAATTAGTCACGGTAACACAGAGATGTACTAAGCACATGCTTAGGCATTACAGCATACACTGTATATATGCACACACACACACACACACACACAAAACCATGTTCGATATCTCTCATACACACACACACACACACTAGCTGATTGTTTCTGATAGCCAGGTTTTTCCTCCTCAGCCTTTGCTTTATTTAAATTAGATTTTGGTTGGGATCAAACATCATTCCCTTCTTAATAACAGACCCCCCTTTGTCAGCCTTTCCCTTCTCTTCCTCTCCACCAGTCCCATCAGCTCTCTCTCCTGGAGGAAGAAAAAGAGCAATCACACTTCTTCCTTTTCTGTCCCCGCTTTTCTGCTGTTTCCACGACAACTGTGGCAGAGAATATTCCCAATAAGGACTCAGCCAATGGCGTTGGCCGTTGTTTGGGTGCTTGTATTATTGGGGTCAGTGGAGCTAGCAGCCTCTGTCTGTCCATACTCGGTGGTTATTTGTGTATGCGTGAATGTGGCTGGGCAGATGGGGGGGGGGGGAGTTGCATGTACACGTATACATGCGTGCAGTCTTGCCTGCATGCATTTGTGCCTGATCACATGTGGACGTGCGCTGCAGGATTTGTTCGTGTGTCAAAGGAGGCTGCAGATTTTTCATGAGAGAGAGAGATGGCATGTGAGAAGAAAAAGGCCACAAAAATTTTTTTGCCATGGAATTTGTAAGGCTTTTGAACATTGTTTCATAAATCATTATAATTAACCACACAATATGCTAATTAGAAAGCATATGGGGAAGACCGTTTTCATCATGGGTTTTAGTTTGTTGTGTGTGTGTGTGTGTGTGTGTGTGTGTGTGTGTGTTTGTGTGTGTGTGTGTGTGTGTAAAAATCAGAAAAGGCTGCTGTGCTTTAGTTTCTATTGGAAATTTAATGTATTTGTGTTGTAGTCTACAGGATGAACAACACAAGTCATTTTGAGGTGACACTCTGGGCTCTTGTTCCCCCTGCCCCCCTTCTGAACCTCTGATTTATAATGCTAGTAGTTCATGCGATGACTTCATATCTGATTGATGGCTTATTTTGGGCCTCACATGCACATACCACACACGCACAGCACACACCGTAACATTGCTTCAAATCAAGTGATGGGGTGGTGTGAGAAGAGAGGGGGTCGGATAGAGGGATAAAAAGCAAAGAATCCATAAATGGGATTGACAGGCTGAATTAGATAACTATTACTGACCTGCCTTGGGGGGGGGGAAAGGATTACCTGCCTTAACAGATATTTATCCAGAAGCTTGCCAAAGGGAGATATTGGCACAGTCTTGTAGAGACGCACACGCAATCCCTAACAGTCAGGTTATGTTTTTCATATTTAAAGGCTGTATTTTTCTTCAGTCTCAAACTTTCCAAGTAAGGGAATTGATTGCAGGAACATTTGGCAGATGAGCTGCTTGAATGACCTGTTTCATAAAGCAAAGTGCATGTACTGTGAATATATTGATCTAAAATGGGTGACTCCTCTTCTGTTTCTTTCCATTCAGTAAATGATCAATAAGTCAGGCGCAATAACCTCAGCACTTCCTCCATGTGGGTGATGTCATGGAGCAATAGGGCCATTGTTTTTGGGATGAGAAAATTCTTCCTGGTACTGATGATGGCTCCCACCCAGTGTTTATTTTGAAATGTATATTCATACACAATACAGGATGCGGTCGTGGTGCAGTTGGAAATGCGTGTATGTGAATTCATGTTTTCACGTGGGGTAATGCGTACGCTTGCGTTATTACTTCATCATCGGCTGTGTGAAAGTGTTTGTGAGAAACATGTCTCCCCGGGGACAACCATATTTTTACCACAGCAATGATCTCACCCAGCTGGAGCTCGGGTTGATGTGTCTTTCCTTTGTCATAGTAGTTGTGTGTGTGTGTGTGTGTGTGTGTGTGTGTGTGTGTGTGTGTGTGTGTGTGTGTGTGTGTGTGTGTGTGTGTGTGTGTGTGTGTGTGTGTGTGTGTGTGTGTGTGTGTGTGTGTGTGTGTGTGTGTGTGTGTGTGTGTGTGTGTGTGTGTGTGTGTGTGTGTGTGTGTGTGTGTGTGTGTGTGTGTGTGTGTGTGTGTGTGTGTGTGTGTGTGTGTGTGTGTGTTTTGGTCGAGGAGGAGAACATCGCATGGTTGGAGCCAGCAAAGCTCCCCAGTGGATCTAAAGTTTGCGTGTTTCCCACCAATCTGCAGCGCACAGCCAAACCAAAGAGAACACTGCCTGCTAGTGTGCTACTAGGTGGTATGCTAACTGATGCCAACTGCGTAGCTGTGTCATGCGTCACATCAGCCCTGATGTGGGCCCTGCCAGGATGAAATGTTTTGATGTTGGCCTGTGGACCTCTTGTTCTAGTTTTAGCTCAAGGGGCTGCAGAGAGAGAATAGAAAAAGAAGAATGATCAAAGAGGGTAAAGGGAGAGAGAAAAGAAAGTGTGGAATATGCACTTGTGTTGTGCAGATGAAAAGCTGAGTTGGGTAATTGTTTCAAGCAGGTGGGAGGTTGATATAGACATTAGAATTCTGTCTTTTTGTAGCACTTTTTATTGAAGTATACTTTAAGAACTGACATCTGAAAAAGTAAAACAGATAAAAAAAAAATTATTATAATTCTCCAGTCGTCGAATGGACTGACAGGTCCAATAAATGTGAAGGGACAGTGACGCAGCTTTCCCAGGTGTGTTTTTCATCCATCTAATGTTTGTGTGTGTGTGTGGGGGGGGGGGGGGGGGGGGGGGGGGGGGGGGGGGGGCGACATTTGAGCTCTGCCTTAATTGAGTCACCAGTTTATTATTGAGTTATTCTACAGAACAGTTCTGTCACAACAAAACTTAAGGGTTAATCATTTAATCACAAGGACCTTCTATAGATCAATTGATCATAAAATGCAGAATGTGGGTTGCAGAACTATCTGTTAACCAGTCAAGGTTATTGTGTCCACAAGACATCATCCAGATACTGCAGGGCTGTGTAAAGCAATCGACTAAACAGGCTTGGTGAGATTTGAGCTGTGTCACATTCCATGACTAGAAGTCTAACCAGGGTTAGAATATGCTGTCACACTTCAAAAGTGACAAATGATTTTCTAAGTCATTTAGAAAAACACATTTTGGAAAGAGGTAAGACATAAAACAAAAATGAATAAAGTCAAATAAAGTATGAAATGTTGTTTGGGAGTAGCATTCCAAAGTTTCTGTTAATGAAATGTATGACTAAATTATTATTTGTTAAAAATGTGTTTGTTTAAAACGTATTTGTTAAAGCGGGTAACTATGATGATTGATATATATCATGCTGTAGTATTGGTACCTAGTGTGTAACTGGGACTTTTTTGGAGTTTTGAAAGGTTAGCATTCTGACTCCCACGCTGTCAGCCTGCCAGCTCAATGCAAAAGCACACAGGACGAGACATGGTGATGACACACTGATGAGAGGTATTAGGAGATGAAAAGGTGCCTCTCTCTTATTTTCTTTTGGCTCTCTCTTTCTCTCACACACACTAAAAACACACACAGGAGCTGCTGTGTACCCCAGGGCTTTGATGAGATCAGGTTAGGGTGTGACTGCAAAGGCAGGTACAAAGGTCAACTCAGTTATGTGTCATTCTTCTATGCTGTTATTCAATGGGGCGGCGGTTCCTGTGCGTGTGTGTGTGTATGTGTGTGTGTGTGTGTGCGTGTGCGTGCGTGCGTGCATCAGAGAGAAGCTGAAGAAGTGAGGTAATCGTGGGAGGCGGAATCTCACAATGCCGCCGTTCACGGAGACATTCCAATGAGCTACATAAGGAGGTCTGTTTGTGTCACTGTGTGTACGAGCGTTTTGTGTGTCCGTGCACATGTCTGCATGAATATGTGCATATGAAGTAGTGTGTGTGCACGCGCATGACGCAATGTTTGAGAGTGCATGTGAGAGAAATAGAAAAAGACAAAACAGAAGGAGAGCCACCGAATGTGTATGTGTGTGTGTGTGTGCAGTTTGCTCCCGTGTGCGTGTGCGTGTGTGTGTGTGTGCGTGTGAGTGTGTGTGGTCGAATAGCTCATTGAGTGAGACAGGCCGTCATGCTGAACTGTGTGTTGGTAGTCCTGGAGAAAGTCTTGCTTTGTGGTTTCTTCTTCTCCTCCCGGTTGCCCAGCAGGAAGTCTCCACATCCTCTGAACCCGCCTGAAGAGGAACATTGCCAAAACAAACAGCCGCTCATTCATAGCACACCTGAAGATTTGTAAAAACGCAAGGGTGTGCAGGATGCTTTAGCAGACATGCATCACTAATACAATGTGATAGGAATTTCATACTTAACTTTTTTACAAAAAAGCATAGCACTCTTTATTAAGGCCCACAAAGTGCCTCCTGCATCTGTTTTCGCTTGCAACAGTGCCATCTCCAGCCCTTGTAAGGGATTGACGGGGAGAAAACAATTGCCTTGGAGAAACCTAGGGTGAAGGAGATCAGGTTGATGTCTGTTTTGTCACTCAAGCCGTTTTGAGTGGCTTTCATTTACCACTATGTGCCTGCAGAAGGTGTGCTCTGATTGGCTACACTGCAGGTCAAAGAGGTTGCACTTTAATTATAGCGCCACATCCTCCATCCTTCATCTGTCCTCTTGCCACCTTCTCCGTCATCCCCTCTCTTAGCCTCCTAACCTGCCCTCTCTTTACCTCCTCTGCCTCTCCCTCCATCTGACCCCTCTCCCATTACGCCATGGGGAGCTCCGGTCAGATCAATGATTTCATTGAGAAGGAGCCAGTGGTGCCATTAGGAGGTGAGCTCACCTTCCCCGGGGAGATCTGACACATTATTCTCAATGACCTCGCCTTCCTCTCCCTCCACCCCTCCTTCCATCTCCCCCTTCAGCCCCCCCTACCCACCCTCCCCCCTCCAACACACACACACACACACACACACACACACACACACACACACACACACACACACACACACACACACACACAATTTCTCCCTCTCTATTCCCTCTCCCTCCCTCTCCTCTGTTTCACGGTGCTGAGAACAGAGCTCTATTTTTAGTCCCAGACTCCTGCGGTCGTCACATCTGGCGCCAGTGGCCTCTGTGCTCGCACCCTGGCCTGTACATACACAAACACACACACAAACGCACAAAGACACACACACACATAAACAGCAGCCCCGCCCCAGCCCAGCACCAAAAAGAAAATGGTCAAAAAGAAAATGGCCTACAAAAATATCTATGACATCACCTGCGAGCCCTGAGAAATGTGACAGGCTGTGAGAAAGCCGTGGAGTGGAGCTGTTCGGTGACCTAATGTTCCTTTCATGCAGGTATGAAATGAGGGCTCACACCTTGATGAGGTGTCGTGCAAATGCTTCACTCGCACTCACTCCTGCAAGTGAGAGCGAATGCATGCACATATGGTCGGACTCACACACACACACACACACACACACACACACACACACACACACACACACACACACACACACACACACATTATATGGTAAAAGGGCCCAGAGGAGGCCTGTTACGGAGTTGAGTTTTATGTAACAATGTTCGGCTTCTGCCAGTGTTCTCACCCCCTCCCTCGTCCGTCTCATTGGCCTCACATGATGAGCTTGATGTCATTTTCCCCTTCTTTCCCCTCAAAACCGGGGAGAACAAAAACAGGCCAGTGTGTGTGTGTGTGTGTGTGTGTGTGTGTGTGCGTGTCTGTCTGCACCGTGTGGTGTGTGAGTGTGTTTGTGAGCCATTGCCAAATGTTTCCACCATGACGTGATCTCACTGCTCTGCTAGCCTCCTGCTTCTCTTCCCCTTTATTCTCCATCACTCAGTCCCTTGCTAGCTCGGAGGGGCCACACACACACACACACACACACTAGTGGTGAAACATACTAGCATGCACAGAAAGATAAATTTTCTCCTAGATGCACGCATAGGAAATGTGCATAAATTGCAAGTAGTGGGGATTAAGATTAGAGATGAAGTCGTCAGTACAGACGGACACATACACACATCAAAGCGAAGTGACCACTATTTCTGTTCATCGCTTACTATTTTCTGCAAATCTGGAATAAACAACATGTACAATTATTACCTCAAATTTACAAGATTGCTGTAAACTGGTGTCACGAGGCGGCAGAGTCACATATTTATTAGAGTATGTTGTTGCTTGACCTTTTTGTGTGTCACAATAAGGTTGATGAAGTAACTAAATAACTATAAAGAACCACATATATTATTTGGATTTCAATTAATTCTGTGGTGCAAAGTTTATAATTCAGGAGATGCCTGAGTTTGTTTCAGGATACAAGCAAAAATAGTGTAAAACAAAAATCAACAAGTAAGTGTAGGCCTTATACAAAAAATGACACATGACATACATAGGTTTTATAATATGTTCAAATTCTGCAGAGATCGTATGCCTATGGGTGCTTGTACCACAGTGCCCTGAATACTTGTACCAGAGTTGTTTAAGCTGCTTTGTGTATACAGTCCATTCACAGCGCATACTTTCTGGCTCCTGCAGCTGCATTCGAAATCTAGAGGCCTTTTGAACATCCCATCCCGTCGCTGTCATGCATTCATCCGGCATGGAGCAAAAAATAGTTTGTTTAAACTGTTACCAGGCAGTGTCAACACATCAGGTCAACAGGAGCTGAAGTTGAACAGTGTGCTGCTGCTGCTGCTTACCCCAGGCCCGGTTTTTAAGTGCAACGCCCCCGACAGCACCTCATAACTCCAACCCCACCGTGACTTTGGGCCAAAGCGCTGCGCAGTTTGGCTGACTGCGCCATAAGCTTACCGCTGCAACATTTATCCTGATTACTCTGACACGCATGTGGAGTGGAAATTTCCAATTGCGGAAGAACACAGGGGAAAGGGAGTAGGTATAACAAGTATGCTAGTTTATCCGACCTAGAGCTGGCCTGCATCCACCAAATTCCATTCATGCCTCGGACTGCCCACCGCTGCTCCTTGTCATGGCGTCATTCCCTGGAACAATGGTGGATTCCTGTTTATCACCGGGGCTGTCTTTGATGCTTTTTTATCTCTGGCATGCCGCAGTGCTGCTTCCTTATTTACCTAATTGGTTGCCATGTTTTTTTTCAGCACTTTTAATCAGATTTAGACTGCACCACTTCCGCCATGTGGAAGAGGTGGTTCTATTTTTTGGTACCCTTTTTATCGAAGTATGTAACAGTATGAGAAAATCTATTTTAATGTGCAGTTTACTATTAATTTTCCCAAAAAAAGACGGGGGATTTTCCTTTTCCAGGGCTGATTGGCACAGGAGTGTACTGTAGCAGAGTGTTTTAAATCCTCAGCGGTTTAACACTTCCCCTGGTATGTACACAGACTTGTAGGCAGAGGTCTTATTACTGTAAATACACGCTGACCACACGTCAACTTTGGGCTGAACCTCTGGGGCTGGCGCTGCTTCCTGATAAAAGCGGGAGATTTTCCATCGCCACGGCAACAGGCTAATTTTGGAGTTCCAGGCAGGACCAAGGGCCCAGGGTTGAGGAATGCAGCAGTTTGTGATCATTCCCGGTCCTCCTCCATATCTTCCCCCTGCGCTCACACACAAAACACACACTCACTCACTCACTCACAAATGTCACTCGCGCGCAGACAATCATACACACACAGACCCACAGAGAGTTTCAGGCAGCGTACAGAGAGGCCACTTCCCCCTTCTGTTGTGTAACTATTTCCTGTTTCTCTGATAAAAGTGACATCAGGGCTCCCCAGGGTGAAAGACGCCTAGGGAACTCAGCATGTATGTGTTAAAGTGCGTGTAATGAGGGTTTAACACTGTATTTGGATAAGGAAGGGACACACACACACACACACACACACACACACAGCCATAAGCAGCCCCATCATTAGCTTTAAAAAATCATTTCTTTCTTTGCCCCGTTCCTCTGACGACATCACGTCATTCCTTCTCTATTGTTCTTCTGTCGCGCTGGTAGAGTGATGTCACTGCAGGGTTGTACACACACACACACACACACACACACACACACACACACACACACACACACACACACACACACACACACACACACACACAGGGGGCCTGTAACCTACCCTGCGGGATGTTGCGATAGCCACTGTCACCATCTCCTGCACACCCTATACACTCTCCAGGGAGTGACGCCTTACTGCTGCATTTCTCTGTGTGAGAGGACACTGCTGATTGACAAACGGTTCAGTAACATACTCATTTTCACTTTTATGATGTACAGAGTTTGCCTTGTTATATTTTTTCTTTCCAAAAATATAATAAAAGCTGATATGCATTTGAGGTCAATGGAAAAACTGTGACTGGGACTTTTGCTTTTACACATTTCATGCCTTTCATTCTGCCATGAGTCATGCGGCATGTGCTGATGAGATAATAGGAGTTGTTGCAGAAAAGAATGTTGGGGGAAATCCTGATCATATAACGCTCAGTGACAGGCACAGAGCACAGAGCAGCACCCTTTTACAGTCTAAGACAGTCTGAGCTAATTGTGAGACAGGTAGACAAGACGCTGGTTAGACACTGAGGGGAGAGTGTGTATGTGTGGAGTTCGAGGACCAGATGGCTTGGCTACCAGCACTGGTGTCAGGCCAGTGTGCCTGTCAGCCTGCCTGCTGCGCTGATTGGAGCTAATTAACACTGAACTGTTCTGAAACCAGCTTGTCAGTCTGCCTTTAGCAGCAGTACTAGCTCATTAAAAACCAACTGATCCTCTGTCAGCTACTCTCTGTCGGAGCAGCGCAGATATGACACTGCAAGAGACAGTGAGAGAGAGAGAGAGAGAGAGAGAGAGAGAGAGAGAGAGAGAGAGAGAGAGAGAGAGAGAGAGAGGGGTGTGGAGTGTTATCAGTGCATCATTGGCTTCAAGTGCTGAAAGGAAACCCTGTGCGTCTCAGCTCGGCCCATTTGCATTTAGAATGAAATAACCATCCGTAATGCTCAAGTGAACCTGTGTAGATGGACTCGCCTCTGGGGAAATCGGACGAGCCCAAACACACATACGCACACATTCTTCATCTTTTCATTCCTGCGGACTGATGTGCATGGTTCCAGCACATATCCAACCCTTTATTTTCACACGCTCATGCATTACTCCTCTACATACAACCAGCAGATGTGAGCCGTCTCACTCTCTTCATTATATGCACTCACACTTTTACACAAAGGGAATGCACAGGCTTTATATTCATGCAAACATACTATGCACATGCCTACAGTGGCATTTCATAATAAGGCCGTACAGTACCCCCCTTTTTTTCTTCATACACACACACACCGCTGCACATCTCCAACTGGGATTTTTAAGTAGTTCATCTGGTGTATGAGGGCCCGTCTGGTCCCGAAAGCCCCCCTTGGTGTGTTTGATAGCTTTCCCTCTACTCTACTGTGTGTGTGTGTGTGTGTGTGTGTGTGTGTGTGTGTGTGTGTGTGTGTGTGTGTGTGTGTGTGTGTGTGTGTGTGTGTGTGTGTGTGTGTGTGTGTGTGTGTGTGTGTGTGTGTGTGTGTGTGTGTGTGTGTGTGTGTGTGTGTGTGTGTGTGTGTGTGTGTGTGTGTGTGTGTGTGTGTGTGTGTGTGTGTGTGTGTGTGTGTGTGTAATATAATTTGTTGCCAGTGAGTTAGATTTAATGGTGCAGTAGCCGCGGGTGCCGAGCTCCTCCAGGGGGTTAAGTTGTTTGGAGGGCACGGGGTCTGCTGCATGACTGATGAGAGCAGGCCTCCCCCCAGGCTGCACAGATAGAGATGAAACTACCTCCTGCATGAGCACACACATGACCAGGTTTAGTGCATCAGGGCACCTTTAATCTCGTTCCCCCTCCTCCAGCCTGTTCCTTGCATCTAAGAAGCACTCCATCCTAGTCTGGTTTGTGCGTAGTCTTAGCCTCCTAAGCCTTTGTCCTGGATGTTATCAGCCCCCCTTTATCCAACTAAAAATAGCGTCGTAAGATGTAGAAGGGAGTTCTAATAAATGTGCGTTGGCAGGCACATGGCTAAAATTACATACACAGTACACTGGTTTCGGTGAACGATAACTGAGTTTCAGTCCTGAAACCAAACCCATTTTATTTTTTTCATTATTTTTGGGCTATGCATTTTTTTGTTGTTTTATTTTCTTATTTACCAAAAATATGCCAAACAGTTTAATTAATTAATTAAGCTTGATTTAATTAAATTTAGAATTAAATTAAATAAGTTTCTCTCTTTAGATCAAGAAATATCAACTCGAAGAATAAATTGGCTTGCCTTAGAATATTGAAGCCCCTAAAACGCACACGCGCTCATAGCAATGCACCACTGATGTCTCTTTGCGATATGACATCATTTCAGCTACCATCTCCCTAGGGATTCCAACACCCCCAGCACCCCCTAGCTCCTACAGCACCACCCCCCACCCTCAATTGCTCCATCTTCCATCTATCCTCCCCTCTCCCTCCCCTGGTGACTACCTCACCCCCCAGGCATGGCAGCTGTGTTCTCCTGTAGGCATTACATCACTGCAAGAGCAGCCTTGTTACTGATCCCTTGACAACCAGCACTATCAACACACACACACACACACACACACACACACACACACACACACACACACACACACACACACACAGACAGACACATACACACACACACACACCTGTGCACGGGCACATGTGCTTATGTTTACACAATTTGGAGCAAATAACTGTCTACTCCATCCCGGATCCCTGCAGCAATGTCCTCTCTGTGTGCTGTCCTCTCACCTTGCCCTGTTCCTCCAGTGTGCATGGTTGTAACACACACACATACATGCACACAAAGATGAACTCTTGCCCACACTAACTCACAGTCTTCATCACCCTAACCTGCCCTATCCGGAGAATGACGTCTCTTTTTCCTGTGATATCCTGACAGATGATATGTGGTGTAGGATGGCACTCCTGTCGCTGCCTGTCTCACAGGGGAGGGATGGGGGTCAATATGTTTGATGAAAAAATATTTAATTAATTTAATACAATGTTAGTGCAAAGTAACCCAGATTAGCTTTTTTCTATTTTACATAGAATATAAATCTAGATAGATTTGTGCATTGTTCATTTACGGCTCAGTTTCCTGAAAACTGGATCAGATCCAACAATGTTGCAAATCAATTTCTATTCTTAGAAACTAAATTCAACTGAAGGTAATCAATAAAGTTATTTGTACCCAATGCATGTTGAGCAGTGTGCAGGGGTGAAACAGAAATACAATACATTATTTAAGCTCTTAAACACATCATATGAATACAGAACATCAGTCATACAACTAAAAATAAGTCAAATTCTTCAATAATCTGGTGTGTCTAACATTTAGTTACTGTTTGCGCTTTTCACAACACACCTCGGCTTTCCTAGTGCAAAGTGGCTGTGCCATGTTGTTCTGGTCTCTAAGCCCTTTGGCCTTCACACACCTTCTCTCTTTTTATCCCACACCACTATCTCACACTCATCTCCACTTCCCTCCTGGTCTGTTTTTGCTGCTCTCTATGTGTGCGTGTGTTTGTGTGTGTAAACCTTGCGTTGTCCCAGTAACAAGCCCTCTACCATTAAAAGCACACTCTAAATCTAAGAGATGTCAGAGGAGGGGGGTGCCCGGAGTGACCGTCCTACCTATTTCTGTCGCTGCAGCCAGGGCACACATGTGCAGTCAATAAAGAAGGCCTGGCTGTCATTTATAGCGTCTTGGCTGTAATCCTCTAATTAACACACCTACTATTCTGAGCCTTGTTACCCTGCTGAGGACTAGAGGAGGATGGGGGCGTAAAGAGAGTGATCGCATGGTGTTTGCTTTGGGAACTTAAAAGAGTTTGACAATTAGAAAGCATCAGCTGCTACTTTCTCTTGTTGCTGCTGGCTTCAGCTGCTATAAGGGTTTGCCAGTGGTAGGGAGACACGTGTTTCAAAAAGCTTGTTTTATGGCTTGGAGCCACACAGACAGAACAACCAAACCGAGGTGTGTATTCAAACCGGGGTGAAGATCGGTGCGTTTGAAGTGTAGTTGACCCCAGTTGACCACCCTGGACTGAGTGCCACACCTGCTCCAACAAGCTGCAGAAGAGGAAATAAGTATGTGTGCACATGTGTGCGATCACCTACTTGTGTGTCTGTGTGTGATTGTAATGAACGTGTGTTTGTTCTTGGTTCCTCCCAAAAAACCAGAGTCTGCATTTTTCACAAAGCTCATCATCACCAAAATGACCTATTTCCTCTCCTGCTCCCTCTCTCGGTGACCCGCAGTAGAACAGAGGGTGACGTAAGGCTGTTTTCACCCGTGTGTGATCATTCAGGGGTCTACAGTGATGAGATGAGGTCAGTCAGCAATGCAGCTGGCCCCCGTAACTAGACATCTTGTATAAGCGTATTTGCCTTTTTTTGGAGCTGGGGCTCGTTGCGGCGATGACCTAATGTATGTGAGGCCCATCTGACCCGCTTTTGAATGTAATCAGTATACAATGATGTCTCAGCCTGAGATAGAACAGGCAGTCAGACAGGACATTTGACTAGCCTATACTCTTGGCAGCTTCTGTTTTAAGGAATTTGTGTTATAAATTTACTTTTTTTTTTTTTTTTTTTTTTTACCAATGACATGAAGTGGCATCTGCAACGAACCTATATAAATTGGTGTCCTATGATATTTGCACCTTTTTGCGTTTTTGGGGCTATAAAATGTATTTAAAAACAGCTGTTCCTGCATGATAATTAGTGAACGTTCATTCAACATTCAAGTTCCTTCAGCGGTTGTGTTAAGTCCTGTGCTGCTTTGTTTCCATAGCCGGACTTGTGGCCTACGTGTTTGTCATTCCATAGTAAAGTACCAGGAGTCTGTGGCCTGTCAAACGGACAATTGCTGCCGACCACAAGCTTGTTTGGTCTTCTCATCACCTCTAGTCTTCCCTTCCTCTATTGTCTTTTCTTTTCTTGTTCCCTACTCCTCCCTTCTCTATTGCTTCACAGACTCTCTCTCTTCTCCACCTTTACACCAGAACACAGTGTCCAAACACAGGCACGTTCGACATGAACCAGTGCAGGAAACATGCATTCCCCTCACCTTCAGAGACAAATCAGCTTTCAACACACTGACACGGTATTAATCTCTCCCCCCCCCCCTCGCACTATGCAACTGCTGTACATTTAAGGCAATCGACCCAATCTGGTTATTCAGCCGCTGCATACTGATATATTGTATAGCTTTATCAATTTCTTTTTAATATTTCACCTTTATTTATATACGAAAAGTTCAACACAGACAGGACAGAACTGAGAGTATCAATAAAGAAAAACATCATAAAACACTACAGAGTTAAAGTGCAATTGCACACAGTAATCAGAGGTTGCAAGTACAAACACCCAAAAAAGACCTCTCCAGATTTTTTAAAATAAGTTTAAAATCCCCTAGGGGAATCAAACTAGAGAGCTATAGTTCCGGCTGAAGCTTGTTCCAGGTTGAAGGGGCAGAGTAGGAGAGGGCCAAATGTACAGAATATTTGGATACATTTTTAAAAATCATCTTCAGTATCTAATACAATTGTATTATGGAAACAAAATAAAACATTGGAAAAGCACAATTGTGAAACTCATGTATTCATTATATTTCATATTCAGAGGCACACTGAGCTGCACTTCAACATGGGCCTCATTCTAGAAGCCCGTCATGTTTCTCTCTTCACTGTGAGCAACAAAACAGAGACTTTTCTGTCTTGTAACTGTGTCTTAGCTTCTATCCTTCCCTGATAGAGGCCTGCAGCACGGCTAGGCCCCTGAGGTGGACGCATATTTGTTGGGTGAGTAAGGAATGTGGTTACATGCCTTAGACATTAGCTATGACGGAGCTCTGGCTCCACAAGAGAGGGGAGGGTGCAGAGGGAGGTAGCGGAGGAGGTGGGGGGAGGGAGGGAGGTAGCGGAGGAGGTGGGGGGAGGGAGGGAGGGAGGGAGGGAGGGAAGAGTCTGAGCTCACGGCAAGTGAGCTCATTCACCCCCAGAGCTCGAGGAGAGAGTGCAGCTCTGTCATCCTCTTTGCACAGAGAGAGAAAGAGAGAAGGGAGGAGGTAAGGAGAGGGAGGAGTGTAAGCCAGCGTCTGAGCGAATGAGAGACGGGGAGAGTGGAGCAGCACAACAATAGTGGGCTGCTCTTCTGGCTGTGGACTAACAGAGACAGAGAGAGCGCTCAGAGAGACACACGGACGCGCTGTAAAAGCAGCTGCAGGCAAATTTCAGCTGGCTTATACATACAGGCGTAACAGGCTACTCACTTTCGTTAGTCCTCTTGCCCTTTGTCGGAGCGACCATTCTTCACAAAACCATAGAATGGTTAAATATTGACGCAGGAGCATTTTAGGATTTTTTTGTGGTCCTTGCATGGGATTTGGGCCATAGTTGGACTTGAGGAGCTCGTCCACAGACATTTTGGACTAGTTTTTCGTTGTGCTGGGTTTTGTTCTCCGTGGGTCAGCGCCTGGACACGGGAACAGCCAACTTGGCCCTGAAGTGGACTTGAGCAGCAGACGGAGTTTTGGCTGTACCTGGGATTCTCACACTGGGCTCACCTTAGTTAGCCCCCCTGAGGAGAAAAAGCCAGTTTGTTTGTTCTGACATTCTTGAGCGGCTAGGGGCTCGCTTCATCCCTGAAGGAAGGAGCCCCTGAACATTTCCACCCGAGTGTGTGTGCGCGCGCATGTGACAGAGTGTATTCTGAGGGATGCCTCTGGATGTGGTGATTGCCCCCGCGGAGGACTGTTTTTGGCCGGACCTGCAGGACACAGACATGAGGCTGAAGATCAGGGTCCGCCGAATGAAGCAGGGGAGAGAGCTACGAGGTGTGTATCCACCTGGACTTTGCAGGAGAACTGATGTGAGCTGTGTGTGTGAGCTGTGTGTGTGTGTGTGTGTGTGTGTGTGTGCGTGCTACAGAGCTATCATACTTAGGGAAATGCAAAGAATGTATATGGAATATTAAATATTGGTATATTCTAATATATTCCCAAATTGTTCTGGATTTGACCATAACATACACCACTGCTGTATACTGTAGTGAATATGTTGTTGCAGGGAAAGCCCCTGGTTTGTGCACCAAGGATGACTACAAATGGCAGAATAGACTCACAGGTATTGAGGTATTCCAGTCCAGGCATGCTGCAAAGGAGAGCTAGATGTGAATTGAATTTTAAGGATGTGAATCGGAGCAATAGTAAGATTTACTGCTACAACAGGCTGAAAGAATACAACGTGCAGGCCCAGCCAAACCTGCTAATTGTTTTCTCACCTTTTTGTTTTGCTCAGTTAATGTGTTCAGAGAGACAGAAAGGGAAGAAGGGGGATTAAGAGGATGACATTATGGAGACCAGAAGCGATGAAGAGTAAAAGGGAGGAGAGGAAAAAAAAGGTCTGGAGGGGGAGCCGTGACCCAGGGTATGACATAGTGCTCATGCTCTCTCAGCCTGCGGTCATTGAGATGTAAAACTATCACAAAGGCTCTTTCTCGTTCTCTTTCTTCTCCTCTGCTCTCTGCTTTTCTCTCCCTCCTGCTCGCTCGCTCTCTCAGCAGAATGGTGTCTTGTGGAGATTATGTTATCAACATGTGTGCAGTTTGCACTGCAGGTGTTTAACATAACACCTTTCACACAGAGCGATGAGGCAATTCAGAGCTCTGGTGCTGTGGAAACTAATCCTTTTTTTATTCACCAGCACGCTTACGTGCACACTGCAAAGAACATGTCCATCAAAATGAATTTGCTAGTTTAATAGTTGGATCTCTTTTGGCTGTAAATATCCAAGGATATAGGAGTATAAAGTTTGTATGCAAATGTAGGTGCTGTATGCTGTATCCAGGCATAACAGAAAGCCGGTTCATAGCGGTCAGCACAGCAGCCCTCCACACCTGCCACACTTCTCACTATGAGGTGCGTGTTTCTTTGTGTGTGTGTGTGTGTGCCTGTCCTGTCCTCTCCACCAGGTTTTTTTGCTGGAAGTGTCAAACTCGTAAGCTCAGAGAGAGCAAGCAAAGAAGAAACACACACACGTTTGCCATCAGCAGTTGAAAATAGACTGGTGTCTGTCAAAGGTTATTTTGAGTCACTTCAACACGTCTCTGTGCAGATAGACTTGTGAACGCAGGCCGAGTTACAGGAGGGTTTATGGCCCTATGTATTGCAATAACACGGCACTGCTGCAACGGCTTTTGATCCCGCTATCTGCCTACTATACTATAGATAGAGGAACAATAAACAGTTTAACCATCAGCCAGGATGACATGTGGATCTTTACAGTCACTCCCGGGCGTCATTAACCAGTGCTCGGCGTGATATGCGATGATGTCATCCTACTACCTCATCTATGGTCTGTCAATCTACACATTTCTGACAGATTTGGCCCGCGCTAACCCCCCTCCCCCCCTCCTAAAACAGACACACTCCCATTCGCTTCTGCAGCAGCCTTTGTGGGGCTGAGTGGGACATGTGTGCAATGATGTCATGTTTGGAGGGTGAGGGATGGGGAGGGGGTGTTACATTGAGATGCAAATGTTCTCTCATAGTGGAGGGGACAGCTGGAGGGGCACCGAGGATGGCGTCATGTCTCCCCCGATATGAACCACAGAGGAGAGGGGTGCAGGGTACTCATTCAGGCAGATCAATGCCCCCAGGCGCTTTTTGTGTGTGTATGTGTGTGTGTGTGTGTGTGTGTGTGTCTCCATTAACAGACAAGTTAAAGAGGGCAACTGAAAGCTACACAGAGACTGTAACACACAGAGTCAAAAAGGGGAGGAGGGGAGTGGGGGTTGAGCTTGTATTGACGATGCAGTCAATTGTACCAACAGCAGTGATGTAGCAGCAGAGCTCCCATTAACCAGAGGAGCCAGGCAGGTGTGCTGTGTGTCTCTGTGCTTTCAGTCAATATCTCTAGGATTCCACTTCTATTCATCTTTCAGCACACACAGAAGCAGCACAGCCCCCAAACAGACAGACTTTTTAACCAAATATATTTTGCTCAAACATACACTTTTTATCTCTGTTGGATAATAAGCTGCGTCTGTAAAAATGGAAATGTGAATATTAAGTGAGTTGTAGGAAATGACTGATGAGGACGGGGACCACCACTCACTAGCAGCGAACAAAGGAGGCCTGAGTGCTCGGCTCTGACAGGCCAAAGAGAGGAAAATAAGCAGTTGCATAAGTGTTGAAGTGGGCAGAGGAAAACGGAAAAAGGAAGTCACTGCTGGCTAGCGTTGCCGATGGCGACACAGGGCCCTCTTTCCCACTTGTATGTTTTCTTTCTACCCGAACATTTTATTATTTAATTTTTTTACCGGTGTTTAGAACTGGGTCAGTTACATCCTGCCCAAGTGAATTTTCCAGAGCTTAAAGACACGTGATGTAGCGCTGTGCAAGAGATGATGTGGTCACCGATAACGGACAAAAAAAGATACATCTGTGTGGCATGATATCATCTCTTCAGTCTGTTACTGAAAATGCCGCCTATTCAGAAAATGTGTTCCTGTCATTTTCAAATGAAACGTTAGAGTAGGGTATATCCTGAGACAAATCATGAAGCCAGATCTTGATAAATATTTGAAACAAGGTTTTATCTCTTGAGTTTAATGTGTGTTAGTCTCTGCTGATTATCATGCTTCGGTTGAAGGTGAACTCATCTCTCCCAGTTGACTTTCTGATGTCATCTTCACAGACAGCTGGGCTGTCTGTGGTGTGTCACAGGGTATTTTCAGTGACCTCAGTGTGAGTGTACAGTGTGTTTATGTGTATGCTTTGTGTGCTTCAATTGGAATGGATGGATGTGTCATCGTTGTCTTTTGGAGAATGTGAGGCCATGTCTCTTTTGGTTATTTGGTGCTCGCTGTTGTGCGTGTGTCACTTTGTTCATGTGCCCTTCGGTGTGTGTGCTTTATTCAAACTTGACAGCACTCATGGGGACGCGGTGAGCCAACTGTCGTCAACATCACTGCCCTTCCTTGTCGTCATGGCAACTTTAAGTTGAGTGGGGGTCAGGTGACAAGGTGACAATAACACGTTATCTCCTGTGTGACGAACGTCCATTAGCGCCGGCCTTGTAACGCTTTGACTACAAGGAAGGTGTTTGTAATTGCGTTGACGTAATGTCACTGTAATGTAATAGCCCTTAAAAAGCAGGCAGGCACACTGGTCTCTTATCTCTGACTTCAGTCTCCCACAATGCCAGTAACCCCCTTTACTCACTCCGGCTCGCCAAATTTCCTTCCGTTTCGGTGTTTATTTAACACCAGATGAGGTCAGCTACAGGAATCACGGCTGTAATAATTAATCCAGACGCAAACAGGATCAAAAGACGAGAATATTTTTAGAAGAGTGTTTTCATTCATGTGTTCACTTCCCTATATACACACTTTCTCTTCATTGTTAAACACACTCACACACACACACAAACACACAAACACTGTCTCCACTGTGTGGAATGTCCTGTCTTCTGTCCGTCTAACAACTCTCTAACAATGTCCTCGCATAGAAAGGGAAATGGTTGCTGTGTGACGTGAGGCTCTTCCTGTTGATTAAACGAACAGACCGCTTCCTCACACAGATACAGCATATTTCTGTGGTGGGGGCTATATGTAGCACCATTTATTTTTCTTTGTGTGTGTTTGTGTGCGTGCGTGCGTGCGTGCGTGCGTGCGTGCGTGCGTGCGTCCATAAGCTCCACTCCAGCAGCTTGGGAACTGAGAAACCAGGAAGAAACCCTTCAAAGAACTTCCCTTCCTCCCTCTGTTTTATCAATTAGTGAGACTGTAGCACCGCCCCAAGGATCACTAGAAAGAGGCTGCTGGTGGAAATGATATAGTGCCAGGCTGCCAGCGCAGTCTAAAGACAAACTGTGAATTACAAATGGCTGTTTAGTCTACTCCAAAGAAGCCCAAAAGGTTTAGATCATAGAGACATGCTATCTTGTTATTTGATCTCTCTTTCTGCAACCACACAAATCTATCCTTCCCTCCACTCCACTCCACTCCAACACCCCCCCCCCCCCCCCCCCACCCCCACCCCCAACGCGGAGCGCTGATGTCATTGCTCCGCCGGTTGCCATTAATAGCTGGAAACAGACAACCCTTCTTCACTTTGCTCTTAAAGGGACAGGGTAAGCCAGAATTAGGTCATGAAGATGGACATAGCCTTTAGATTGCTGTGGAGTTGTGAAAAAAACCCAAAACACCAAAGTTGCTGTCCTCCGACTGTTTGCACAACTTTATTTTGCAGCCTTTTAGATCTCCTATCTGTTGAGTACACAGTCCATGCTGCTGACACTGTGTGCTTTGTGTTTGTTGGCCAGCCGTTGCTACATGAGTAGCGCAGCTGGGTGTGTGTTACAACGGAAGGCAATGTCCTGCTTGCACTTTGCTGTGTGTGCTACTTTAAAACAGTGATGTCATGTCTCACTCACTCACTCACTCTCACTCTGAGAGCGTGTGTGTGTGTGTGTGTGTGTGTGTGTGTGTGTGTGTGTGTGTGTGTGTGTGTGTGTGTGTGTGTGTGTGTGTGTGTGTGTGTGTGTGTGTGTGTGTGTGTGTGTGTGTGTGTGTGTGTGTGTGTGTGTGTGTGTTTGCACTACATCCAAGATTGGGACAGGCACGGCTGAACCTAGATTAGGTTCTAATCTCCTTTCTGGGGCTCATGGTTTCCTTAAAGCGCTCCCCTCCCTTCTACACACTCTTCAGAGGTCATTACCCACTCCTCAACACACACACACACACACACACACACACACCTCAGCCCTAGTTCCTCTCGTTGGCCCCCACCCTGTAGTTATACAACCGCAGTACTGCAGAGTAATGATGAATGTGGGTATTTATGTGTGTATAGGGAATGAATATTAAGCATATGTTGAATGCAAGATTATTTGATCATATCTTCAGATTGTGTCTTCTTGGAGTGAATCTGTTTTTTTTTATGTGTGTGTGTGTGTGTGTGTGTGTGTGTGTGTGTGTGTGTGTGTGTGTGTGTGTGTGTGTCCATGCTTGTGTGTGTGTGTGTGTCTCCATGCGTGTGTGTGTGTGTCTCCATGCGTGTGTGTGTGTGTCTCCATGCGTGTGTGTGTGTGTGTCCATGCGTGTGTGTGTGTGTGTGTGTGTGTGTGTGCTGTTGTCAGGGGTATGTTACTGGGCCTCTGTCCTGGCCCTGCACCTGTGGCCTCTCTCATTCCACCAGCCTGACGCAATGCTCTGCTACAGGACATGAGCTCATGCAGGAAACAGAGCCGCACACACACACATACACATATGCCAAAAGTGGAGCGGCCTGCCTCTTAAAGGGCCAGACACACACATTCCTGGCTGCCCAGCAGTTAACCTAACTTGTGCACACAGAAGCACAGAGAGCCCTCTTTTCTGCTTCTGTTGCACTAAGCACGACACAGACATTGTAGCCCCGATTCAACTCTGAAAGTCCGTAGAGCGCTTGTGTGCTCTGCTACTGGTGGTGCAATGTTCTCGCTGGGAGTCTTTGCAGGGCTCCCAGTGTGATGTGTGAGTGTTTTGTAGAAAGCCATTAGTGTACCTAACCGGTTCCTCTCCCTCCCTTCTTTTTCTGCAGGAGGTTTTGCTGCGTTCTCCTCCTGTTTCCCTGGCCTGTGTGAGGGGAAACCTGCCACTGCTCTACCTATGAGCTTGTCCCAGCCCTGCTTGCCTGTGGCTAATGTAGGGCCCACTCGCATCCTGCCACACCTTTACCTGGGCTCTCAGAAGGACGTCCTCAACAAGGTAGATTTTGTTTTGCATCTTTTGCACTTGTTTGATCACCGTCATCGACAAGATAACTAGCTGGTTATTGTTAAATTGCAACAAATTATAACCTTGAACACATTTTTTTTTAATCTCTATCTCCACAGGATCTGATGGCTCAGAATGGTATCACCTATGTGCTGAATGCCAGCAACACCTGCCCCAAGCCAGACTTTATCAGCGAGAGCCATTTCATGCGCATCCCAGTTAACGACAACTACTGCGAGAAATTGCTTCCCTGGCTGGACAGAACTAATGAATTCATAGGTAAGAGAAGGGAATATGGAATGAAACAATGAAGGTTGTTGGATTGTGTGAGGATTGGAGGTTAGATTTCCAGTAAAAAAAAGCACAATAATTGCTGAGGGAAGTGAATTCATCTCAAGTTATATGTTAGAGAATGCCATGATATACAATACAGCACATCCTTACATTGTCACAGTTTATAAACGCTCACATGCAGCTTAGGTAACAATAGCGTCAGGTATTACACATCGTTCGGATGACCCCATGTATTCTTCAGGAAATGCCATTTTGCTTTGAATAGATTTTGATTGTTTCAGGACACTTTGTGCTGAAGATGTGTATTCATACTGGTCCGTTTCCCCCCCAACAGACAAAGCTAAGGTGTCAAACTGCAGAGTCATTGTGCACTGCCTGGCTGGAATCTCACGTTCGGCTACCATCGCCATTGCATACATCATGAAGACAATGGGCTTGTCATCAGATGATGCATACAGGTATGCCTGCTCCTCCCATTCACCACCAGCTGAGCTAAGGTGTCAGCCCCAGTAGAAACGCAACTCACAGTGGAAAGAAGTGCTAGCTGATTTTATCATACCCACCACCCCAGTCGTGAGAAGTGAAATTGTGAAATAGAACAGACTGTGTACAAAAGGCTTAGCTCTGACATCCTACAACTAGTTAATATACAATCATTCTGACCTTCAAAAGTTACCCAGTAAGTCTCTTGAATACAGAGTAGTACTCAAACAGTTTACAAGAATGATCTTATTGAAACTGCTATTTTATTTATCACTAATATTTTTCAACTCTCTTCCTCCTTACAGGTTTGTAAAGGACCGAAGACCGTCCATATCCCCCAACTTCAACTTCCTGGGTCAGCTTCTGGAGTTCGAGAAGGAACTGCGATTACTCCAGGCTTTATCCTCAACCTCTGACGATAAGATCTCTGAAAACAACACTAAACAAAGCTCAGAGGTTAACGGAGTCACAGGTTTCGAGATGAACGGTCACCGCTGCAACTATGACTCGTCTGTGGCCGAGCCACAAGAACCCAAGCTGCCATCGCCCACCTCCCTCCAGCAGGGCTTCAACGGCCTACACCTCTCCGCAGAGAGGATCATGGACACTAACAGGCTTAAGCGCTCTTTCTCCCTGGATATCAAGTCTGTCTACTGTCCTACCAGTCCGCGCTGCCCCAGCATGGTGCCCACACACTCTGAAGACGTCCCCAAGCTGTGCAAGCTTGACAGCCCCGGAACAGGCCTCTCCAATGGTGTCTGCTCCCAGTCTCCCGTCCTAGACAGCCCTAGCCCCTCTGACTCACCGTTCCCCTCCCCCGGCAGCGGGGGCAGCATCGGAGGTTTGGGGCTCGGAGGAAGTGAAGGAGTCCATCGGTCTGGTTCTTCATCATCCAGACCCAGGAGGAAACTCAAGCACTGCTCTGGCACTTCCCCCATCCACTCCCAACCACACCAACCTCCACAGTCTCTCAGCCTGTCCCTGGACCGCAAGAGCCCCAGCATGGACGAGAACCTAAAGAGCACCATGCTCCTGTCACTACCGTCCCAGCCCTCTGCGGGGTCTGGGGCCATGTGGACCAAACACAGAGACACTGTCCAGGCCACCACTCCCGTCACTCCCGTCACAGATGCCCCCTGGCACTTTGGGGCAGAGGAGGGCGGGGAGGGAGAGATGGAGCTGGGTAGAGGAGGAGGAGGAAGGGAAGAGGAGTCGTCGGTGAGGTTCGGGAGCAGCTCGGCGTATGTGGCTTTCGGGTGCAGCGAAGGCGTGCGGTTACGAGACAAAGCCCAGCGGGAGAAGCCCTCAGCACCACAGTCCATGTCGTCCTCCGCAGTCACCATGTCCAACAGTGCTAACAGCAGCGGGCCGGCATCAGAGAAGCAGTTCAAGCGGCGCAGCTGTCAGATGGAGTTTGAGGAGGGCATCTCCGAGACGCGCTCCCGAGAAGAACTGGGGAAGATCGGGAAGCAGTCCAGCTTCTCTGGGAGCATGGAGATCATCGAGGTCTCCTGACAGATAGTGGACATGATTTAAGAGCTGTCCCTTTTGAGGAACAAAAAATTGGACCTGGTTAGAGGGAGTGCAAGAGGAGGACATATGACGGGGGAGTAAAAGAGGATTTTTTTTTGTGCTGTGACAGTGTTAAAGACTCCAATTGAGAGAAGGACAAATAGATGCACATGCAGAAAGCTAATGTGAAAAGGTTAGCAAGTGAGCTAGCATGCGTACCTGGACAGACAGAGCTTGTGATTTGGTGCTTAGCGGTCCATAACCATCCTGAACTCTCGCACAAATCAGAAGGAAAGTCTGGGGGGGAATGTGGGGTAAAGGGGGTGACTGTAGGTACTGAAACTCTTACATTTTTCTGAGCTCTGTCACGGATATAAAAAGAAATAAAAAAAAAGAAATTACCTAGGGAAGGTATCATGTTGCATCCTTACTATATAGAATATCCTTATTTTGACTTCGGACACAAACTACTTGCCTGCGGGCAGATGTAGTGTGCTTAAGTGGGTGTATAGCTTGTGATTTAAACCAAGCCCTGTGTTTCGTCCCTAAAAAGCTTCACCCCAAGTGTCAGAAAGCCTCAGAACCTTGCACGGCTACGTCCCCCACCCCCTCCAATCCCAGTGACATCCCAGTAACAACGTCAACACCAATAACAGACTCCCTTACAGCCACCGTCTCTTCGCATCACAGCACAAGGCAGAGAGATCCCAAGGACTTGATCTAAAGGCGGTACTGTATCCAAACAATGAAGGATCCTCAGCATTTTGCTGCTGAAAAGACTGTGAGCTAGAGACTCCTAGCGATGGGCAGTGTCCCCCCCCCCCCCCCCCCCCCCCCCCCCCCAAAGCACAGTGTGTCTTTCCTGACTTTGGCTCCCTTGTTTCCAGTGTTAACGGCGTGATGGGACTGGGCTTTTGGGATGGTGGCCAGGGTCTCGCTTTAACGACCCTTCAGCTCCCTAATGGACCCCTACTCCCACTGCTCCCAGTCACCACCTATGGTCACCACTGAGCATGCACCAGAAATGCTGACTACGGACAGACAAATACTATATATACATTATGAATATATATATAGCAATTTTAATGGACTACTTATTGAATTTTTTTGTTCAGTTATAGTTTTAATTTATTGTATTGGTTCATTCTGGCAATGAGAAATAATATAATGTTTTGTGGATTTATTTTCTTTTTTTCTTTTGAGTTATTATTATTATTATTATTATTATTATTATTATTATTATTATTATTATTATTATTTGCTGTATTGTATTTATGATCACACACACAAACAAATACACACATTCAACAAATTCAAGCAAGCAATATGTGCTGTTCCTTTCTTAAAGAGAGAGTGATGTATGACTTTGAAATGCACTTTTCTGCTTTCTGATAACCAAGTGTGGTAACCCTTCACGCCCTGGCGACATTATACATCGAAAGCCTTTGGTTAACGGTACGGACTGCCCACAAGTGAGGTCTCTAGGGACACCTTCTCTGTTTTGTCTCGTCTCTAGTGTGTATTCATATATTAATAATCGTTTTACGGAGCCCTGTAAAGGACCCGGAGGGAAGAGATTGGTCTCAAATATAGACATTAAATACTACTCAATGGAAAACGAGACATAAATGAAAGCGTTTTGTATTGCGTGATCTCGCAAAAGTCAATTCTCTGCCCTTTCAGGGCTCTGTACCATTGAGGTGTTCAAGTCTACATTAAAAGGTTTTTGACTGTGTGCAGAGGAAGACAAAGTAGACACCCACACTCCCGCATACACAGTTGAACATGTCCTGCCAATCTCATGAGGGCTTGAATATCAAAAAGCTATATTCAAACAGACACATGCTCTTTCACAAGTTTGAGATGTATAGACTTGTACAGTGTGTCCTCTCCGAGCCAGCACTAGTTCATCATCATCGTCCCACCAAAGCTGAAACCAACACACACACAAACCCTATACTTTATGCACTTACACTTATTTTCACACATGTTAAGCTTACGCCCTACACACACCCTTTTGTTCATTCTCAGGGGATCTTTCAGTGAGCCAGGCCCAGCACAGTGTACACAGCTGCTGGTACATCAGCACAATGCATGTCCGTAAAGCTCTCTTGCTTCTTTTTCTTTCTTTTTTTCTTTCTTTCTTTCTTTCTTTCTTTCTTTCTTTCTTTCTTTCTTTCTTTCTTTCTTTCTTTTGCTCTTATTTCTTAATTTATCCAAAGCTTTGATTAAAAAACAGCATAACAAAATGGAAATGGAAAAATTCTCATATCTTGAGCTGAAGAAATTGAAACGTTGCTCTCCTGGTGGTAATTTATTTATAATGTAAAATGTGTTTTTTTCCCTTTTGACCCTCTATTATCTTTTCTCTCTGGTGATTGCTGACCGTTGACCTTAGACCTTTGGGCTGCTGTAGCTATAGTAAGTTCAAATAAGACTCCCCCGAGGCTCAAGCAACCTCCTTTCTCCTCAACCTTCTCCCTATATTTAAAAAAAGTGTTGTTAGAATTATTTATGGTATGTAACAAAGATGATGCAGGCTGTCCCATTTGCTAAAATTGTTATTATTATTATTATTATTATTATTATTACTATGTTGTGTAAATAGCAACGCATCTAAGAACACTGATGAATTTAGATGAGTTTTTAAAAAGAAAATCCTGATACCTTAGGCTGCTTGACGCAAAAATACCTCAGGTTCTATTGAAAGGCTTTTCCTTCCCCTGTACATGTTTTGTGAAAAATGAGACAAAAATACAGACATGACAAAATACAATCTCCTCTCTGCTTTTTCTTGTGTGCTTGCATGGGGGCTGAACGGGGGATGGGAAGGGAATTCCACCCAACAACACACAAACAAAACATTACGACATCACACATCCTGGAGTCTCGCTATTGATTTTGTGTTAAAACCAGCTCCACTCTGACCACACAACACAGCTTCTTCATTGATTGATTTTGTTTTCTCAGACTTTGCCACACACTTCACTATGCTGATGGGATACTGAATTAATTATATATATATATATATTATATACTATCTACAGGGCTGCCAAGTTTCACAAAAAGTTTGGAGTGAGATTTTTTGACCGAGGGATCCAAAACCGTGTCCTCTCCCCACCCACTCATTTTTGCTAGTGTCCTGTGAGTTTACATATTGTTCATAATAAATCAGAAATAAAAGACAATTGGAAAATGTGATAACACATCAAAAATCTTATTAAAATAAACAAATTCATGAATTGCAAAGTCGTAGGACAGGTTTTAATTAAACATATTATAAGTGGGGGTCTGGTGGTCCCCCCCAGAAATTTTTGAGCATTAAACACTTAATTTCCTGCATTCTGGTGAATTTTTATGAAGCAATGTGTGCCTTTTCTGCATTCATTTTTATGTAAAGTAAAAGAGAACACTCACGGTTTCGCTGACACAAATTTAATTGAATAGCCTACAATGCATGTGTAGTGCTTTATCTCCTGTAGTCTATTGTTAAAACATTTGGTTAATACGGTGGCCCTGAGAGCTCACGGCACTGCAACATCAGAAAACACATGCAAGAAGACAAAACGCAAGCAAATTAAGAAAACATCTTCATAAATTTGACAACACATGCGCAGCATTTAGAAAAACGCTGCAAATAGCCCGAAACACGACGGAAGTGCTTCGAAAACACGACGGAAGTGCTTCCGTAAGTGTTTCCAGAGGACACTTAAAAGTGATGCACACGTCCAGACAGGCTTGTTGTTTATGCAGATTTTTGACCATGATTTTGACTCACAGTGCTATTAAGGTTATCTTTCCGTCTACACTAGCCTATGCTGTGTAGCAAATGTTGGCAATCTAAAAGTGTGATTAAAGCTGTTTTACTGGACTGTGAAGGAGACTGTGTGCACGAAGACTGAGACACCATCTGTCCGAAATGTAAGTAGTCATATTTTTTAAATAATTATGGCCCATTGTTAGTTGAATGTCTGTGATGTCCTTTATCGTATCCCTCCTAACACTGACTGAAATGAGAGAATGCCGCTGGGTTTAGTTAGCGTTAGCGTTAGCGTCCGCTAGCTTAACCGTTAGCTTTAGGCTAACCGTTTGAGCTGTGGAGTCTTTGGCAACAATGACTGTTTGTTGTCGCCTGCGGCTCGTTTTTGTGAACTCACATTAGACCTGCAATGAAGGTCCCTGTGTGAAAAACAAATGGTGAAACTGACTGGTGTGTTGGAAACTGTAAAGAGTATTTTTTTTAATAGCTTCAGGCTGCTACCTGCTAGCTGTCTGACTGTAAGCAGTAGTGGTACAAGCAGCAATATATATCTCCAGTGTAATGTGTATACAGACAAGAATACTGTAAGTTGCCTCTGCTGGTGTTTGTTTCCTGTCCAAACAGCACAGTATCACTCAGAACTAGTTGCTTATTGAGCCAGGGCTATACTGAATTTATTAGTAGCCTATCTTATTTTATAATGGAAGAAAACACTAATCTCCTCAGTTTGTAGCTTTGCCATAACTACAGGTACATGTCAGCTACATGATGTCACATTGAGGCCCTGTTCTCACGGCAACACGGAACGGTGAAAACGCGGAAGAATTCCTGCGGTGCAAACGCGGAATAATTCCTGCGGTTGCACTATATCATGTCCATGAAAACAGCAAACGCAGGCATGAAACCGCAAGTTTTTGGGATCTACTCCCAGGGAGGATTTTTTGGAAAACACAACGGTTTTGGTTTCATGTGAACACCGAAAACATTTCCCCTGGTAACGCCGACGTCACGGCTCCACTTCACGTATGCATAGTCTATAACATTTGCTGTCATATACCCACACGCGAGTTATAAAGTTAGAAGACAACATAACGTGCAGGGCTTAAATAGGCCTATAACACTCGCCAATTTAGTCTGTAGTCTATTAGTAAGTTATTGATAGCATGCACCCGCCACTTTGTCTGGGGAAAGATTTGTGCTCTGCCGCTTTTTCTAGCAAAATAAACTTGTGTACACGGCTCTCTCTACATTAAAAAACACCATCCATAGTTCAGCGCGCAGCGGTTAAGTTACTGTTCAACAAAAGGAGCATTAAGGCTACGGCTTCACAGTAAAAGCATTTCACTGGCTAAACATTAACAGCATTTCACCGGACAAACGTGAGTTGACTTTTATTTTGAAGTACGCCCAACAGGAAAAGTAGCCGCTCACAAAGCCCCTTCACTATCAGCATGTCTTCTGTTTTCACGAGTTCAATGCGGTGAAATAAGAGGACAGAAAGCTTTCCATTTACAATACTTGTAACCCCAAGCTTACACCAACCGCTTTATGAACGTTAGTGGCATTAAATTTCGGTTTCAGTAAGGTTTTATGCATCAAATTGTACCGGAAAAGCTATCTACTACTACCTTGTACCGCCCACTGCTGGCCTGGCATGCTTACTACATCGATTTTGTCCCGTTTCCTCTGAAAACATGTGCACGGGTGAAGATGTCAGATAAATTGTGTCTGAACAGGGTTTTTTTTTAAACCAAAAACAGGAAAACTGTCACGTTTTCACCGTGAGAACAGGCCCTGAATGTGCCATGTTTTACAGATGTGAGTGACCTGAGGGAGCCTGTGTTTGATGAAGTGTCCGTTGACCCACCCGGACCTTCACACAGCTATCTGTTCCACAGCTATCTTTTAAGAAGACTAGAAGACAATTAAAACAGTTAACAGTAGAAATAGAAATAGCACAAGTTATCATTCTTTGAAGTTAAATTACAAAAATATCATTAGCTTTATTTTAGCCTAATAAATAGGCATATGCTAAAGCCAAGAGAAGGTTAGCTTAGCTTAAATACTTAAAAAAGAGGTAAGAGCTAGCCTGACTCTGTTGCAAAATTATGCACCTACCAACTACCATAAAGCTCAATAATAAAAACGTTATTTGTTGTCTGTTCAATTTGTAAAACTTGTGCACAGAACTTGTTTCCAGTCTGTATGTCTATGCTAACCTGCTGCTGGCTAGCTTCATATTTACTGCAGACATGACTGTCTAACTAGCAAATAATAAACTTACCTAATACCAGTAAATGGAAATCTTTTTTTATTTTCCTTTTTAAAGTTGGCAAAGTACAAAGTGGAATGACATTAAATTACTGTAGTAAACAAGCCTACCTCAACATTTTTACTTTACCCAAATAAATAAAATTAAGGCAATTGCATCAGTGATACGGTCCCACTGGAGGGAGAGAGGCCTCGAGGCGCAACACCAAAGGATAAATAGGTAAGAATATGGATACAAGAGTGTCAAAATAGAGAAGCCACACCTGTTAGGAACGTTAGGCCTATGGCCTGATGTTCCCTGCTCAGACTCTTATCAACCACCACATATGATGACTGGATTTCAGTTCTTTACCCCACCTTGTCTCACCCGCTCCACATCTTCCTTTTTCTGACTGTCTGTGGGCACAGGAGAGAGGGTTGGCGGGCGGCTGGTGAGGGTGCAGTGTTTGCCAATGATGTGATGTGTTTGAACAGTGATTGCCTCCAGGGGACGAGAGAATGAGGTGAGGTAGTGGTGTGTGTGTGTGTGTTTGAGGACGAGAATGAAAAACTGAGGTATTTGCCTCCAGAGGACACAGTGCGCCGATGTCGCGTTCAAATTGAGTAGGGCCGTGGGTATCCATAGAGTCCCCTACTGGTGGCTTTGACTACTAAGGCAGTTTTGGTTTCATGATGTCATGGTGGAATTTCACCGTGTGCTATCCAACCACATCTCTCTGCAAACAAAGCCCCCTTTCTGGGATGGACGAGTGAGGTAAGGAGGAGCAGCAAAGAAGATGGAGCAAACACTTTCAACACAAACAACACACACACACACACACACACACACACACACACACACACACACACACACACACACACAGAGGCATATACATGCAAAACCAGATGGCCCCTGGCCTTTTTCGGAGAGCACAATGCCGTTTTAATGAGCGTTTCACTGAGTCCAATACGAGACACACAGAGGTAATGGCATTGCCAGCATCACCAGCTGAGTCCCTCATGCTCTTCTATGTGTGTGTGTGTGTTTGTGTCTTTATGTTATGACCAATATGGGAATTCCCCATGACAAGACCACTGCGATATTGGAATACATGGTAAATCTCACGTTCTCACTGTCTATCTCTCTAACATTAGCAGCATGGCTGGTATGTTGGTGTGTGTATTCATCCGAAGGATCATAACAGATAATCATTTCACAATATGCTTCCTCTGTGTGTGTGTGTGTGTGTGTGTGTGTGTGTGTGTGTGTGTGTGTGTGTGTGTGTGTGTGTGTGTGTGTGTGTGTGTGTGTGTGTGTGTGTGTGTGTGTGTGTGTGTGTGATTTTCAAGGTGCCCTCAGCTCGTATAATATGGATATGCGTCTCAGATAACCTGCCCGTCTGCAGTCTCCCCTTCACTGTGTTGAAGTCTACACTTCTGTGCAGGTTTCTTGTTGCCAATAAAATTGAACTGCAGCAGCCTGAAATAGCTTCCTGATGCTATCCTGCATCATTACACCTGTTTGTAGTTTTCATTTATATTTCAACTGCTTCATTACTTCACATGTTGGTTGTTTAACAAATACATATGAAGAATCCGACCCGTGGTTGGTTCTCTGCATGTCCTCCCCTCTGCCCCATTTCAACTCTTTCTCTACATATCTGTTTAATACAGCGAAAGATGCCAAAAAATTATCTAAGAAATGTCATAGAAATGATGTCAAGTGCCTGTCACAATGTCCTGAAGCTGTTCCCTTCAGATTTATTTCATTGTCCAAGCAACAATCAGAAACCCAGATATTCCATGTAAAATTATACAAATAGATGTGGCTTGTATGTGTATCTGACTGCATTTGCATGTGTTTTAAAACATGCATAAACCTGTTTACATGTACAGTATGTGTAAAAGCATTTGTGTGTAGGCGCATGCCTAAATGGTTATGGTTTGCATTGGCATGTTGATGTTTCGTGCAATTAAAGCTAACTTAAATTGTCACATTTGTGTTTGTATGACTGTATGTTGCACATGTGCATGCGTGCAAGCGTGTGTGAGTGTCTGAGTGTCTCACATTGGCTGATGGGTAGGCTACCAGACGTGTCCATGCTGAGAGGCTTTCTGGCGCCTGGGCCCAGGCCGTCTATATGGAAACAGTTAGGAATCGTTACGTCAACAGGCTACGGCATTCACTCTCTGCTTTTCTGCTCGCACACATGTGCACACATCCAAAGTGCACTTACTCACACAAATGTTCACAGAACATGCCTGCCTTCTTCTTCTTCTTCTTCTCTCTGTCGCTCCTTCTCGTTCACATTCATCTCCAAAGCACACTCATTACCCACAGTCACTGCTCGAAAGTTGCGTCAGCAGCACAGCATTCCACATTTTTCCACGCGTCACTAAGGACGACTGACTCCAAACAGCATTTCTTGCCCTTTTTTTCCATGGAAAACTCCTGTCCTTATATAACCCTGCAGTTTGGCAGCCTGTTTGTCCTACTATTCCTCTCCTCTGTCTGTCTCTTTCTCCCTAACCTCTCCCTCATCCCTATCCATCTCTCACGCAAGCGGGCAAAAGCTTGAGCTCTGTGGGCTCAGAGGGTAGTTCCCCTCTCCTCTGTGCCAGGGCAATAAGAGCCTTCGTCCAAACATATGTGTCCAATATTCTCTTCCTGCTGCTGCCCCTCGTGCAGTCCTTAGCACATTCATGAGTCCGTCTTCATTTCAACATGGATTACAACTCGCCATGGGGAAATGAGCTAAATAAATTAACGTGGGGAGATCATTGGTGCATTTTCTGCAGCTGCGAGCATGAATGACGTGTGTGTGTGTGTGTGTGTGTGTGTGTGTGTGTGTGTGTGTGTGTGTGTGTGTGTGTGTGTGTGTGTGTGTGTGTGTGCGTGTGAGGCCCTTTGGTGAGGAGCAACAGCAAGACAAGAGGGGTGTCTAGACTGGCAAGTCGCTGGAAAACAAAGGAAGGCAGCGAGGGGCACACTGGGTTGTCTGAAGCCTACTGTAACACCAGCGAGTGCTGCTTCCAAAAACTTATTTCAGTAGCAGGGTTCGACATAACCAATGGCCGGCCCGGGGCCAGTAAAATCATATGCAGGGCAAGTTGATTGGCCAGTCACTGTCCCGCCCGGGCCAGTAACGGCCAATCTGTAACGGCTGGACAGGGAGGACACAGGCGCAGAGACAGTACCAGTTTAAGAGGGTTTATTTAGAAGGAATCTGGGGTTTTGGGCCGGGCTCTGGAGTGGCATGGGTGTCCAGGAGGAAGCGCCAAGGGGAGAATCCGGGGAGACGAGCAGAGGCAGGCAAGAGCAGGAAGGCAGGGGGGTCCAGGGAGGGAGAGCTGGCTGACGAGGGCTGGGAGACTGTGGCAAAAAAGAACAGGATTTAGCGACAAGCTAAATGCAGGCGGAACTACAAAAGGTCTAGGTGGCTGGAGAGTTACTGACTGGGTAACAGAGTTTACAATCTGGCAGTGTCTGGAAGGTAGGGCCGGGTATATGAAGAGCAGTTGATTGTTGATTGATGGCAGCTGTGAATGCTGGTAACTGACTCCAGCACACCTGACTCCAACCCTGCAATTACACCAGAACACAGACAAGGGTAAAGGGGAAAAAACACACAAGGGCTTGAGGCCCAAGCAGGATCATGACATAATCACAGTTCAGTATCTTTTTGTAGAGTACATCATGGTTCATTGAAATGCGCGTTGAGAGTCGTAATGAAAGCAGTGTTTATTTAAGACTCAATATAATAAACATAATATAAAATATATTTTTTAATGAAATGCCAGTGGACAAACGATGCATGGGCATTTTGACAGGCAGAGCAACAAGCGGGCGCACTCTCGCTCCGTTGGCAGAGCTGCCTACCGTCCGCCTGCAAGTCGACAAATCAATCGACTTACTTTGCCCCCTTTCTTTCTTCCAAAGGCAGAGGTTGAGGTGCAGAAAATGAAGTGATAACTGTGCTTCTCCTTTAGCTGCCGCCGTAATGTTACAGTATTTGCATCAAAGCCGTAATGGTAATACAAATAAGAGGCTTTTTTTAACCGCTGTGAATGCGTCTCCGGTGATTGTGTCGGTTGTAGACAGAAACTAACGGAGGGACTCGGATCACTGGACAGTTCCTTTAGTCGCGCAGTTTGTCTGCCGACATGGCTCTGTGTTTTCAGGCTCGAGACATACAATCAGATCGCAGAAGTCTTTCCCATTGAAATCGCTAACGGGGGGAATATCCCCGGTTATTATTTTAGCCACAAACCACAGTTCTTCTGCGCGGCGGCTCACTCACTGGCGAGATCTCACGGCGAAACGCTGCTATGCTCCGACGAAGGCATTGTGTGTTTCTAAGGTGATTTAACATCATAGTCTTAGACGAGCGTTTAACTTATGCAGCATATTTTGCACTGCATTGTTTTGTATCAATAGTTTGAAAAAATGGTCCCACACCGGAATCTTATGTGAAGCTGGCACTGGCCGCGCGGCGAGATTACATACAAAGTCAAGCTGCGAACACACCGCACTGGCCGGGCGTCGAGATTACATACAAAGTCAATGTACTAGCGCGTGGCCGCGCGTCCACCCAAGAATCGGCGGCCGGCGGCGGGCGCTTGCGCGGCGCGTGGCCGCGCCTCATCGAAGCGCGTGAATCGAAGGCGCGGCCAACATATGCGGCGAACGCAGAAGTTGAAATTATTTATCTTTTTGGCGTCGCCGCGCCGCGATAGCCAATCAGCGTTGAGATTGCCCAGTGGTCTGCAAGACGAGGTGGGCGAGTGGAGCGAGGACATTTGGCTTCCAATACATTCTGCAAATATGTGTATTTTGCATCTGTTTAGCTGTTGGTTGTACTTTAGCCACGGTAGCGCCGGTTAGCATAGTGAAACTCACCCAGCTGTGTGCTGTTCCTGAGGATAATATGAACCCAAACTTGACGGCAGTGTCCGTGTGGAATTCCAATATAGTACAGCGAAGCACCGGTGTTGTCCTCCGCCAGACCCGGCACACTTTCACTTTCAGGGAGGCTGATGTCTGCCTTTATTTTTGCAGCTGAGCACACACTGCTGTTGTTATTGTGTTCAGTATGTTGCTGAATTGCTGTTAATGTGAAATGTGTGTGTGTATTTGCGATCGGGGTGCGTCTTCATGTTGTTTTAATGATATTTGTGACATGACTGCCGCTGTACACAGTGTACCTACATCTGTATTTTTTGGCACAGCTGGACCATGTTGTTGTTGTTGTTGCACCGTAAGTGTGACGGGTCTGATCTCTGCGTCGGCGTCAGGAATATATGGCCCAATATGATCAAGCGGCGAGCCTCTTGCGTTCACGCGGCCAACCGCCGCGGCGGCGGCTGCGGTTAATATGGCCCAATATGACCAAGCGGCGAGCCTCCTGCGTTCACGCGGCCAACCGCCGCAGGGGGCCAGTGCGGTGTGTTCCCAGCTTCAATGTACTAGCGCGTGGCTGCGCGTCCACCCAAGAATCGACGTCCAGCGGCCGGCGGCGGGCGCTCGCGCGGCGCGTGGCCGCGCCTCATCGAAGCGCGTGAATCGAAGGCGCTGCCATTTGCGGCGCGGCGAACATATGCGGCGGACGCAGAAGATGAAATTATTAATGCTTGGAACCCAATATGACCAAGCAGCAAGCCTCCTGCGTTCACGCGGCCAACCGCCACAGGGGGCCAGTGCGGTGTGTTCCCAGCATAAGTGACGCTCCTGCAGGGCGCTCATGACCAGACGTGAACTCGCATACACGGTGAAATCTCCCATTAAAAAAACGGCACAACCCCCTGATTTTCGGATTTCTATTCTATTTTTAAAGTCAACTTGAGCGCAAGTGGTCGACACATTCACATCCCTAATGCATATAGAAAAAGTAATAAAAACAGCTTACCACACCACAAAGACTGATCAAACCTTCATTTCTTATTTTTCCCTATGTTTGATCATGACTTCCGCAGGTGAACTATCCATTAAACTGCCCAAATTCAAGAATAAAAACAATCATCAAACTACTGGACTGACCCAAAACAGATAAATAATTGCTTTAAGGAGTATTATCAGGAGCTTTATAAATCCAAAGCTAAGGGTGATATCGACGCATGGTTAAAAAAGCTAGACATACCAAAACTAGACAGCGTCTCCCACGAGGCCTTAAACTCTGAACTGTCCCCTGCAGAAATCACAGACGCTATCAAATCACTGCATAACGGCAAGAGCCCTGGGCCAGGTGGCTTCATAGTTGAATTTTATAAGAAATTTGCTGACCAAGTAACCCCGATCTTGCACAGAATGTTCTCCCACTCAACCGAAGCGAACAGACTCCCACCAACACTATATAACGCAAAATTTCTCTCTTGTTAAAACAAGACAGGGATGAAACTAACCCGTCCTCATATCGACCAATTTCTATGCTTAACTTGGATTAACAAAAATTCTGGCAAATAGACTAAACAAATTTATATAATCCATTATTCACACAGATCAGACCGGGTTTATTCCCAACAGGTTTTAATTTTCTAATGTTAGGAGAGTCCTAAATATTATGTATAACAAATTCGACAGCGCTTCCAAACAAGCTATTTTGTGTCTGGACGCGGAAAAGGCTTTCCACCAGGTTGAGTGGGGGTACTTGCTCAAGGTGCTGGAGGAGTTTGGTCTTGGGGCCCCTTTCATTTCATGGGTACGCTTAATATATGCCCATCCCACCGCCTCCATTCTAACAAACCAGGAAAGATCCACACCCTTTGCCCTTCAGAGGGGCACGCGCCAGGGTTGCCCCCTCTCGCCGCTCCTCTTTGCATTGGCCATTGAGCCCCTAGCTATTAGCATAAGAGGGCACGCACTTATAAAGCCAATATCAATAGGTGGGATGGACCATAAGATCTCTCTGTATGCAGATGACATCGCCCTTTTTGTAGCCGACCCCGAGAATTCCATCCCTCACCTACTCCAGCTAATTAATTCCTTTGGAGACGTCTCGGGCTACACCATAAATTGGCAAAAAAGTGAACTCTTGTCTTTAACAGCAGATCTGGACCCAACATTCCTAGCCAATACGCAGTTTAAAACAAATCTGGTCAGTATAAAGTACTTGGGCATTAAATTATCTAAAAACCCAAAGACACGTTTTAAGTTAAATTTTACGGAAAGACTGAACAAACTAAAGGAGAACATAGAGAAATGGAGAACACTCCACTCTTACTGCCCTCCTTTTCTCTTCTCCCAGACCACCTGCCTCCCTTAGAGGAGACCACTTTATTCTATCCAATGGTCAGAGAATTTGGAACCAAATTAGGAAGGCCTGTGAACTACAGAGCACGACCATACATGCCCCACTTTGGCATAACCATGCCTTCCCCCCCATCGTTTACAGATTTAACATTCAGAGATTGGAGCCAAAAGGGAATAGTAACGGTAGAGGATCTTTATATAAATGGCCACTTTGCTTCATTTGATCAGTTAGTATCAACGTTCTCACTGTCGAAAGCTCAATTTTTTAGGTATCTACGGGTGAGGAACTATGTCAGACAGAATATACCATCCTTTGAGTCCCTGCCCGCAGCAGATCCACTGTCCAAAACTTTGCTAGGCTCACCAGAAGCTAAAAACCTGATTTCATCCTTTGTGGGAATATTTTTAGACCAGCAGGACAAATCCACTTTAAAAATAAAGCAAGCCTGAGAAAAAGACTTAAACATTGGAATAACTGACGATGTCTGGGGAGGAGCGTTAAAAAGCATAAAATCCTGCTCTATAAACTCGAGGCTTCAGTTGATTCAATTCAAGGTCACACTTAGATTGCACTATTCTAAGGTTAAACTGCATGGCTTTTTCCCAAGTCTTTCACCTTTATGCAATAGGTGCAAGATTGCAGAGGGTACACTTGCTCACCATTTTTGGGAATGTCCAAACCTCCATAACTTTTGGTGTCTGGTATTTAAATGGTACTCTGATGTTCTGGATGTTCCCCTGACCCCTGACCCGGAAACCGCCCTGTTTTGCCATTCCACAGCCCTGGAAAGACTGGACTATGAATCACGTGTAATCATAATTTACGGCATTGTAATAGCCAAAAGATGTATATTAAAGCTTTGGAAATCTGAACTGGCCCCTCGGTTTGAGGATTGGCTGAGGGAACTTGTGGGCATTTTACACATTGAAAAACTGAGGTACGAGATGTCCGAACACCCCCACAGATTCTCCGCAGTATGGGGCCCAGTGCTCCTGCACTTAGGAAAATAGACTGTGAGAGGTTTGCCCCAGTTTTGTTTTTGTTTTAGCTTTGTTTTTTGTTTTTTTTTGTTTTTTGTTTTCTTACTAATTTTGTCTTATTTATTTATTTCACTTCTGTTTATGTGAGGGAGGGGGGTGGGGTGGGTGTATGTATTGTATGTAAGACTGCAACTAACGATTATTTTGATAATCGAGTGATTTGTCGATTGTTTTCTCGATTAATCGATTATTGGTTGATCATTGAAATGGTCGCCAACCATTTTGATAATCGATTGGTCGTTTTGAGATTTCTTTTTGTTTTTAGTAGAAAATGTCCAAATTCTCTGATTTCAACTTCTCAAATGTGAATATTTTCTGGTTTCTTTAATCCTATTAGGACAGTAAACTGAAATATCTGTGTGTGTTGGACATTACAATACATTTGAGGACGTCAACATGGGCTTGTGCAAGAAAATCACCAAAATAAAAGTTTCAAAAAACTACTGGACTTTAAAATACTGGCCCACCCCTTCCACATACTTCGTAGGCTTCAAATTCAATATGTTTGCCTGGTTTTATATTATGTGTATGAGCAATCTCAACATTTCATATAATTAACTAAAAGAAACATAACCAAATCTAAAGGGAATATCTATACTCTTACAGTATAGATATTCCCTTTAGATTTGGTTATTTTTCTAATACAGGTATTATAATTATTGACACTAAATTATGAAGAAAACAAAGTGTGTGCAGGGCCACTGAAAATATACAAGGGGCCAGTAAAACTCGGATCCACTGGCCCGGCAGGCCAGTAGGAAAAAAAAGTTGTGTTGAACCCTGTCAGTAGCAATCGAGGATCCAGCCAGGTTGATTCTGACTAATCGAAGAGACAGGTTCGAAATGATTTCCTTATGTGGGGGTGATGGAGTATGTAGGGGTTGATTTCTGCACACAGCAGCAGAGACCAGAAGGTAGCCCGCACACTCTTTTCGGGTTACCCAGGCGGGTGTTTGTGTGACTAACTGCTGCCACCTACTGCTGGCTCCCAATCAAACTCAGCAGCTCCGGTTTGTCCCGTGACAGGAAGGTGAGAGGCGATCGATACGTTTGTTCCACCAGGCAAGCCAGCAGCAGATTGAATGTGCGTCAGTCTGTCAGTCCTCGGGTTTCGCTTAGCTGCTGTTTGTTTTTTTAGCAATGAAACTAAATGAATGGACAAAGAGAACGGCAGAGAAAGTGTGTGTGTGTGTGTGTGTGTGTGTGTGTGTGTGTGTGTGTGTGTGTGTGTGTGTGTGTGTGTGTGTGTGTGTTCATTTCCTCCTCACTGTCGATGGGTGTGCGTGCATGTGTGTGTATGTATGTATATTCAAAGTGCTGACTAAGGCAGCCGCTGGTGCTGACATCTGTCTCTAATGGTGGAAGACACTGCAACTCTCTCTCCCTCTGCTCCCAGCATCAGCCCCATCAGCACTCTCTGCCTAGGTCCTAACCCCATCAATGTGTCAACACTCTCTCTCTCTCACACACACACACACACACACACACACACACACACACACACACACACACACACACACACACCCAATGTTTCTGTTAGTCGGCAACACACAGCACACAGCGGTGCATATCCCATATCCCAGCGTCTGCACCTCCAAAACCACATCCTGGACCACCACTGGAGATGACGGTGCTTCAGGTGGATGCAGCATTGATGACACAAGGTCACACACCGCTTCATGGCTCCGAATGGTCAAGACCAGCATTTAAAACATTTGGACCTTGCTCTGGTTTGGCTTGGGTGTCAATAGTGTCCATTCAGCTTGCAAACACTGCAACAGTTTTGATGCAACCATTTAAAGACCAAGCCAATTAACTGCCAGCTTTCAGTGTTGTAAACTCCTCTGAAGACTTTTGAAATGTGCTCTTGTGTTATCATTTCCTTAGCTTTCTGCCTTAGAGGGAAGGTGATCCAATTAAAACATATATTTCTGGTTACATTGGCATTATTAACCATGAAAGTGTTTCTGAATGACTGACTGACTGAATTGATAATAAAGTTCTGTAGTTTGTTGACACATTAAATGGAGTATCATACTTATCCTTCTCTGTAGATTTTAAAATACATTATTGTTGTTATTGATGTTTTTCGTGAAAGAGTCAACTATTATATGTAAATAATTTCTTGTTGATTGGAAGGACTATCAAATATTTTAAAATAGACTCGGAGGACTGATTTAACAAACAGGATGGTGACTTGTGTGTTGCTAAGACAAAGAGTGAATTTCAGATGCATCAGACTGCTTGCCACTGACACACAGTGTCTGTGGCTGCTGCTCTGTTATCTTTTCTCCCGCCTCTGCCCATGACCTCAGAGCCGCATGCAAGCTATTTCTGTTGAGTTCCTTCTGGCTCAAAATGACTTAATGTCTGATTTGCTTCAAAAACACAGAAGGGGGGTGTATCACTGTGTGCATGGAAAAATGTGCTGCATTAAAACAGGATGCTTTGACAGTTCTGAAGAATGTAGTAGGTTGTGGTTATTTGTTGAACCGGAGGTAAGACTGTGCAACAAGTGCTGCACCTCTTCTCCAACTTCCCCTAAAGCTTCCCAGGACTTGGATCTATATATTTTTTGTGGTTCCACTTCTCTGCTTTTTCTTAATTCTCCTTTTTCTCTCCTCCTTCACCCAACAAGCGTCCAATCACTCGCACTACAACGCTGAATGAACAGTATACACTGTGTTCGCAATTTCAAATGTGTGGCCCTTCTGTCCTCCACCCTCTCTTCTTCTCTGAATGATGGGAGTGCTGTGTGTGGAGCCAGGTAGGTCTGCTGCAGACATGAGTAATGTGGCTGAGAATGACTCACGCGCCAAGACATCAGCCGTCGTCAGTGTGGAGCCAGCAATGACACAAGCACAGGCACAAACACACACACACACACACACACAAACACACACACACACATACACACACATGCATCATATGCTGAATCAACAGACAGACTTATTGGTGCCTCAATATGAAACCCAGTCATGCAAGTGGCCATTATCATCGCCTTATATGATGTGATCATTATTGAGAAAACTGAAAATGAATCCATCTGTGATGAGATCAGACTGCTAACAGTAAGCATGTCTATGACACACTCACACTAATGCCAGTTAGGTAAAGACACTTGTGTTTTTGTTTCTTTATCTGCATAGACAGATTATCTGAAAAGTATTCAATTTATTATCAAAATACTCCCACACTTATTCAGGTAATGTGCTGATTTGAATCCTTTGGAGCAATTCATGCTGCTCTATAATAATAGTATTGTATATTTTAAAACCATGATAAATATTTATGATTCAAACACTTCCAATCAAAGAATAGTTTTAGTTGTATGAGGGCATGACATTTCTTTCCTTTTTAAGCTGCAAAGCTAATCTAGTCCCATCTAGCTGCATTCATTTATGTAAACACATATGTGCATGCACAAACTCCTCATTGCATCTATTAAACATTTATAATTCATACAAGAGTAATATGCGGTGTCTCCGTTGTAATGCCTCCTAATGGCTTTTTGAGTTACTGCTGCCAGCTATGAATAAATCATATCAGTCATGGCGTAGCCAATACCTCACTCACTCACCCTGGCAGGAATGAGCTGTTCTGATGGTGCATGTGTGTGTGTGTTTGTGGAGGGGGGGTGGGCTGTTGGCATTTGTGGCGCTTGTTTATGTTTTTTTTTCTGATCTTTTCAGCGTTGTTCGAAGTATGGCTGCTTATAAAAAATAAATAAAACAGCAATATATTGTGATATTCATACGATATCTGCATCGATTTTCAGCTCCAAAAATCCATATTTTTAAACAGGTGTTTATCGACAACCCCCACTGATATAGATGTCACAGTAGTTACCTCGAATTGCCAGATGCCATTGTCTGTGTTGTGGCAAAGTGAAAGCTGGAATCAGCATGGCCGACATGGATGACACGATTAGAGTGGACCCTTTCCAAACAGAAAGCTGAATATCTCAATTTATCGCAACATGCATCGTATCGCAATGTATCCTGATATATCATACCATGAGCCCTGTGTCGTGATGTAGCATATTGTGTAGTCCTTACACAGTCAATACACAGCCCTATAGCTGTGAGTATCTGACACTAACAGGACAGATATTTTGAGCTGACACCCCTTCCTTATTGAGCTACAGCAGGTGGACTCAATAAGGGAAAGGCCACAGCTATGTAGTGCTATGCCATGCCATGCACTACAATAGCAGTGCAACTACACCACCTTTGTAAGGCTTATTATATCCTATTTTTATTCAGATGGTGTCACAGACCCTTTTTTATGGCTGATATTTTGGTATGTCATAGCAGAAAAGGCACAGGTGTATTTTGTATTTCTGGCTCCCTGACATGTTTTTTGGGGACACTCAAATGGAATTAAGCCATCATTAGGGTTATTGGGTACTGTGCAGTTCATGCTATGAATTCTATAAGAAAAAAGGTCCATTGTAATACATTTTAAGAATACTGTATAGTGTAATATTTTGCTCTCTGCGTGCCTCCTATAGGCTACATACAGTACAGTTTAAATTTGATAATGATAACATTTAAGGAAGGGCTGTTGGATTGAATTGCATTGTTGACTTCATTGCGTATTGGACTAGGTGTGATACAGGAGGAACTGAAGATGAGCTTTCTCACAGACTGCACCGGTCAGGAGGATGGTGAGGAGCGGGAACATATCGACCACTGGAAGGCTCAGTATTGACGGGCGGATGGATTTCAGGAAGTGACCTTGGCTAACTTAGACGAGAACCTGACCAGAGCCCGGCTCGTTTTCCCACACAGAGTACATCTCTGGCACCACCGCCTTAAAACACACTTTGGGGCTGAATCATTTTTGAGAGGTAAACATGTACAGTAGTTCACCGGATCTATCTTCAAGTCATTGCAGACAGAGAGAATAGGTCATCATTGTAGTCGTACTGACAATGCTGTCAGGAATTTGGTAATGGCAGTGTGTCACAACTCAACTGTGGGACTCAAAAAAGGTAGAGATATAAAACAAATTGACTGTAATAACAGCTTACAACAAGAGTCCCTAACAAAGGCTCTGTTCAAGTTCAAGTGTCCCAGAAAGCAATGATATATTGTGTCATTGAGCCAGCATGAACATCACCAGGACCCTGAAACTTAAACCGCTAAATCAAATTATCAGTCATTGAATTACGTAGGCCTGTATTTCTCCTCTTGTGACACTTAAAAATGTCTCCTTCTTCTTAATGTGTATATTTTGATTAACTTGAATGAAATTGAAAGCATTTAGACTGTTGTAATTTTGACTGCCTTTATTTATCTAGATCAGTGGTTCTCAAAGTGCGGCGGCCCGCGGCCCGCATTGAAAAAAAAATTATCATTTTTTTTTTTTTTTTTTTTTTTTTTTATTGAAACGCACAGAGGGGATGCGTCCCCCGTAACAGTAAAAACAGTACAGGGGTCGAAACACTTAAATATCCCTCCTAATTGTTTGTATTCATTCCCCACTTATTAAACTTGCGAAGTTTGGCTGGCCTCTGCCTCTCGTTGCAGACGGCTGGTCAGCCTCCCGCAGTGCAGCAGGCAGTGTAGTGGTCCCAATGAAAGTTGTTAGATAGTGAGCTTGTCAAGCCCAATACGATGCACTTTCTCACATTCAAGGTGAATTAGATTAGGTCAAGTGTCTAAGGATGGATGCTAACATTATCTGGTTTCTAACTCTTTTGCCTAAAGTTTAGCTAACAAACTAACGTTAGCTAGCTGCTGATAGCCATGGAACTATCAGCCTAGTTGACTGCTGATAGCCCACCCTGTTTATTTCCAATGTATAGTGTCATAATAGTTAACACTGCTGCTGCATCATGAGTAGTGAGTCCTACAAAAAAACACTCCAAAAGGTGATACGTTTTCAATGTGTAGAAAGTTTTGAACAATAAAGTAGAATAAATATTTGAATGCAATACAGAATGCCTCAGTGACTTGATTTATATTCCATTAGATGTGTGTCAATGGGAGCGAGTTGTCTTTTCCTTAACATTTCCACCATAAATAAATACAGAAGACACAAATTACTGCATAAAAATTAACCAAAATGCACAAAATGAAGTGTTCGAACCTCAATTTTTTCTGGGGGACAACCCCCAGACCCCCGCTTTTAATGTGTGTTCCCCAATGTTGAAATGAGACCTAGCCCTTCATTTATTACTTTAAATGTGTTAATTACACAGTATTGGATGCTGACCAATACATGTAAACTGTAAAGACGCAAAGACGCTGGCCATTGAAATTATTTCAGTTTTATATATTTTTTTCCTTCGGCGGCCCTCGGTCCAATGTTGGGTTCCTAAATTGGCCCTCAGCTATCAAAAGTTTGAGAACCCCTGATCTAGATGATATTGTATTGAGGACTTGAGTGAAACATTGAGCAAGATCCATTTTTCACTATAAAGAATAGACCGTATTTTTTTAGATTGTTATGCCTTATGTGTATGATTGTAAATTCATTCATCATCAATTCAAGATTGTTGTAGGGAGGTTCTCGGCTTCGGGAAGAATAGCTGTTGCAATGCAGGGGTTAATGAGGATCCGGAAAAAAGCAATCAAACAAAGATCTCTACTTGAGCAGTAAAACTGGGACTTCGATGTAGTCTATAGTTGTAGTTTCTGCACAAAGCTGCAGGACGATGTAAACAAAGATCCCACATCGCTCCCGTGTGGCTGTTAATGGTATTACATGAGTTCTGACAGTCCACCAGCTCCACGCCAATCATCACTGTAACTCCGCCTATCAGTGATCTGATTGGAGGCAAGCAGGGCGCTCGAGCGTCAGCAAGCCAATCACGTGGCTCTGCCTCTTGTTAACAGGGCTCCTGCTCTGAATGCCCTTTCCGTCACCTGTGTGTGCGACTGTTATTTATAGAAGTCTGAGGATGCGGAGTGGATCATAGGCGAGGGAACGAGGGACGGAGGGGGTGAGAGAAAAATAAGTAAATAAGAGAGGAGAGGGGGATATGATAACGACAACGTCTTGGTCTATTGGTATGCGAGAGAAATGCTGACAGGAAAAGGGCTGCCTTTTTTTCTGAAAATGGCTAAATATTGACCCCATCTTTGCAAACTGCACCTGTCTGAGTGATGAGTTCCTTAAAAAGGAAAATTAGGAAAAGATAAAATAGAAGAGGGGATGGCAGACGAATTATGGTATAGCCTATTTAAAGCTGCACAGAGCTAATTGGTCAAGTTATGAGTTTTAGGCAAGGGGGCAAATGGCAAATTATGTGATTAAACACCAAAATAGAACCCCTAGGCTATATTAAATAATTTCGAAGGATAAAGATCAATGTGTTATCACTTTACATTATAAATGTATCATTATACATTAAGTGCTGCAACTAAGAAACTGTTAATTAGCCTATGTTATGACCCAATGCTTAGTTAAATAGTCATAAAATAAAGAAAATTGCTTGTCACATTTTTTTAGAACTCAATGTGTCTGAAGACGCCTTGTTTTGTTCGAACAACAGTCCAAAACTTAATAATTTTTGATTGACAATTACATACAGCGGAGAGAAGCAGCAAATCCCACCTTTAGATAAACTGAAAACAGCAACCATGCTTGAACCTTAAAGGGTAATCTTACTAACAGAGTTGGAAGTACATTTTCTCTTAATTATTGAATCAACATAGAGTGCATGCTAAAGTGTCATACAAAAAAGCGGGATTAGTTAGGCAGAAGTGCAAACTGTTAGAAATAGAGAATTTTGTATCCACAGTTACTCACAAAATGTCAGCAGGTCATCTGATAACTGCAGACTTTCGGTCAGGTAAAGACATAAAACACTGTTCATTCTGCCTGTGCCCAGTCGCTGTCTGCGAACAAGCAGAGCAGTGCAGCTGATAGTAGCCTATATCATCATTTACATTTAGCCACCGATACATTGGTCATTATTACTGTAACTGCCCAGCCTGCACAGGTTCACAGGGAGCGGGCAGTGCACATTTTGCCTTCCTGTTGAGATTTATCGCCTAAAGTTCCTTTTCCCAGGGTTTTGTTTGATAGGTTCATTCTATTAAAAATGTTAGGCAAAGACATGGCCATAATAACTGGTGCAGATGCTGACCCCTGCATCCTACTCGCCTATCTCTGTGCATTGTGTTGTGTCAGAGTTCAATAAAAAGCACAGTGGCATACAGCAGAATGTACATGGCAGTTTCATTATAAAACCACACTACTCTGCCAGAGTAGGCCTAGGTCTAATTCTCCCTGGCCCCAAGCTTTCTGTGTGGCTATTTAGTTTGAGATCATGCGGTCATTTTGTTTGTGGTCAATAAAGCAAGGTTTACTTGTGACCCTTTTTATAACATGTTATGAATTTTTTTCCAACACTGACTTGTCTCATTGTTGGATAACTAGAGGCCTGAATTATATAGGCTAACCTACCTACCAAAACTGCAAGAAGACTGAATTGTAGCCTAGTAAATGTGCTATTAGGATAGGCTATTCCATGGTGTATAGAGCAGCTGAAACAATGTGCTACTTAAAGTTTCTAGTATTTTGTAGTTGAAGTTCATTCAACAAGAATCATATTTTGTTGACTTGCTCACTGCACATCCCATTGCATCCATGTTCACACACAGCAGCCCTGCCGTGACACGAATTTGACGCACAGCAGAGACTGAGTGGGTCGGGTCTGTGTTTACTTCCGGACTCCGATTTAGACTTCGCTCAGACAGCAGCAGCTCCAGTGGAGGTTCAGGCTGTCAGCTTGCACGGTAGCCATACAAGGCTTCATGACAGAGGTTACCGGGTTGACCAGCGGCATCGCAACACACGAGCCTCGCGCGGCGCCTCCGACCGCTCATCGGACAACGCGACTGCAGGCGGACGCACACACACACCGCTGCCCTGCTCTCCTCCGCCCGCCTATCCTATCCTGCTCAAAGTCACTCAATGCTGCACCGCCGCTACCAGCTAACAGAGTGATCTGACTGTGTTACTGCCACTTCATGGTCCGTGCTAGCTGAAGAGGGATCAAAACAAGGACAATCGCTCAAAGTTTACGCGGCGTTCGTGTTTGACCAGCCAGGATCCAGCAGCGGCTGGAAGAGACAACGGGCCCCGGGGACAGCAACGGGACTCGGGGGCCAGGCAGCGAGGGTAGTGGCTGGATAAACTAGGGGGTCGCCTCCAGCTCCTGGTGGATTTATCCCCGCTGCCAGCTAACGTTAGCAGCGCTAGCTCCAAACAGCGCCATGGATTGGTTGATGGGGTGAGTACAGACAGCTAACTGTAGCTAGCCAGCTTTGCTCTCCTGTGTCAGGTCAGCGGCGCAGTGTTTCTCCGCACCGGGACTGATAGCGCCACAGCCAGCATTAGACAGGTGCACTGTCGCTGTTGGATACCGGTAATTGACCGCTTTAACACATTGAAGTAGCCATACAGCGGGTAGCATGTTGCCCCAGCTTAGCCTAGCTCTACAATGCTAGCTTGGTAGCAAAGGCTGGCAGCGGTCTCACCCTGCCGCGGTAAAGCAGCCTATATTACCCGGGGGCTAGGCGGTATTTTGGGGCATGTCTGTGGCCTGCAGCTATCTTGCCAACGATGGCAGCGCCCAGATTAGGTCGTGAGGGTATCTTTGTAGAGGCCAGTTTTTGCTGTGGAGGGAGCTTATTTATAGGAATGATTAACACAGCAAACGGGGCTAACATTAGCAGCCTGTCAGTCTGGCTAACGGTTTTAGTTTATTTCCTTTGCAAGGTGCGCCGGTGGCCGCTTTTTCAGGAACTATCATTAGCAGTCATGCTAACTTAACGTCGCACAATGTGCTACATTTGGGTCACAACAGACGTTCCGCCGGTGTCAACGAGCTCACTGATGGAGAATAATACAGGCACCGCTGAGAAGGATAAATAAACACAATGTAGATGTTGGTTGGTTGCACTGAGAAATTTCACTGTATGTTTCACTAGGTTCAGTGGTTTAAGGTGTTAGGAGCTTTGTGTAATTTTGGCCATGATAAAGCAGATGACACCTGACAGAAGTGATCTGACACCTGCTGTAGGCCTACTAACAAAGGGTCAAAGCCATGATCACTGTATTCAGGATTGACCCATGACATATGTGTGACCTTGCCGACCTGTCTGCATTTCAACGACTCACTCTTCAATTTACTTATCCATTTGCTATTCAAAACTAAAGGCTCTCTACATTGTTTTGGTCAGGACCACAAAGTTGTATTTGCCTTTAAGTAAAGTAGGACTCTAGTGAAGTGAAGTCGCAGTCCAAGATGTGTTGTTGCAACTTCTTTTCCCCTATGAACACATTTCCATGCACTTTGGTAGAAGCTTTCATTCTAAGCACAGTGGGGATCAGATATCTCTCCAGACAAGAGGACATCAGGTCTTTTGCATATCACAGAGAGTGTTTGGCGTCGCACAGCAAGGTGTGTCTCTGCGGGGCTATTCTTTCTGCGGGCTGGTTATCAGGTTGTCTGGCTTGCCGGCTGGCCGCAAAACTATGCGTTTAGATCAGGGCTGAGCAAGGGTGGAGGGGTGTTTTTTTTTTCACGTAGTGACATTTTGGCTGACAGATAAAGAAGCAGTCCCCCCCAGCGGCCCCCAAGCACCATACCAGTGTTGTTCACTAACTTTAATAACGTCTACATAGGATGTGGTTGTCAGTTAGTTAGCAGGATATATCTGAAAAAACGCTTGTCAGTCTCCAATGCAATTTGACAATGTTGGTTGCGGAAGGCTCCACCTCATAGCTTATTTGTGAAACTGTTGACATTGCCATAACAACTGAACTGTGTGTAAGGTGAAGGAACAATGGGACTGCTTGGTACAACATCTATGTGTCCTGGCCTTTACAAACATGTTTGAGTTATTATAATTTTTTTTTATTGGAAGATCATGTTGTAATTGGTTTATCATGCAGTTTCTCTCTGCTTGGCTTATTTCAAACAGAGAATGCTGAAGTGTCATAATCGCTGAACACACACATAGGCCTATGTGCACTTGCAACAAGAAAGAATGGGAAGCAGCAGATGAAGTAGCAGCAGCTTCCTTGTGGTTTTTATTCCTCCTGCCTCTTACAGTTGTTTTCCTAATTATTCATTAACTGCTTCTTGCGTTGACATGTCTCAGGTTGCATAAGTCCTCCAGGTTGTGAAAGGGAATTACAGGTCTTTACCTCCTCTTCCTTCTCCACCCCCTGTCACGTGCATGAAAATAATTATATTTTTCTTGTTTCAACGGTTGCTTGCTGTGGTCATAAGTTAACCAAACTGGTTTTTTGCTTAGTGATCTCTTAGGAATTCGGAAGAAACACCCATGCCACAACTGTCTTGATGTTAGTACCGGAGGTGAGCAAAGGGAAGAACCACAAACAGTGTGGGTTTAGGAATTAATTTGGACGTAGGTAGCTGCTAGATACACATTTTTGAATAAGACATTGTGTCATGTTCTTAATATCCTCATAGGATAGTGATACCTATTTATGAACTAAATGTTTCATTTATGACAACTGAAGTATAGTGTACTATACGCTGTTACTGCCAGCTGTATTATTGGCTGCAAATAGTGACGACTGATGGCATTTCTGCACGTTGCACTTTGTGTGTTCGCCTGCGTGTTAAAGCCGCACGTATCCTCCTGTTTATAAAGGTGTGCATGTGAGCTGAATGCATCGGGGGGATGCGCGTGTGCGGCCTGCGTCACCCGACGAGCGGAGTCCATGAATGAGTTAACCAAGCGTGTAATCACTATGAATACAGACCCAGGGTGAAGGACGCCACCACGGCCCAGCACCGATGGAGGGAGGAAGTCAGGAGAGAGAGGATGAAGGATGGATGGAAGAAAGAAAAGAGAGATGGAGCGGTGAAAGCAGCTGATTTGGGGAGAGGTGTACAGATGGAGAGAGAGGGAGAGGGAGAGAGAGAGTAAGTCAGGAAGTAAGAAGTGTCACAGCCCGGCTCAAGGGAATGACAATGAGGAAACCACACAAGAGATTAAGTTTAACCAAATAATAATTGATTTAAACAAAGGTTAAAGTAAGTTACTAAGTGGTGCATGAATATCAGTAATCAGTAATGGGTGCTGTGTCTGTGTGAGTGAAGAATGTAATGTATGTGCAAAACAAAACTAACTAAGCAAATCCAACCCAAACCAAAACATCAAGGAAGGGAGCGTCCAAGTGGCTGAGTCCTACAGCTTATATAGCTGAGGAGATCAGCCAGCATGGGTGTTTGAGATTAGTAGGGATGCACCGAAAAAGTTCGGCCGAAAATGGCAAAATAAGTCATTTTCGGTTTCGGCCCGAAACAGTTAAAAAGCCGAACAACATTACCGAAAATTGCCGAACTAAATATGTTTTTAAAAGAGCTGCGCGCTTGTAAACCAGGAAATGGCAGTAAAGAGAGACGTAACCGTGTATGCGAGTCCACGTCTCTTTGTGAGCGCGCAGCAGGAGCAGTTTGGAGCGTGCATGAAAATGTCAGAGTCCAGTGTGGGAGAATTTTTTCAAACTGGATGAAACACGGCGCAGACAGTGCAATGCTTTATGCAGCATAAAGTTAAAACGCTCGTCCAAGACTGATGTTTAATCACCATAGAAACACAAAAGCCTTGCGCGAGCGAAGCAGCGATTCATCCGGTGAAACTCTGTGACAGTGTGACAGTTGGTAACGGTGTCACTCACAGTGACACCTCGCCGGTGAGGGCCGCCGCGCATAAAAAACTTTAGTTTGACATCTATAATGATAACCGGAGATATCCTGTCCGTTAGCGCTGTTGGGGGAAAAGGCTCCTACGGTCTGATTGCATTTCTCGAGCCTGAATACACAGAGCCAAGTCGGCAAACTGACAGCGCGACTAAATATGTCCAGCAAGCCGCCTCCCCCCGTTAGTTTCAGTCTACAGACGAAAAGGTTACAATCGTTTAAAGGCTCTCATTGTTATGATCAGGGCTTTGAAGCAAATTCTGAAGTCTGAACAGCTGTGGTGCAGTTTTTTTTTAGAGCAACTCAACCTGCACTGCAAAAAATGAAAGGCAATAAGTCAATCTTTTTGTAGATTCATCCTCATATAAGTCAAGGTCAGTGATTTATATGAGGATGAGTGAGAGGTTCACAAATTAATTCCTAGTAAAATATAAATTTTACTCTTGGATTTGAATATTTTACTGTTTTATTTATAGGGCTGCAACAACGAATCGATAAAATCGATTAAAATCGATTACTAAAAGCGTTGGCAACGAATTTGGTCATCGATTTGTTGAGTCGCGCGATTAATAAGTCACTTGCAGGCGCGGCACTGTTTACATCCAGCTGCCGACAGGTTCATGCACGCCCACAGTGAGCCTTCTGCACGTGAAGGCTCGCTTCACGTGCGGGAAAGCTATAGTGTGAGCGGCCACAGTTTGTATTTTGGTCATATCTAACACTGGACTGCAGGCCTATATAAAAGTGTTGTACCTTTGCTTTCTTTGGGTAAAAAAAAAACTCCTTCAACTCAGTATCCGTCTAGTCCAAAAAAACTCTGTCAGCTGCTGCTGCTGCAGACGGTGTGCAGACGTGCTCGGAGAGTCGGCATCGGCGCATCAACAGTCATTCAAAGCAGCGGCAGTAATCACACAACCAAACGGTGTAGAAAGTCCCGTCAGTTAAAAATAGTAATCCAGATTTTAAATCCATGTTAAAATCGGAAGGATATAGAGCTAGTTAGCTTAAAAAAAGTAGCAAACATAGCCTATCAACTGTGATGTGTTCAGGCCGGCTCAGTAATATGATTGATGCAGTGTTTCCCACAGAATTTTTTGAAAGTGTGGGGGGGACGGACCCCGACCCCCCTAGGAGGGTCCGGGGGGTATGCTCCCCCGGAAGAAAATGTTGTACCTTTTAAATGTTAAATGCATCAATCTGTATTTGAGGAACACTATTCCTATATAAATGGTGATTAAGATGGAGTTTAACACACTTATCAATGGTTAATGAATAAATAATTTTCTATGATACACATTTGAGCCATCAAAAAAATTAAGCAAAGGTGGTGGTTACCTGTGGTTCAAAAGAGTGAACACAAGCGCCCTTTTGTTTTATTAGATTGTTGAATTACTAGTATTCAAATAACTGTGACTACAATCACGAAGGATAGCTCACAATATTCTTTCCAGCAGAGGGTGCTCTGCTGGAAAGGCAGCAGGCGCGCAAATTACCCACTCCCGACTCGGGGAGGTAGTGACGAAAAATAACAATACAGGACTCTTTCGAGGCCCTGTAATTGGAATGAGTACACGTTAAATCCTTTAACGAGGATCCATTGGAGGGCAAGTCTGGTGCCAGCAGCCGCGGTAATTCCAGCTCCAATAGCGTATCTTAAAGTTGCTGCAGTTAAAAAGCTCGTAGTTGGATCTCGGGATCGAGCTGACGGTCCGCCGCGAGGCGAGCTACCGTCTGTCCCAGCCCCTGCCTCTCGGCGCCCCCTCGATGCTCTTAACTGAGTGTCCCGCGGGGTCCGAAGCGTTTACTTTGAAAAAATGAGAGTGTTCAAAGGCAATACAGTCACAGCGCGTGTTGACACCGCAGGGGGAGGGGCTGATTGACTCGGGGAGATTGAAGCCTCGATCCCTCAAGCGGCGCTTTCATAATACAGTACGTCCATGATTGAAGGAAATATTGTTTCTTGAGATCACAGCGCGAATCACACGTTAAAGATTTTTATGCGCAAATGCTATTGTTTCCAAGTGAAACTCGCGCATTGCAAATGAAATGTATACATGTAGCCTATATTTTTTAAATAGTAAAATATACATATATAAAAAAAAATGAAAGTGTGGCGGGGCAAAATGAAAGTGTGGCGGCCCGCCACGGAATGATACATTAGTGGGAAACACTGATTGATGTGTAGGGCCCTATGATTTCCGCGATAACGAAAACACGGACGGAATCACGGAATCGGGCAATAAAAACGGAATCTACTGTTTAACACGGAATGTCACGGAATTTGCCATTATTTTGGTGAAATTAAATTTCCAAGGCAAAGGGAAACAACACGGTTGAAATTAAAGCCGAACTAGGGAGGAATTTTGGTTTGGCGAAATCTAAAGACCAAACTACTGCCGTGAAAAGTAGAGCCTGGCTGCAGGATCGCTAATGTAACACACGGCGCCAAACCCCTTTCACAAATCTTTCTATTCAATGTTTACTTATGAATATATCCATGTACGTAACTCTGACATGTGCATAACTTAATTTATTGTTAATAATATGGTCTGTTTATAAATTCGGCATATGATTAAAGCATCTAAAAGCCCGTAATCATGTTAAACATTTACTGTTTTTAAGTTATTAATGCCACTCGCTCCCGCAGATACACAGCACAGGGAGGTCTTATATTCAGCCATTGCTAAAGGGAGTGTTGTATTATGGAACGGCCGCTGTGGTACGAAATTCCAGTCTCAACAATGTTTCCTACACGCATTTATAACTCTAGCGTCTACAGCCCGTTGTTTTCATGTAGTGTAACTTGTGTAATGTATTACATTATTCAGCTGTTGCCGTGATGTCGGCTAACGCTGATGCTAATGATAACTAGCTCTCCGTCGCACAATAGACTGTAGGTTGGTGTTGCAGCCAGCTGTTAGGTGAAGCGCTGTCCCACAGGTAAAAGCCATGGACCCATAAAGCCTGTCCAATATTCACTCTAGTCCAGCTTCTTGAAAAGTTTATAAGGACTTTATTATTTATGTAAAAATAATATTTAATGTTTCACTTAAAGCACAAAATGAATGGCTTTATTTTCTGTCATAGCCTATACCCAACAAATTAGTTTTTTCGTTCTTTTTAAGCACAAAAAACAGTGCAATGTTGTGATGTATTTTAAATTTAGCCTTATATCTGATTAAATTGTTAGAATATTATTTGTTCGCAATAATTAGACACTCGTTCTGATGACGAAATGAGTGTTAATTGTAAAAAAAACGGAAGTCATGAGATTAAAACGGAAAAAAACGGAATTTGTGAAAAAATAAAACGGAATTTGGAAAAAAATAAAACGGATTTCATAGGGCCCTAGATGTGTTCAAATGCAACACAAAAAAAAGAAATTTGAGATTTTGGCGAAACTTGTTTTCCCAGCAATATAAAATAGATAGTAAAGATGGAATTATGACCTGTTTAATGTCCTATCTTGAGCTATGATCATATCAGCAATTAAAGCAATAATACAAGTTCTATTTCAACAAAATAATAGAAAATTATCAATTGTGATATCAATAAGACTTGGATCGTTAAGGAGTCTTGAAAATGGTATCAATATTAATACAAATTAACGATCTCCTGTCATCTGAGAGAAATTAAGATGATTTAATTTTTTTAACCGTTAGTATTTACCGGTTAAAATATTATCGGTTGACTGGTTTACCATGGACATCCCTTATACTGTATAAATGTATATCATACATTGTATGTTTTTTTTTGTGTTATCCCAGTTAAGTTTATTATTATTTTTTTTATCATTTAATATTACTTTTAATAGTTCCGGGACGTTGGAGTAATAACCTGGTGTTTTGACACTTCAGTCTGCACTGTGAATTTGAAGTAATGTTCAGTTTTTGAATAAAGATGCGGCATTTACAAATGTTTCTTTTTTTTTATCCGATTCATCGATTAATCGAAAAAATAATCGACCGATTAATCGATTATTGAAATAATCGTTAGTTGCAGCCCTAATTATTTATTTAGGGTTGCTTTTTAGTTGTAGGCTATGTTTGAGGAGAACATTTGTGAGTTCATGTATGCAATGTTGAAATAATTGACTAAACAATAAACAAAACTGCAAAAGCCTCTTTCGGTATTCGGTTTCGGCCTTTCGGCCAACTGTTTAATTTTATTCGGTTTCGGCCAAGAATTTTCATTGCGGTGCATCCCTAGAGATTAGTAATCATCTCCTGGAAGCCTGCCAATCAGGAGGTGCCAGGAGCTGTCACAGAAGCGTGATGAATGAACGAGACCAGGCTGATGAGGGGAAAGGCAGAGTGATTGGGGCGGTTGCTTTATGGCCGACAATCGAGGAAGAGAAGGACTGAGGAAGGGCCTATGAATGTGTTTGATGGAATGGTTGATTCGAGAGGAAGAATAAGAAAAAAGCAGGTGTGTGTGTGTGTGTTGGAGGGGAGGGGGGGGGGGGTTCATGGAATCAAATGGAAATCTGTAGCAGATGACTAGTGCATGAAGGCCTAGAGATAAAGAGACTATGCTGTGAGGGTGTGCGGTGTCGTGTGTGACAGATACATTCACGAGAAGAGCATTTATTTTTTTGTGCGGTTTCAAAGCTACAAATAACACCTCTCTTCAAATTAGAGTTTGTGAATGCCTAAATATGTCAGCAAAAAATGTGTTTATTTCATTCTCTGCTCAGCCTATCTGCGTGCTTTGTTTTTTTTTATTACAGACTGAGAGCATTATTCCAGACGCCTTAATGTGTCTTTTCCCGCCGGGTGAAACGAGCAGGCTTTGACAGATGTTTAATCCCCCACACACACACACACACACACCAACCCATTCCGCGCTTTTGAGCGATGGATTGGTAATGCTAAACGTAGAGCGAGCAATGGAAACTACAGCGGCTTTTAAGTGGTGCATCTGCTTATGGCTGTCTGATCTGAGCAAGAGTACGATTTAATGTACACTTAGCTCGCGCCGCATCACCTGCGACTTAATGTTATGCATTACCCTGCATCGTTGGAGTAATGCGAGTACAGGTATGAAAGATTCCAGTAATGAAGGGTGTGCTTGTTGGATGCTGGCATTTTGTGGATAAAACACTTTAGGCATGATGTTACTGTTTGGAAAAAAAATGTCAAGTACTTTAAAAGTTAACACTGACTTCTGAAGTTTGGTTTATGTATTATTTGATCAGATATTTCCTGATTCCATCACACTTTTGCTTGTTGAAAATGTTTAAAGTTCAAAAGTAAACACTGATAAAGCATGCCTGCTTGAAAAGCTCTGTTTATTTTGTAGAAAAAGAAGAAGTTTATTGAACTCAAAGTATGGTCTTATTTCAAAAGCTGGCATGTACAACTTCAATCACGCGGCATTTTGTTTGCAGAGTTATCAGGTGTGTGTGTGTGTGCGTGTGCGGTTGTCAAGATGTCTTTTGAAGCAGGCGCTGCTGCACTTTGGCGTCTCAGCCTTCAACAGTCTGTGTACAGTCGTCTCTTCCTCCATCTCATCAGTCAGACTTGTCAGCTAAAATAAAAAGAAGAATAAGAAAATAATAAAGACCCGAATAAGGACGTTGATGTCAGGTGATGGCAGATGTAGAAAAAGGGGAATTTACAAGAAGAACCACTTCCAGGCTGAACTTCCTCTACAGTAGGGACCGTCTTGTCTATTTTGTGATGTAGCTGTTTACTGGTGCAAGTGTTCTCTCAGTGTTTGTGGTGGTAATTTTTTTTAAATCTCAGTTAGACAGTTGTAATGCAAACAAGGGCTTTATCCGGCTAGTAGTGTGTGTTTGATCATATTAATAAAGCTGTGAAGTGGGACTTAGTTCACGTCTGACTACCTGCAATAAGAGTCCCATTAAATATTTCCATTTTGAGTGCAAAACGCATAGATGAGTTTGAACCATTCCTGTTGAATCATCAAATCATTAAAAGTTGGTTCCTTTTTCCTCGAATGCTCTAAGAAAGATAAAGAAACGTGTGCTGATGACCCTACTTCAGTTCACTTTTGGATTTTTGATCAATTTGTCTGTTATCTACTTGGAATTTTGCAGTGCAGAATCTTTGTTTTCCGATTGCGGCAACAAAGTGCTCTTCATGCTCATGAACTCTGGGTTTTCAAGTGGCTCGAGTGTATTGTGTAGTATACTATTTTAGTGGCACTGCGGTATCAAAACTAACTGATGGCCATAACATGCCCCTTTACCATGATGAACATTAAATTATGCGACAGCCTCTTGTGTTTCCATGTTTAGGTTTTCGCTACACATATCACCAACAGATTTGTAGCAACATTTGTCCAGTGAAATAATCTATAGAAAATAATGTACCTGAGCTACATTTTAAAAAACATGTAAAAAAAAAAATCACTTTATTATTTATCCACATTTTCTGATTGCTACATGCAACCCAGTTTGGGTGATGGAAGTTTTAGTTTCATTCTGACTCTTCTCTTGTGTGTTTTGAGTTATATCCCTTATGCACTTTTGACTTGCTCTGCGTGTATATGTAGATGTTCCCAGTGGAGGATTTTTGCTCTGTGTACACCTATCGTGACCTTATTTCCATCTTCACCACACACACATGCACATGTAGATAAACACACACACACGCAAACACACAGTACTGCGCGCCGTCTCAGCCCAGGTGGCTGTTTCCGCTGCTTGCACCGCAGTATGCAGTGCTGATAATAGGCCGTGACAGATGAGCAGACACCACCTCAAAGCAATCCCCTGCTCCGGAACAGAAACTAACCAGCGCTGTCACTGCGTTGCCAGGTCCAGACTTAGGTTGGAGGCTGACTTTTCTTGTCTTTACTCTTTGTCTCTCTAATCCTCCGCAGTGTCTCTCTGACGGGCCATTCTGTTGTTAGAGCTGATCTGAGAGCTGCGTAGCTGTCGTCTACCACCAGAACCAGGGAAATTACCTGTTTCAGTGAAAAAGAGCTTCTTTTGGCTTTTCTGTGTGCCAGTAAGAATCCCGCTATATTAAGGATGAATTTATCGGGTCTGGTGGCAACCCAACTAACCCTTTATTTACGACTATCCATCCCATCAGGCCAAGACGTTTAGAGGCCATGTTAAGCCAGCCAAAACTTTAAGGACAGTAATGTGTGGTGTCGTTTTACAAATTCACCTCGGGTTGCGAGTGGCAGTTAGCCCAGCATCTAACCTCACGAAGTCGGCTCTCCGCAGCGCCCAACCCTTAAGACAAACGACTCATCGCTTGTTTTGACCTATTGGCGTTCAGGTGCATAACTTATTCATCAACAGTTTTGAGTTTCCACAGTTGTTCAGTGGGTAAAGAATTTGTGTCCCAATACTGGGGGTAGAAGCTGTTCCTAAACTGAAATCCACTGCTGAGTGAGTCTGTGGAGGCCTAAGCACGTCCTCTCTTTACTGAGAAAAAAGGGGTTCTGCGTTATGGTTTATCACCCGTTTATCTCAACTCCTGAGAGTGGATTTTGATCAATTGCATGTTACATCGAAATTATCATTTTTCCACCCCTTAAAGAGGCTACGAGGAACTTTTAAATAATTTTTAAAACAGCCTAATTTTTCCTCTGATAATCATAAATGACCTTTAACAGCAAACGAGACCATCAGTGCAAAGAAAGCAGTTTTTATTAATGCCTTTGGTCTGGTCTATCCCTCCAGGTAAGGGAAGGGGAGCGGGAGCCTTGTTTGAGACAGTTATTTGTCGTCATAATGGCTGATAATGGGGCAGAACCATCAAAGAAAAAAAGAAAATTCAATGAAGAAAAGCTAAAAGGGAGAGTGATAGATGTGCGGGAGGAGGGAGTTGCCAAGCAACGTGTAAACAATTTATTGGGAGTGAACTAGTCCTGCAATGTTTACTCCTAAGTGAATGAACAGTACTAAAACAAAGTTTACTTTGATTCATCATCATCAGATGAGCATTATTCATCTGAAATAGTCATTATTTACAACAACATAACACATTACCTCATCGTGATCCATACTGCCGTCTCTCGTTCATTCGCTTTCTGTGAGGACACGGAATCTTTCAGCTCCGTGAGAGTGGTTAGTGACACTGCATCAACTCATTGCAATCAGGTGTGTGTGGCATTAGTTGATGTCACTAACCACTCTCACAGAGCCGAAAAGATTCTGTGCCCTCACACTTTCAGCACACAGACATGCACTATACTGCGTCCTAATCATTAGATACTCACACCGGCCGGCACGCGCTAGAAAACAGCCGTACGATAGCTTACGTCGTAAAAATACTACCACTTTAGTCCAAAGGGGCCGCCAGCCGACAAAGTTCCTCATAGCCACTTTAAAGTCTACACACCACCAACTCAGTGCAACACCACCACCACCACCAACAACAACTAGAGCCTCAAACATCGACGTACAGTTTGTTCAACACACACTGACACAACCAAAATGAAATCACTATGTATTGCAGGGCAAGTCTATTGATTTTGAAATCCATTGTATAGAGCGGAATATTTCTCTCATCATTGGTTCACGTGCCTCAGCTTGCTGCTGACGCTCAGACCAACTCTGCCCTGCTGTAACGCAAGCTGCGAGCTGGACCCTGCTATTCCACCGTGATCCGAGATTGGCTCGTTGACAAGAAGGCTAGTTTGTTTTACTCCCAAGGAAGGGCATTTATGTTACTTCAAACCCTTTAAACCACTCTGTCTTTCACTCCCTTTGCTCAGTTAGTCTCTCTCTGTCTCTGTCTTTCTCTTGACGCTGATATGTAGAGACGTTTGCGTGCTTGACTGCTGCCTGCGCTGGACTGTTCCGCCGCAGAGAGCAAGGCAGTGTTGAACAGGCCCAGGGCATAATCTTCTCTCTCTCTCTCTCTCTCTCTCTCTCTCTCTCTCTCTCTCTCTCTCCCTCTCCCTCTCCCTCTGAGCAACGTTCATAAGCTAGCAGGGGTGTTGGCTGTATTTTTTGCGCCAAGCATGTAAGAAGACGTTGTACAGAGCTCCATCATACTGTTTCTTTTTTAAATGTTGTTTGCTGTCCTTGTGTGTCTCTGCGTGAAGGACAGAGCAAGTGAAACGGCGGTAAAGCAAACTAGAGCTGGAAGTCCAAACAAACAAGTCCTCGCCTCCCCTCTCTGGCATCAGCCCCCCTCCCCTTTTGTTTGACATTCACTGCGTGGTTATTTTGGGTGGAAACAGCAGCGTATTCCTCCTGCTCCTCAGCTGTCATAGTTCAGAGGTATCCATGACTTTGGCTTCCACAGGAAGGCGACACCTCGACCAGGTGATCAATCTAGTACCAACCAGCTCCAAATCCAAAACAACTCGATTAAAGGTCACCTATTATGCAAAATGCACTTTTTCATAGGGTCCCAGTTGAGACTACAGAGATCCCCAAAGTATGACAAAAAAAATATCCATTTCTCTTTTTCTCCACCTCCACGTTCCTGTGTTCAAAAACCCCATTCAGATTTATCTACCCTTATGACATCATAATGGGAGAAACACGCCCCCTCCCTCATTACCAGCCTAACTAGGCCCTATCACCACCAGTAGCGGCCTTAGCTATGTTTCAACCCATTCAATTGAATTTTTTTATTTTTTATAAATAATTCTTGAACATGCTACCGGGCCCAGGGGCCTCAGGGGGCCCTAAGCCAGAGCTACTCATAGTATCTTTTCATGTCGCATTGTCAAAGAGCTCAGTCACTTATGTCAATAACAGGGTCCAAAAAGGAATAAGCCTAAATATAAGGAAATAAATCACCATGGGCCCCTCAATTAGTAAGGGAGAAATACAAAAGCATAAGAAAACAGCTTTAGTAGCTCTGTCTAAGGGGCTTCATGATGAGCCTTTAGGGCCCCCACACACATACAGGAATAAGATTTCTATGTGTAAATTCTATACTGTTCATAAAAAGTAGCTTTCCACCCTGTATCTGTTGAAATGAGTCTCTCCATCATAGAACATGAGTCTGCAGACCAATCTACTGTTTTTACAGTTGCAGAGTAAAGAGTGCTGCCTGATTAAGAAAAATCTGAAAAATAATGTTCCTTCTGCATCTCAGGATTTGATATAGCCTCTAAATGTTCCCCTCAAAGTGCACCAGATTGATGCATTTTAATTCAAAAGGCACACATTTTCTTCCGGGGGGATGCCCCCGGACCCCCCAACAAGGACCAGGGTCCCTCCCACAGTATCCCTAAATCCTTTGAGAAACACTGACTTCCTTAATATGTTTTTACCATTAATTGAATATGTGCGGAAAAGTCAATGTACCTGACTGGATAGGTAGGAGTGGGGGGGCCCTTTTAAGAGTCTGCACCCAGTGGCCCATCATCGCATAAACCGTCTACGAACCAACTGGATTCTACAATCTGTTTTCTTTTTGCGGGCAGCATGCACAGCATTCACAAGAAATATGTATTTAAAACATTTGAATTTTTTTTTTTTTTTTTAAGAAAAGAAAAAAAAGTGAGGGGTACCACACTAGGTCTTGAAACGGGCCCCCAGATCGTTAAGGCCGCCACTGATCACCACCTAAAGGTTAGGGGATTAGAACATGGTGCCATCATGGTGTTGCTGTGCAGTTTTGAAGTAGCTGCTGTGGAGATTGGGGACTAGTGGATGCTAAACGAGCCTTTCCCGCAGGCTGCAATACACAATACTGTATCATGGAGTGTTTTTAGGACACACCAACGTGCATCATTGAGGGGAAAAATAAAGGTTCTATTGAATGCCTTTTGAAAAGGCAAATAGCCTGGCGGGTATACACGGACACACATAGACACACACTCCTGAGCAAGAGAGTAGCGCTGTGCTCTCTGGTTTGTCTCTGGGGATGCATCTCCAGTGCCCCTGTCTTCTCCTGTCCTTTCTTCAGAGGCAGGGACAAGAAGAAGCCCAGAAATGAACGCGATACCAGAATGACTCTGCAGTTTGCCTTTCACTGAACACGCCTAAGTGGATAATTGGAGCATCCCGAACGCATCCTGGAAGCACTTCCTGGGCGTGGCGATGTTTTTCTTTTGCCCTCCTTTTTGCCAAGTGTTTGAGTGAAGATGAGATTTCAAAAAGACAGAGGACAGTGCATGCTGTGTGAGCAGCACAGTGCAACCCAATACTGGGATAGATCAAGAGGCTGCGAATGCAACCCTGCTCATAATGTGAGCTGGCTGAGCTCTGCTCCTGATGCTTCTGCGCACATTTGCCCACTCAAATGGGTCCTGACCTGTTCAAAAGCCTGAACGGGGCCCTGTTTCGCAATGTCAGCTGCACAGTTTGCTGACATTTAGCCAGCAGCCTCTGATGCATATGATGTGCTAACCACTTAGCTGCACAGAAGACTGTCTGTATATTTAGAGATGTATTGATTTTTAGACCCATTGTGTTATCTTTTGAAGAGGTTCTGCTTATTTGGGCCACGCTGTTGTGTTGCTACTGGCTTGGCCTGAGTGGCAGTGTGTGTATGTGTGCATTGCCTTTATTTCACTTGGCAGTAGAGTGGCACCACGCTGTGACTGTGTTTACTTTTTCATAACGCTCTGCCCAGCTCACACAACTGGCAGTGCCATCGGATGGAGAGACTGGCGGGGGGGGCTTAGACCTTCTGTCTCTGGTTACTGGTCAAAGAAGGACATTTCCTTCCCAAACATGTTGTTTAACTTCAAGCCAACGTTACCACACACAGATCATGGACTTCATGGTTCCTGTTTAAGCAGGATTGGCTGCCGCAGGCCTGGGAGCAGCTACTGCTCTGTCAGAAAGTATCATAGTCATGGACGGCTGCCAGCAAGCTTGCGCTGTCTTAAGATCAGCTAATAAAGGGTTGAACCCCTCCTCCCCCCTCCTTGCAGAAGGATTCAGGGTTGTTGTTGCCAACTACTAGGGACACCCTGCAGAAGAGTTGGCTGCATTATCAGGACTGGTTACTCTTCAAAGCCTTTCAGATTTGGTTCCTGCCATAAATGATGATTAATAATACCTCTCTTCATTGAGCAACAGAAGCATTTTTAATCTATTAATTTTAAACTTGGTTTTAAAAGGGCAGTGGGTAGAGACTAAGACGTGATATAAAATGGAATATAATATTCATAAATACAGCCGCGGAAAAAATTAAGAGGACAGGCTGGATTTTTCTTAAATCTTCATCACTAACTTACTTATTGAAAATGCTCTAAATGACAATATTTTTATTGTGAATTTGGTAGAAATGTTGTCAGTAGTTGATATTATAAAATCAAAATGTTCATTTTACTCAAACATATGCCTTTAAAGAGTAAAACAAGAGACACTGAACATTTGGAGTGATCTCTTAATTTTTTTCCAGAGCTGTATGTTTACATTTGTGTACAATCACTTTATTACCTTTTTTAGAATTCTACACTGCTATGTTTCTACAGTAGCATCACATAGTTTTTTATGTAGTGGGTGTCTGTGCCTGAAATGAATGATTAGAAGATGAAAACTTTTATCTCTAGGTGATGTCAAAATTACACATGAGATGTTTTTTAAACCCTGCACCTTTAAATCAGACGTGGGTGAGAATTTAACTGCCATTGTACTTCATCATTAGAAGCAGCTTCTGAATGTTTTACTGTAAACACAGTGGCAATAACAAAGTGACACAAAACCATTGGCCAGCCACACGTTTAATCCTCGTCAGTAAACAAGACTCATTACCCTACGGCGTCACAACGTGGTGTTTAACTTATTAGCTGGACTTTGCTGTGTGGATTAACAGAATGAACTGCTTGTTTTTTTCCTAAGCTTTATCAATTATTTTGACTGTAGTGCTTGCAATCATTGTTGCAGGACACGTGCCACCTTTAACAATGCTTTGCACGAAAGCCAGACAAATAAGTTATATCTGCACCAAAAAAAAAATAACCAGAAGTTTTTTCAGTCATCCTGCAAACTGACGAGACAAAACTAGGCCAACAACATTAAATGGCTTGATAGAAAAATTAAAAGATGGAGCAGAGCAAATAGAAAAAAGAGAGAGTGGACAGCGAAGAGAAGCAGGGGAACGATGGTGGCGCAGAGGGCAACGGGTGAGATATGGAGATAAATGGGAAACGGCAACGCGGGTCAGAGAGCTATGGATTGAACGCCAGAGGTCTGCAATGGAAGACAGAGAGGAAGATTTAACAGCAGGGGCCGCCGGTGACATGGAAAGAGAAATGGAGTTTGTTTCATGCACGGACAAAGGAGAGAAAAGGCCACCGAAGGGATGGAGATTTGATACAGGGAATTGTTCTCTGGCTCACGTATTTCATTGGTTTTGTTTCCCCTCCTCCCCCCCGCCTATAGCATAAGAGTGGCTCCTCATTCAACCAGATGAGATTAAAGAACCAATTTGTGTTAGAGGAGGAAGCCTTTAATTCTGGGTGATTTTTATATGTTTTTCCCCCCTTAGCTCAGCTGTGGTCGCAGCAAATCTATGCAGAGCCGGTGGGCTGCTAGCTACTAGGTTTGTCCTTGGTGGCTGAGGCTAGGCCGCCAGGCTGGTCTGTAGTGTAATTGGATTAAAGATCTCTGCATCGCATCAGGGAAGGAAAGCGCATACACACACACACACACACACACACACACACACACACACACACACACACACACACACACACACACACACACACACACACACACACACACACACACACACACACACACACACACACACACACACACACACACACACACACACCAGAGAGCCAAGTTCATCTCAGTACTCTAGGCTGAACTCCTTCTCCTCCACCTCATTTGTTCTTCTCAAACTTCCCTACTTTTCCTCAGCATCCTGCTATTTCCTTTATCCCCTTTAATCAACAACCTACCCATTTCCCCCAGGCTGTCACGTGTTCGAGTAGGTGTGTGTGATCTTGAATGTTTGTTTTGCGTTTGTGTGCGTGTAATATGGATTAGTTCTGTGCCATGGATACCCTCTCTCCAAATGGGATTACAACAGTTTTGGGGCGGACCATGCTGAGAAAAATCACCAGGAAAAAAATTGTGGAGTGTAAAAGATGATGTGAAACCTCATACTGAACATGATGGATACTGCACTGGGAGAGAGGAGTGAGGGAGCTGCTCTTGACCTCAATAGCAAACTTCCTAATCAACGACTTTGGACAGGAAGTACAAGTCATGGGTGGTGGTGCACATCCTGATTGCCTCGTTATACTCCTCCATTGTTTTTGGTGTGCGATGAGGATTTAATCTGTAAAAACTTTCCTTTGATTCACCTACAAGGCAATTTCCTGTCTTACTTTGTTGCTGAATGCTACAAAGTTTTCAAAAGCTTGCTATGAATGTATGAGAGGGGGAAAGGTACAACTACATTTCCAGGTTATCAGCCATTTCCAGTGAACACAATTTCTTTATCTCACCGCCTGGCCTGCCAAGGAAGAAACAGTGCACTCAATGGTGTCAGGTGTTACTGATTTCTGTAACACATGAGTAGGGTGTGGTGGTGCGCCGGTGAGGCGTGTTGCTTTTTGAGGTTTATTCCGACAGGTTCAAACAAGAGGCTGACATCACCCAAGAGAAGGCATGACGAACAGGGAACAGACCAAAGTTCAGCAACTAATTAGGATTTCCGTCCTCTCGTGTGTGTGTGTGTGTGTGTGTGTGTGTGTGTGTGTGTGTGTGTGTGTGTGTGTGTGTGTGTGTGTGTGTTTTTCACACACTGTATAGCACATATGGATGCGGTGGAGGCTGGAAATTAAACAGCAGTGCGACATTCTGTAAGATTAGAGGGTGACGGCCATAGAACAGGCTTAATAGCTGACAGGCCAGGCAGCACCATATGTTTCATATGTGTCCTGCCACCATGAGCACCAATCTAGAGAGGGAGGGAGTGGTCGGCCTGTCAACAGAGATGGATGGGAGGAGGTTGTGGCTTAAGATATGGTGTATGTTTCCTTGATCTTTTCAAATTAAAAGTTTTCACACAGGAGTTCACAGCAGGGCCGGGCAATCTCATCGGCCAAGTATTTATTCGATAAATTGATTAATAATTTAGCCAGTAAAATGTGACAAAAAGAGTCCAAAGGGATGGCTTCTGATATCTTGTTTTTTTTTTACCCGTGAATAGTCTTAAGACATTCCATGGTATTTCAGCACACTTGAGACAGATTTTAGTTTAGGTAAAGTAGTTTTTATACATTTTAGTTGGTGTATGTGATACACATAAAACCTTAAGAATACATACAAAAACAGTTGAAGAATTTACAAGCTTGAACTCTGAAGTTGCAGCTGCCTTTGCTTTCTTTGCTTGTAGGATGCAACATCAACATTTCTACATCTGCGGCTCTAACACAAGCTTCCTTTTGGACAGGCTGCTGCAGCCGGCTCAACACTACTGTGGGACTTTCGGCCTCCACACACATCCTACCTCTACTGCGCTTCTACCTCGCGTCTACGTCTGACTTTTTGTCACTGACCGTGTAATCAACCTAGAGCGGGCACACATCCAACCTCAGACGCACTGCTGATGCGCGTCGGAGGCACGTCTGCAGCGACGCTCCCCTTTACCTCAGGAGGCTCGCCTATTATTTTCTGAGAGCCGCGCGTCTTTCTTGGGTCTCTCTGCTTTAACTGATAGAGAAATACTCTGCTGAGAGTCATATTGACTTCATACCTGCAGCTTTCGCTGTAGCTTCACCATTTCCTGGTGTGTCCCTTTCAAAATAAAACTTCCAACAAGCGAAAATGTGGCAAAAAAAATAAATAAAAAAAAGGCAATGGGGCGCATGGATTACTGTCCAGACCAGGGGTGGCCAACCAGTCAGAGACAAAGAGCCAAATGTTTTACTGTGTTACTGCTAAGAGCCACATCGTACACACGGGTACACACAGTGGCGATTCCAGGAAATTTTGACTGGGGGTGGCCAAGGTGGGCCACAGAGTTAGAGTGGGGATTTTTTTTTTTTGTGTTTTTAACATGTAATCTAAGCATTCTGGTGCATTCTGGCGAAGATAATAAAGGAAAAAGTCAATATTTATTTCAGCTCAGATGAATAGTAAAATTAGCAAGACAACATAACTTGCTAGCAGCCAGATGCCTAACAACTGCACAGAGGGACAGATGACCACTAGCTTTTGACCAAATATCTTGCTAAAAAAATAAACCTTTATTTATGAAAGTCTGCCCTTGCTAAGAACATGTTACACTCGCTAACTACAAACTTTAATTTTTTTATTCAGATTTCAAAAATCTGCTGGGGCACATGCCCATACACGTGCATGGGTGGCACGCATGTCACAAGCACACTTATGCTGTTTTCAAGACCTTTGCTGACCAGAGACCAGTTCTAGTGGCCACAGTCCTACCATTAATTTAGTAATTGAAAATTGCAAACTGATCTCATATCAGTGGATTGGAGTGTTTGTGTGATGAACTTGGCAACTACCTATCAAAAAAAGTTAAGAAAGAAAAAAAAATACATAACATCTCTGAACTAGGATACATATCAGGAAAAAAATGTAATTAAAAAAATAAAATTAAAATAAAAAATAACATTTGAACTGGGGGGGGGGGGGCACTGGGATGGCCAGTAAGATTTCAGGGGGGGGGGGGCGTTTTTATTTTCGCGGGGAGCTTGCACATGCATGCACAAGCATTATTTATTAAAAAAAAAAAAAAAAAAAAAAAAAAACAGGGGGCCCCACACTAGGACTTGAAACGGGCCCCCAGATCGTTAAGGCCGCCCTTGTGATAATGACAGGACTGGACTCCTACAGTACTAAAGACGACAGGGCAGTCATTTTCAACAATGAACATTGTGTGCACTGCCTCACACATAAACTCTCAGTTCAACCAAGTCCACAAACAAAAATATAACAATTTAAAATAGCGTGTTTCTCTTACTATGTATGTTGCTTTGTGGGACTTACTTTTAGCATGGAGTGAGCTGAAGTGGCGCCGAAGATTTGAAGCCTTGAAATGCGCAAATGACACCTGGCATATAAGGCAGAATGGCCTGCCATAACGTTCAACAAAAAATATAAACTCTCCCACTCTGTTTCGGAGCGAACTTGACACAAATAGTTTACTCACGGAAAACCTCCCTCCAAGCTGAGCGGGCAGTTTTATGTTGCGTCCGCACCAAACGTTTGCGAACGTTATGTTGCGTCCTCAATTAAACATTTGCGAACAGGCATACACATAGGGCCTACACATTAATAAAATAAAAAATTAAATAATAGACAACATGTAAAACGAACATAAGAGCCGCATGAAACGTTTGCGAACATGCACACACATAGGCCCACACAAAAAAAAAGTATATATAAAAAAAAAAAAAAAAAATTATAATCACATAATTTGATATGAACTGAAGAGCCGCACGAAGCTGGGCAAAGAGCCGCATGCGGCTCGCGAGCCGCGGGTTGGCCACCCCTGGTCCAGACTCAATATTAGACTCAATATAAATCATTTGCATCATAAATGACACGAAATAACTTCATTTTTAATGGGAATTATCTATGAAAACTCTATGTAGAAAGATAGGGCTTTGCTGCTGCAGCAGCAGCTGCTGAGACGTACATGTGTGTCCGAGAAAAGTCCGAGAGACGCAGCAGTAAGGTAAGGCGACGCGCTCCAGAGGTAGACGCAGGATGTGTGCAGAGGCCGTTAGTGTGTCTCAACAAGCCAGCTCCAAGAGGTGTTTCACATCTAAACAAGGATGTAGGAGAGGCGGAGGGAGAGAGATGTGAGAGGTCAGAGTTTGACTTGGAATGAAGGCAAAGGGATAAGAGAGAGGGGAGCTGCTTGTCCAGGGTCGCCTGATTTCCGCCACTGGGTTGCTTGCTGTATGGGAGCTGTCGACTCAAACGGCTCGAGGCTGGACGGAGCACATAAATGCAAAACTGAGGATTTGACCCCTAAATGGCCTCTGATACATATGCCTCCTGAGAAAGTGTGCGTGTGCTATGGGGATAAGTCTGACTGACTGACTGACTGGGCTTACAGTGTGGGCCACGTTGGGGAAAGTGCTTTGTCTGGGCTGCACTCTGCATAGTACACTCACTGTACTGCATTATGACAGAGTCAAGATCTTTCATACACAGCTGTTTGGCATGATGTCACAACACTGGCCTTTTCTTCTCTGCTGTGTGCTGCCAGCCGTAGACCTGCTTAACGTGACCTTTTCTGAAAGCCTTTTTAATCACCGGTGGTCTCTGAGCTGGGCCGGCTCGTGACAAACGCCAACACTGAGCCAACAACGCTAGCTGCGCTTAAAGAGAGGCTGGGAATATGGGGGATATTATGAGTAGCCCAGGCGTGGGACCCAGGCCAACAGCTCACTTTGCCACAGTTTAATCCAGGAAGCCATGCAGGGGAAGGAAGGAAAGACTGGACAAACCACGTCCCCACCACGTCCACCTCTGTCTGTCCACATTCACTGGAATGTTTTCTACATATTCCAAGTTCAATTTTGAGAGGCATACTGTGTCTTTCTCCTTCTACAGTATCCCATAACCATAAAAAGTCATCAAGTAATGGGTTGTTCACAGACCACACCAGGGTTATTAGCAAGTTAAAGCTGGGGTATGTGATTTCTGATTGGGCAAAGTTAACATGAGCTGTACACTTTGACCAATCAGAGCGAGGCTCCGATTCTCTGTTCTTATCGGCTGTTGGGACTGTCCATTCACTTTGGCACAACTTTTTTTGTGTAGAGCATGTCAGGGAGGGACCATACGGGAGGGACCAAAGAGAACAAGTGGAGCAGTTGAGGTATTTGGATTCTAATCTCTATCCCAACTGCCATATTCTCCCCAAATCCTCCACCCCAGCTTTAACTTATTCGATTGAACACCATATCTATTTATTTATTTAAGTCTAATTAACAGAAGCCCTGATAAATGGTAGTTCTGGACTCAAGTGGTCATTGTTTTGTTTTTAGAAAATCCTGAACTTGACCAAGGACATTTTTTTTCCAAAGAAATTGGAAAAAATGGGAAGTCTCAACTCAAGTCGGTTTCTGCCTTCCTCTTCTTTTTTTGTTTCATCCTTCACTTCCCTTTGTTATCGCTCCCGGCCTTGTTTAGTGCTGGCTGTCTGAGCCACACTCCCATCCGAGGTCTGCTACCTACAGTAGCTGCCTGGCGCTGGAAGCCAGAGTGCGGACTGAGTCATATATCAGGGCAGGGGAGTGTGCTCTACAGATTAGAGGTGAGAGGAGAGTGTGCCGCTGATTTATTACCGGCCGTTAGCTGGTTAAATGAGGCTAAGTGAGGCGGCCTGCTCTGGGAGGCGCGATGGAGGAGATTAGCCTACATAAAGAGCGATGGAGGGAGAAGATCTGTGGAGCGCACTGTGACTCCTCCTGACCTCCTGTCTTTCTGCATTCTGTTTCTCTTCATCCCCTCCCTCCTCTTCCCCTGCTCTTCTCTCCATTCCCTGGTCCTCCCCATGAGCATCGCGTGCGTGCAGAACAGCGCTGCACAGTTATGTTAGGCCTTTTTGAGAAGTGGCCAACGGGCGATGGCTGTGTTGTCTAATCATTATGCAACAAGTCAGTGCTCGTCATTGTCACCGACAGCGTTGCTTTGTGTGTGTGTGCGTGTGCGTGCGTGAGCTTGGCTCGGTTCACATTAACTAATACACCACGTGCCAAACATGTTTTTTTTCAATGGCTTCTTTAACATTACCCACTGACGTTTGATGTGTCTGTGTCGAGGAGGGATTCAAAGTTGCGAGGGAATTTATTTGAATATTTTAGTGTAAAATAATTTAATATTCAGGTGCAAGGTATGTTTGCAGCCCTAATTTGAACCTATGGATAATATGAACACTCTCAATGGGACGATTAGCTGCTCTTCTTTGCAATATCTGATTAGAAACTGAATATGTTTTTTTGGAGTGTTGATTGAATACAACAAGCTATTTTACTATTATCTGACATTGTTATGTTGAAAAGACATTAAACTGATCAGTAAAGAAACTATTCTGCAGAGACGTTTTTAAAGACGTACCTTCAACCTAATTCACTGTTAAAAATCAAGGTCTTGTTGTAACTGTAAAGGCTCAGCTACACAAAGTGTTTCTCACTCATAAAAGAAGATATTGGTCTGATATATGGTCCTTTTTATTATTTTTCTCTGAAAACTGGTTCACCAGCTTAAAATGCATGTGGCACCAAGGTAGACATGCTAACACAAGAGCAACTTCTTCTTCTGACAGTGTTGTAACAATAGATTGCAAGGACACCAGGTAACTAATAACACAGAATGACAATTATTTAATGTATAACATTTTTACAGTAAAGACATGAGGTTTCACTGACAAACCAGCTCTTAACTTCCGACATTGTAAAGTGGATCATATATCATTAACAACACATTCCGTACAGAGTCATTATGACCCTCCTCCTGACTCTACTTCAAAGGCCAGGGTTTGACCAGGGCGCCGGAAAGTAATAGTAAAGCTCTATCAATGGCTCTGGATGAGGCTACATGTATACAAGCCGATGTGCTGGATATCCGCTCTGTAAACTGTTTCTACACTCAACCTTTGGACGATGTGTGCCGTTAATACGCACATTTGTTATTTGCGCGTGTGTGTGGGTGTGTGTGTGCGCACAAGTGAGTGAGAATGAGAGAGGGAGAGACGGACCCCACATCCGTTTCCTCTAGTGGAGGAACAGTAGGTCAGGGGTTTTTGGTCCGTTCTGGTGAGTTGATGTGTTGCTCAGGGCCGGATAGAAGAGGAAAGGAGGGAGGGGGGGGGGGGCAGACACACACAGTGCACACAGATGGGACATTTCTCATAATCACTGGGGGGGTTTGTGCAACATCGGTGAGGTGGTATGTCATGCTAAATGAAGCCATTGTTGCATTGTGTTAGACACTTTTGAAGTTAGCTTTCCTGATGTTTCCTGGATGAAGCTAACTTTTTACAGCACATACTTTATTTTGGTTTGATGTTTTTGGTGTTGGTCCTCCTTGTGCCTTTTTTTCTCCATGTCGGTAAAGTTATCTTTGCCCTGGCTGCATGTTTACTCGTTTGGCCTCGGTGTGTGTCCTCATGTGCACCTGTATCCTATCCTCGCCTATGTTTGCATATGCATGGTCCGTGTGTGTGTGTGTGTTTTATGCCTTTACCCTCTCCCTCCCTGCCCCTCCCATACTGTAACATGCTCTCCTTTCCTCCTCATTGTTGTGCCTCTCTGCCAGGCCAGGGCGTCTGGAGCAGGAGCTCGCAGGATGTCTTTGTGACTGGCCGTGCTGAAGGGAAAGCAAACGGCGAGATGAACAAACACAGGAAGTGCTTCTGTTCTCCTGCAGGGGGGGGGGGGCTCCTGCTGGGCGTCTGTCGCTTCGTCTCTAACTGCACGTTTCTATCTCTGTCTTTCTGTTTCGCATAGTCGATGTGTGATAACCACTGCAGCTGCACTGCAATACCGGCAATTAGCCTTCATGTCCTCTGCCATATCTCATATTGTTTCATTTGACGAGGTAGTGAAGCTGCCACTGGGAAATAACTAAAAGGGCCAAGGAAATGTACTGAACATATCCAAAGCTGTTACAACTTACCAGTCATGAGGACTGGTGATTCAAGGTGGATTTATTTTTTACTTTTTAATACTTTTATTGCAATTCTCATTCTAACCAACCCCAAAACTTTTAATATCGCACATCAATTCTTTATCGTGCCTCTTTCCTGACTTTGCTCGGAGCGGGCAGCCTTGGCATATTATTCTCTCCTTCCTCTTGCCTTTTATTACAGTGAGACCTTCACTGAAGCTGCCTCCTATAGGTACTCTGATACAGTGTACCTATTGGAGGTGCAACAGTTGAAAGGTGAGCAGCCGTGGTCAAAGGCGGTTAGAGGTCATTGGTCTCTTCAAAGTCTGCGCAGAGACCGCATAATGTCCGCTTGCACACACGCACCGCTGCACAATGCACATACCAGCTGCCGCTCAACCGCTGGCAGCTGTGGAGTGGACACAATTTGTGTGTGTGTATGAGTGTGTGTGTGTGTAGTCAGGTATACAAGTAAGGATCGGCCTCCTGCATAGGGATTAGCTACCTGCTGTAAAACCTTTTCCTAGCACAAGCTCAGAGATACTGGGATATGATCTGTGTGCTCAGCACACGCTTTCTGTGGCGTCTCCCACATCCATCAGTCTGGAGATTTGAATACATTAAAAGGGATGTTGGTTCATATTTTCCTTTCCTTTTGTATTTGGCAACGTGGATAAGGAAGGGTGGCGTTTACACTGCTGTGAAAAAAAAGGAAAAAAGGGTCAAACCAATAGGTGTTTGTGGTGTGCTTTTTCTACATCTTTCATTTGGGGATATGACTGCAGAACGCTCCAGCTATAGGATGTATAGGTCAAATTGACCGCAAAGCTGTTGACTGCGTATAGTAAAACGCTACACATTGTTTTGGATTTGAGATTACAGTTGATTGTGATCCATCACTTAAAAGTATAGGCTTAAATGATGTCACCTATAGCAATTTGTAAGTTGTGGAAAATGCTGAATGAATTCCTGACTTCATTGCAATCTGTATGCATCCTTAAGGTCATTTGCTGATATTACATTTTTTACTATTACATGTTGATGTAAAAAGAAAGTGAATGATTGATGCCATAGGCCTTTATAATTGGAAAATATAATCCTGACGTGTCATGGTGACAAAGTGAACAGAGGAAATGATCAGGAAAATAAGAAGTGTGTTTTACCCCCCCCCCCCCCCCCCCCCCACCCCTCCTTTTCAGCCTCTCTGTGGTCAGTTAATTAACATGCGTTTGTGTTGCAACTCTCGAAACTCCACCAACAATAGCAGCTGGGCTTTTGGGAGGACTTGATAGGTTGCTGTATATAACAGAATTGAGGTGTGGTGAATTTATTTTCCCACAAGAGGGCAGCACTTGTCTAATTGACGTAACAGTCCAGTGGGCAGTACTGCAGGGGGGAAAATGCTTAACTGTCAGCACTTAGGCAACTTTGTTTGGTCAATCGTATTTGATTTCTTTAGCAAGTCATGGTAGTTCAGTATTTTGCCAAGAGGGAGCTGTGTGCACTCAGTTGTATGTGTGTTTTGTATGAGTGATACAGGATGCAACTTGAAATGAAAAGAGATAAAGGGAGACATTAACAAAATGAGTAAGAGAAGTGAGAGTTTGAAAGAAGAGGAAAAATAAGGAATAGAGAGAGATAAGGGTGTGATAGAGAGGGCTCCAATGAGCATGAAATCAGACCTTGTTGTTGCATAATCATGGCTTGCAGCTCTTCCCAGTGTGCACCGGGCTCCATCGGCTCTTTACAGTCCCGCATCACATGACCGTAACAAGCGATTGCAGTGTTTAACCAGCAAGACCAATCCTCCACCGCCACCAGCTAGAGGCAGACTGACGCACGGATCAATAGTTCTGTTCTTCTCTCTGGGCTGAGGCACTCTCTTTCTATCTATATGTTTATTTTTCTCTATATTTTCAAGTCTAGGTTAAGGGGTCCCGGCCAATAATTTTTTTTTCTCCAAAACCCCAGGCATATCCTGATCATGATGTATTAGCAGTTGCACGCTGCAGTCACATTAATGCTCAAAGAAACACAGACTTTTTACGTCACCTTCATCTTACGTTTGAGATATTTTCAATCACTGCTTAACTCTCTCTGCAGGATGTATTCTCTACGCCAAAGGTATGCTTTGAGGTAAAAATAAAAACCCAGAAGCTTTTAAAATCATCATCACAGGTCCCTCCATGCTTTTCACATACCAGAAATACCAGGGCATCAGTGCTGCTGTCCCTCTCCTTCCCTTGTCTTTTAAAAAAAAAAATGTTACCTCAATCTTCCATCTTCAACTCCTCTCTTGCATCACTGGTGCAAAGCCTTTCATTCTAATGACAGCAAAGAGCAATAGGGTGGGGAGGTTGGTCTTTTCTGTCCACACAAGCGCTGCATTCTTTCTGGATAACAGTAGGGGGCACCATAGTCCCACCTTCCTCATCCTCCCCTGTTTTAAATTTTCTTTTCTTTATGTAGAATGTAAACTCCAGGCTCTTTAAATGCAATTCAACAGAAAGACGTGACATGATTATATTCATTATGGATTATTATTTATATTATAATATAATACAATCCTCCGTAGTCCAGGTTGACCGATTCAAATGTCACTCTGGATTCTGATGAAACAGTTGTGTTGACAATCAGATGGCTGAAGAATTTTTACATTTCAGAGGCTCAAAAAGAAGTGTTTTTCTAAAAATGACTCATGATTAATTAATTAATCAACTGTTTGTTTCAGCTCTGAAGGACGTGACCTCTGTGTCCTTGCTGACAGCTGCCATTATACTGTGCTCTGTGAAATTCTAGTAGCGGCAGAATAATAATGGAAAATAGAAGAAAAAACAAAACGTTTTTTTTGTTTCTCTTACGAAGTTAGATGGGGTTTTCGCATTCTCCAGATGCCTGAGCAGTGATTGGTGCATGGGGTGAGGTTGCATTTAATTTCCTGGCATTTGAGATCTGAAACCAAAGCTGTCCAGATATGGAAAGATAATACTGATCGGGTGCAGAGCCCAGAAATACCAAGACATAACATTTGCCTTTGGGGAGCTGGGGGGACATCCGGGAGACATTTGAGAAAATGTCAACATGGCTGTCATTTTTTTGCCCGTTATTTCACACTTTAGCTGCCGTGAGCTTCTACATACTCCATGTGTGAATCATCGGAGGCTACACAGGGATGAATGGGGAGACAGTACGGCAACAGAAGCCTATAATGTGACTACATTGACAGGCAGAGACACGGACCCACTGAGGTATACTATAAAAGAGGGCGTCTCCTTGCTATAGGCCAAGCTGTAGGCTACATGGAACACGGACACAGACAGACTGACCAACTCCTGGCGTCGCCCAGCCTGGCCGTATATATAGGCCCTTTCATACTGCACCCCTTGGCCTGGCTCCAGCACACACACATACCTCCTAACTGTGCTCAATGTGTCCTGTGTTTTTGTGTGTATGTGTGCTGAATAATATTTAGAGTGTGTGAGCGAGAGAAACAGTTATTTCTTGGTACTGGGCAGCAAGACCCATATGTGCATTAAATTGCGTAACAGACACATGGTTTCGCAAGATGTCTCTTTTTTTTTGGTTACAGCAAGTGTGTGTGTGTGTGTGTGTTTTCTGTCTGTATCACCTATTTGCTGGAGAACCTGGCACACACATTAGCATGGTCTCTCTAAAGCACTGCTCTCATGCATGCTCTCAAGTTGATAGCGCCTCTGCTGTGTGTGTGTGTGTATGTGTGTGTGTGTGTGTCCAGCGTTTGACTCTGTCCAATGTATTCCTGGAAAGCATGTGTAGGAGTGGAAGGGCCAGGGCTCTTCAACAGCGGCACTGCAGCCAGCGATGACTGTTTTCTGGAAGCTTTGCTCGGAACAAGGCATAGAACAGAGACAAGTTTATAAGCATTTTATTTTTTGTTAAACCAAAGAGAAAATCTGCAGCTTCCTCCTCAGAAAAAAAAAAAAAAAAAGGAGAAGGAGCATCGTGCATTCAGAGGCCTCTTTAACGCCATCAGCATGCACGGACGCACGCTTAAAAAGTTCCCATCTTACGCAACATGCACCACAAGAGGAATGCAGTGAGGGGTCGAGAATTGAGCTGGATGGACAGAGGCTTAAATAGAAAAGAAGAATTGTGAAAGAGGCAACAAAAAAAGTAGTTCAAATTAGCTTAATGAAGGGGCTGCAAAAGGGGCAATAAAATAAAGGGCAGTTGAGGTGCGGGCCATGAATTAGTGCAGGACGTGGAGTGGATTGAGACTGAATAGGTGGAGTGAAAGGAGGGGGGGGGTGTAACTGCATCAATAAAGCCTATAGGCTAATTGTGCATCTGTGTTCTGCAGTGTTATTCACTCATCTTTTCCTTTCCACCATCTTCTGTTAATCCCCTTCCTCCCATCATCCTCTTCCTCCTCTCCGGTGTTATGTAACTCTGCAGTGACTGACCCAGCAGCAGCAGCAGTGGTGGTGTCAGTGGTGGTGCGATTGATCAGCAGTTTTGGTGCCAGGCTGCTCTCATTGTAATAAACGAACTCGGAGCCATCAAAACCGACCCTGAGTGTAGAGGAAACACACACACACACACACACACACACACACACACACACACACACACACACACACACACACACACACACACACACACACACAGACTGGACAGCACTCCCATGATGTAATGCGGAATAACCCTGAATATCCCTTAAAGTTAAACTTAACCGCTTGCCTGGATTCATCATTGAATACGTTCCCCTGATTGAATCCCTCAAGACCTATTACACACACTAAAAGTTAATGAGACATTGTATTTTATTATTATTTTATTTTATTTAACTTTTTTATCTCAGGATTCTTTGAACTGGATATTTGCTTTGTGCTGGGCTTTTCCCCTTATATATATATATATATTTAATAGTTTTGAAGCTTCTGGTTGGAGAATAAAAAATCCCTCAGTTCTTAATGTTTTCTCTTCAAAACTTCCAGATAGTCTCATAAAACAATTTTTGAGCTGTGTTGCAGGCCTCCTCAATTGCTTCCTCAACTGGCTATACGAGAGGGACATCTGGTCTTTCCATTCTTCACCCTTTTGTGGTCTGGCTCTCTGCTCAGCATAGTCCCACTCTCCCCTTCCCTTCAACCATCCATCTCTCCTCTTCTCCAACTCCTCCTGCACCATTTTTCTTTTATTTTTTTCTTCTTTTTTTATCTATCACCAACAACACATCCAAACTTGACACCACAAGAGCTTTCCCCCCTAGCTGTGTCTAGTGTACACACACACACACCCACACACACACACACACACACACACACATATCCTGCAGCATAAAGATCAGCGTGCTTGCTCCCCCTGAGGGCATGCATTGCACACTTGAGGCAGGCTTGGGTGCAGCGATAAAGATCACACTTCATCATTGTAAGAGCCAATCCACTGTCACCTCTGTGTCTGCTCCAAGTCACTTTAACTTCTCCTATGTGCATACTCTCCCCCCCCCCCCCCAACATTGTAACACTCCTGCAATCATTTTGCTTGAACATTGCTGCATTAGAATGGACACTACTGGACAGCCTGCAGTTCATTGTCATTGGTCACTTATTGTTCTCCCTATACAGCAACCCCTGGTGTGAGGTCAGGAGTCAGATGGTGCAGGGTGGCAGATGAAGAAGAATTAGTTGGCAAACAACCAACTGTTGTATAATCATTTGTATCAAAAGCATGATTCACAGGAAATCATTTATTTCTATTATTGGACCATGTCCTCCTTTTATCCACACACATTTGATCCAGTGATGCCTGCTGATAGTTCATCAAAAGTACTTTGGATTTAAATGGCTTTAATGGATCCTTATCCCTATTCTTAGCCTTCAAATCTGTCTCATCCTGCAGACGTTGACAAGAGCTGTGTGGGATTGGTGGAGTCTGGTTTGTGTTCAGCATAGGACGAATATAAAATGTGTCTGACTGTTTTTGTGTGCGTCGGTGTGTGTACGCTATAGCTCCACAGATGGGAAACGCGAGACACTCCACGAGACCGTGAATGGGGAGAAAGGAAGTTGGCTCGCTTGATAACCGTTTGTCTTAATTTCTTTTTTTTAGACATTGCTTTTAGCTTGCTTTTGTGTCGCTGAGTAGAGGCGGAGGGGTGGATGTAACCTACATGTGGATTCAATTTTTTTTTCATGATAGGGAGAGGGTGGGGAGCAAACAAAAAAAATACGGTAGTGTTGTGTCAGTGGAGGCTGTTGGACACAAAGCCGACTCAACCAGACTCCGTCTCAATATCGTTTGATTTTATTTTCAATTATATATATATTTTTTAACCACCTCAAGCCAGCTCGTGCGCTCCGGACCCACACGGGCTGCTTTTGTTTTATTTTTATTTAGCCTATTTTGTCGAAACGCCATCAGTCTGTCAACCCTGCCCGGAGGGAACCGAACCGTGGGGTGGGGGGAAAGGAGTGGTAGAGGGAGGTCTGGGGAGGAAACGATAGAAGGAGGAAGGTGTCGTAGGAGTGAGACGGCGGGTCTGCGAAGAGCAACTCCTGTGTATTGTTCCGCGGTGTTTTTTTGTCCCGCAGCGGTTCATAGGCACACTCACACTCAGAGAGAGAGAAAGACTCGCTCACAAACACGACTGGGTTTGCTTCGTTCGAGGGTGCGACGAAAAAGCTGAAGACGCCGTCAATTCTGGATTTCTTTATCCGCTTCCTGTCGTCCAGGATGAGGTTCAAAAGGAACGGCTCCTATACGCTAAATAGGTAAGAGAGGCTGGCGTCATGTGGAGGCAACTTATTAATGTGTTATCCATATGGGGAGAAAGGGGAGGGAGGGAGAGGGGGCAGGCAGCACTGTTTGGTCATATGCTCATACATTGGCTCACTTTCTCTCTCACATTTCCACGGAGCCTTTTCTCACATGTCGACCTTATAGGCTAGACTGTCTATCTGTGTTATTTCTTTCATACAATAACTTTTCAATATCGCCAAATTGTGTTTCTAATAGAAACATTAGCAGCACACTGCTACACATGTCAGATCCAGTGGCCCAATTGTAGTATTGTTCTTTATTTTAGTGGTCTCTTTTGAGGCTACATCTGATCACTGTGACATTTGAACAGACAGTTATTGTAATATGCAATGTGTCACCTCTTTTTCACCCCCAGTTTCTGAAGTAATAGGCAATGCCCTATGAACACTTGATCCCCACTTAATCAGATGCTGATATTGGATGTCAATTTTCGTTGAAGGGGTACCCTGAGTTTACCCTGTATGGAACCCACGTGTAGTCCAGAGTGTGTCTGTGTGGCTGGATCAGGATAAACTTGTTTGTCTTGATTTTATGAGGGGAGGCGGGGGCGAGTGGGCTCTCTTTTGTTTCCACACTTCCATTTAGGAAAAGAGCTAAATGATCTCTCTCTTTCTCCCTCTCCATCTTAATCTCTCTCTCCCTCTCTGCTTCCCCTACACAAAAAATACCCCTCTCTTGGCTATACCATCACCTAGCAACTTTGTCTGTGTCAGCCAGCCTCCCCCCCCCCCCCCCCCACACACACACACGCTTTCTCCTGAAGTGATTACAACGGCCCCCTATTCATATCCTGCTGTTTCTTAACCCTGTCACGAGCCCGGGTCTTTCCCCTGCCCAGTGGTTCTGCCTCTATGTGCCCCCCCCTTCTTTCATTGTGTTATCTCTCCAAGTCACAAAGCTTATGAGAAAAACATCTCTGTCTTTCTATCATCAAACCAATCAAGCAACGCAGCTTTCTTGAATTCAGTCCATATGAGTTCTGCAGCGGATGTCTTGCTTTTCATTATTTTGTCTGGATTTTACGATAAGGAAGGCACCGAAAACAAAAGTGTGAGGAAGTACACACGCACAGAGACCCAAAAGCACTTGTTCATATTGTTGAAAGTGGCAGTTGATTTAATGGCAGTTTCACTTCTTCCACTTTTCCTCCTGGCACTCCTTTTCCCCTCTGCCTTGTATGTGGCCTTCCGCTGTACTTGACACAAACACAAAACCCACATCCTGACTTTAAAAGCTGAAACACAAAGGGAGTTAACGAGTGCCAAACACTCATTGCATCAAACAAAAAAAACATGCTATCTCTGCACACATCCCTCCCTTCCTCCCCTTTCACTCAGGAATTGTGTGCAATAATGCGTTGTGTTACTTTCCCCCCATCTGCGATCATTGTATGAGCCATGGTGTTGTGTGTGTGTGTGTGTGTGTGTGCAGGTAAGAGAGGGATGAGGTAATTAAAGAGTGAAAGTGGAGGAGTGGTATAGCTGCAGCTCCCTCCAGGGAAGATGAGGTGTTGGAGGAGGAGGGATGACGTCATCACGGGATGGGAAAGTGCTGCAGTCAGTCTTTGTCATCTTTTTATCTCTGATAGAAGCAGCCGAGAGGGAGGGAGGACGTGCGTGCAGCGGAGAGAGAAAAGGAAAAATAAATCTAGCGTCTCTGGCTACTGTTTAATCCATCTCACTGTTCTTCAGGAGCTCTGTGAGAAGTCGGTGACGGTCCGGAAAAAGCAGAACCATGATCTCTCATTATCTGCCTGTGTAGTTGGTTTCTTAATGTTTTTCTGGGCACGCTGCAGTTATTGGTTTTTCTAGGAACAGTGCAGGGTCGGCCCATTTTTTGCCGTCGAGCGTCAGCATTCAGCTGCGTCGGCCGCCTTCGTCACTGCTGGTTAACTCTGTGTCTGTGCCTGTCTTGTCGAGAACAGCGCTGACTGCAGTCTTCGATTACAGCATCACACACACACACCTGACCACTGCAGTCCTCCTCTGTGTGTGTGTGTGTGCGCGCGTGTGTGCGTGTGTGTGTGTGTGTGTGTGTTCAGCATCTTTCATGTGTTTATAAAAAATAAAGCCAGATGTAGCAGGGGGCAAAGGAAAGTAATTGCTTTTATCAAATGATGCAGGGAAGAGGGGAGAGAGCTGTATCACGGCCCCATGATTCACTGTGCGTCCTTCACCTTATTTGCCCACGCCATAACAGCACTCTGCAGTGATTGGCTCACTTCCTGGGGGCTTGTCTCTACCGCGCCAGCCCCTCCCATCCCGTACCTCTGCATCATTTGTGTGAATGAAAAGTCACGGCTATTGTATATACACAGCAGAACAAGCCGGTGTGTGGGCCTACCTCAGTGTGGACTTGAGTGGTTGACTATTATAAGCCTTAAGTGACATATCACTACATGGGCCAGAGCACGAAGGAACTGTCAACTCCCAGCACTTTGCAGAGAGGGGCTTTGACAACAAGAGCGTGTGTTTGGTCTGTGTGTGCGATGGGTGGAGATAGGATGTTTAGCCCTTGTTTAGGATGTATACAGATTTGAGGAGATTGCTGCCCTCCAGGGATTGTTTCCCTCTCTCGCTCTCTTTCTGTCTCTCTGTCCATCTCTCTCTCTCCCCTGCAGTCCACCCTGTACTGCCCGGCAGTCAGCAGTTTGTTTATGGGACTGTGTTTGCCAAGCTTATCTTCCCGCCTTTCAAGTGGGAGCCAGCCAGCAAGCAAGCGAACGAACGAGAGAGGGAGAGAGAAGGAGAGGGAGGGAGAGGGAGAGAGAGAGAGAGAAAGCAAGAGTGTGAAAGTGAAGCACAGGCAGTTGCAGTAGTTGGAAAGGAGAGAGAGAGAGAGAAACATGCTCTGAGCGGGAGTGTGTCTGTTTTTTTTGTGAATAATTTTGTTTTTGTTTTGAAAAAGTGTGTTTGTCTCGTCGGCCGTTTGGTTTTGGCTGACTCGCTTGACCGGGCATCCCTTCTTCTGTCCGTCCATTCTCTGTCCTGACCTGCGGTAAAAGTCAGAGGGTCGCGCCGGTAGCTTTATGCTTTCACAAGGTGCTATGCCGGAGCCGCTGCTGCACCTGTAGCCAAGTCTGCCAAGAGAGGAGACGGGACGGGGAGGTGGAAGGGTGCTGTGGTGCCAGGAGCCTTGTCACCCCGACTTTTGCCTTAATACCCAGCGGTCTGGATGGGGGTTCTGGTGTGCTGCGACTGCTTCTTCTATCGGTAGTTAACCCAAATCGCTGTTACTCTTTTACATTTTTTATTTTTATTTTTTACTTCTCGACCTTTACTTCCTCTGTTCTGTTGTTGTTTTTGTTGTTGACATCATACTTGGCTTTTTTTTAACGCATTCTTCAACTGACATTTTCACACCTTCATTAACTTTAGCCCCCCCCCCCCCCCCCATCTCGTTCCCATTCACTCTTTGTGTTATGCTGCTGCGGTTTTAGAGGAGACATTTGAGGACAGTGTTGCTGCTGTAGCAGGCAGAGATTCTGCTGTAGTCAGACCGTCAGCATATCATGACTTGTGGGAGGAAAGGAAGGAGGAGGGAGGGAGATGACAGCCATGGCTTCTATGGTTGAGTTAAGGGGAGGAGTGTTTGACATTGCGGGTTACAGGGTTTGTTAGGAGGATGGGTTAGGAGTTAAGGCTAGTTGGGATGAAATGGCACAAGGCCAGATGTCAAGCTAGTCAGCTAGGTTTGCCCAAACTCCTTTTGCTTCTTTGGCAGTGCAGCATTTGTTTGTTTGGACACAGTGTTCCTTTACAGAGGGGCAGGGATGTGATCTTTCCTTTTTTTTCAGTTTTTTCTTTTTTTGCAGAGCATTGACCTAACAGACTTTGCTCTTGTTTTCTGGTTGTTGCCCTCTGAATTTACATTGTATTTGTTTATAGACAGACCTGGAACAACCTACATGTGTTGCAGAGCCTGCGCTCTCCAAATGTGCCTGACTTACTGGCACTCATATAGCGGGTTATTGTGCTTGAGAGAGGGTAGATGATTAAGGTTAGGTTCTCTGGCAGTCCTGTGCATAAAGGATCCGTTTCCCCTCTTTTGTGGTTGTGGGGTTAGCCAGCTTGAGCCTGCCTTTACTGCTGTATAAAGGCTAAATATAACTTTTTGGTTCTCCAAGGAGCATTTTGATGGCCAGGGTAAAATTGTAGCTTACACAGCACAGCTGGATTAGATTAGGCCTTGCGGCGATTCCCAACTTTGTTTACACTTCACTGCTACTCTTAGTATGAATAACAGCCCGCCATTTGTGCGTGTGAGTGTGTCATGTATGTGTGAAGGCTGCACATGTGTTATATACTGTAGGCCTTATTGAAAATACACACAGAAGCCTTGTGAAGGCAGGACTTGTTCCAGAAGTGCTTATGACACACACACACACACACACACACACACACACACACACACACACACACTCTCATTTCCAGTCACGATCAAGGCAGGGTTGGGGCCTGGACCAGTGCATTGATGTCTCATGGGCTCATTAAGCCAAAATGGGCCGTCACGTCTATTTTTAGAATTTGCTTGGCGGTGATGTTATATTGCGTGATTGATGTGTATTTTGGGAGGCACACCCATCCAAACAGGTCCTCATTGACCTCGGCCAGTCCTGTGTCCCCTGGGCTCCGGTGTTTCAGCTTTCAACAGTAGCATTGTGTGCAGTAGAAACTCCCTGCCAGCAGCAATGCCTCAACAGTGTCGACTCCAATGTCCATCATCCTGTTCAGATGTGATTGGGTGCACAACCATAAACTAGGGCTGGCCCGAATGCCATTTTTCAGGCTTCGAATATTCGTTGGTTTTTCCGAGCGAATATTCTGATATTCGTTCCAGAAAAACACACCATCAAACCAACATTAATAATGCCAATGTACTCACTGAAACCGAGTGTGTGAGCCGAGACAGCAAGCTGCATAGTTTGTAGATGCTTTAATAACTTTCGAATGGTAGTAAAGTCGGAGTTTCTTACTTTTTCCCCATGGAAGCAAACAGCTCCGTTCCAAATCAGCTGTCCTCCGCGCCATCGTAACCCGTACAGGAGCTTATCAATTCATCCAGGAACGTGCATCTTTTCGGCGATTTATAAATCCATACAAAGATCCAATATGGATAGTCTTTTGTGTCCATATTATATCCATTATTGACCGCCTATTCCCATGATGCAAGCAAGTCACAGTTGATGATGGGCAATAGCAGCGCTGACTGTAAACAAACAGCTGAGCTAAGCTAACGTTAGCATTACGTCAAGCATTACCTTTCCTTACGAAATCGTACTAATGTTGCGGTAGCCTATGGAGTTATTAGGAATACAATCTATTCTTCCTCCATCTCTCTCTCCCTCCTGCGCTTGGTGCCGCTTTTAGTTTGCCTCTCTCTGGTAACATCACGTAGCCTACTACAGCTGATATCACCGGTTGCGCTTTGAAAGGGCAGCGGCCAACTAGGTCAAAGTTCAAATAATTCGATAATTTAAATGAACGTCTAATTTGTATTTTACAATTGTAACTTGTGTATCCAAATATTATTTGCTGACAAAATATACTGCAGTTTGAGCTACTTTTGGGAAAAAAAAATTAATATTCCAAATACTGAACTGAGCTCCTAATACTAATTTAACAAACGAATACTCGGATATTCGAATAATAAACGCATGAAAAAGACTATGAGAAGCATTTATCTGAGCACATGCATGTTAACACAACATATGCAATCATTTTTGAAAAGGCATGAAAAAACATTTGTTTTGAAAATGAACTTTTAGATGAAGAAATCAATATCACTCTCACATCTGTGAAGCTGGAGTCAGCAGCCAGCTAGCTTAGCTTAGCATTAAAACTGGATGCAGGAGAATGGGGTTAACACAAAAGTTAACCCATATGTAATATCTCTTGTTTGAAATCAGGAAATACGTGTGATTATGTTTTTGTACGGATTAAACAAACTAGATCTAATGTTCATCTTTTCATTTTAGTCTCGGCTAGAAATTGAATAGCCAAAATGTTGGACTATTACTGCAGTCTAGCAGTTTAAATTTAAAATGTTAAAATGGGATAATTAATCAAAAACAATGATATTCCTGCTTATTCATAGCTTTTGACCTTGGAGATGCCCTTTGGCAATTGCATCAAGACCGGGAGATAGAATCCTTCAACATGTCAGAGTTGTGGCAATGCTTTTAAATCATCCCATGTGTCCCATGTGTTTGCTCTGTTGACAGATTAACCAGTCGGGTCGGGATTTTAAGTGTCAGTTGTCCAATTTAAGTAAACCGTAAATAAAGAAGCGTTATGTCACAGTAACTATTCAATGATTGTGAAAATATCATCTCTCTTATGGTGTCGATGTGGTCATACTTTCATTCATTGAATAGCTGAAAGGTACACGCCAGGCTTTATAGTTTGACGCCCCCCCCCGCCCCCGGTAAACTCTATCTGTGCACATTGACACACGAGCAAGCATTCTTTCACTAACACGCGCACACACACACAAACTCACTGAGTAAATTGTACAGGGCCTCCTTTCAGCACAACAGTCCTGGGGGGCAACTTACCACGGTTGGAGTTGAATCCTGGGTCAAGTTCTCACCGTGCTTTGGTCGATTGTGCGCCTTGGCAATCACGTCAAAATTCATGGTCAACCTTGTTTTTTCGGTACTCAAGAGCACAGTGGAACCCAAAATCCTATATTACGGTTTTGAGATGTTATGTTTCTGTCCCTGTATGATGTATTTTTGTTGACGTTTTGGCACATTCAAACCTTGCAGGCTCCATCACATGACAAAAGAACGTGCACGTGTGTATCAGTTGGTCGATTTTTTTTACAATGTGTTGGTGTGGAACAATAGCTCTGAGTGTGTGTGTCATCATGATACTGTGTGTGTTGTATTAGCAGAGCAGGCCATACTGTTACCCATGTGTCTCTCATTAAGGCTATCTTTGGCAGGCCCTGGCTGCTTCCACACAGCTCAGACGTCCAGCTCAACAAGGACACCATTCTTAAGCAGCTCCCCCCCCCCACCCCCCCAGCCTAGCAGACTCCTAGCTCGCGTGGCTGCCCCTCACTCAGAAACAGGCTATATTGAATCAAGCTGAAACGCTCCTAGTCTTTGAGGAAAAGTTTAGTCAAAGGTTTCGGCTATGACTTTTAAAAGTGCACCCTATTAAAATCAATATCTATTAAAAGCTTTGTCTGGAGGAATCGGATGGCTTCATTTCCTGTGGCTCTCGCACGGCAAACCAAACTGCTTTGTCAGTCTCGCTTAAAAAAAAAGAAAGCACTGACGTTAATTTTTACATGAAGGTTTGAAGTACTCTCCTTTGTTGCCAAGAATCTCTTCTGATATCGAGCACCTTAAAATAAATGATGCCCATTTTTAAAGCTTGACTGGTCATCAACATAATGGAGAGGTGTCTGGGTTTACTTGGACTTGTGACAAAGGGACGTCTTGTCAGTCATGAGTCATGACCGACCTTCTCTACTGTCACCTCACCTGCCCTCTAGTCACTGCAGAGGGCAGACCTCACAAGTGGGGCCAGTTACATAACACAGACACTGCGTCTGGTTGTGTGTGTGTGTGTGTTTTTTAGGAGCAGCCTAGTCCTGCTGCCTCAGGAGAAGGGGAAAGAGATGGCCTTGCACTAACCTCACCTCCATATTTAATAATAATAATAAGAATAATAATAAGTCAGCACACATGCACTGAAATGAAAAATAAGTAGACCTCAATGCAGCTCCTTTTGTTCCTGAAACAACTTAAATCAAAAACAAGAGCACAACCGGTACCTGCAGTACATGTTTGAAACACTTATCAGTGCTGATCAGACGAACATTAGCGGAGTAAAAGTTGTTAGCGTGTGGCAGCAGGTGCCCAGTATAGGCATGGAAAAACTCACAGCTGCTAGGTGGCCCAATTGGCAAGTGGATAATGGCTTCAGTGTGTTCGGCTGGGTTTGTAGTTTGGCTCAGGTGGCAGGAAAAGGCTTAGACAGAACTCAGTACCTAAACAACCAACCCGCGGGGCTTTGTATGGGCTGTAAAGGTGGCAGGGGAATGAGTTGTTGCAGTTGTCTCAGCAGCAGCAGCAGCCCACTGACTTCATATGTGCTGCTTCTGGGAACAGGAGGCCCATTTGAAGGGAGACAGGAAGTGCCTGGGCGCCTCACTTCCTGTTTATCAAGTTTGTCTCTGGTGAGAGGGGAGGGGTGGTCCGATGCAGCCTAATTAAACAAGAAGGTGGTGGTGAGTAGGTAAGCCTTCTTTATTCGCTCTGTCTCAATCTGAAACACACACACACACACACACACACACACACACACACTCTCGCCTGCATAACTGTGCTTGTGCCTCTGTGCTGCAGTGCCTTTGGCAGCTGTGCCCCCCTCATTTGTTTCAATTATCTACCATCTGACATGACGCTGTTACCAAGGATAGATCGGAGAGGAAGGCAAGGAAAGTTTCAAGTGCCCTCCAGCAGAAATGCAGCTTTATTATGTACACAGTGTCTTATTCAACACCTTTCAAAAACACAGCTGGATCCCAACTTCATCATGTTCAGAATTGATAGACACACGCACACAATAAACTAACTCCCTCCTTGTGAGACTATATTTAATCAGGGAGTAGCAGTGTGGTGAGGAGGATGCTGCAGAGTGCTGACTACAGCTTGTTCACTTACAGAGCTCTGGCTGTGGGCCAAACACAAGGACTAACCTCAGATACCCTTTTGTATCACTGGAGCTTTTGTCATATCTGACAGTGTGTCATGGGCTCAGTTGCTTTATATTTAGTGTTTGTGTTTGAGACAGATGTGCACTATCAACCCTCCTGTCCCCTTCTGGGAGAGATGATGTCACTGCATGAACTCATCTACTCAGGTGGGAGCTAGTTAGTCCTTTTTTATATCCAGCCGAATCCCCCGGTGAGGAGACAGACAGACACACACACATACAGTACCTAAACCTCATAGACTTAAGAGCCGCTGATATCATCTGCTCAATAAAGCATCAGAGTATATTGTTCATCCTTTACTGTAGGATGTGATACATGTGCGGAGGGGAATGTGAACGTCAGCAGCACTCATCAGTGCGCTCGCTGACTTTGCGCACTGGTGGTGGAGGGGCAAACGCGTGTCCCTGCTCTGAGCTGCTCCAAGGACATCTATTGATTTGACCTCCCTAGCGTGTCCTTTCTATTCCTCTCTTTTATTTTCCCATAATGGCAGTGACGGAAGCTGCCTCCGCCCACTCCCTTCCCTCGCCCATTGATGCACCATCTGTAGTCACCAAGAATGCAATCTGTTTGTCGGTGTGACTCTATAGGGCCGTGTCCACGTTGTGTGTTTGTGCGTCTCTATGCAAACTGACTGGACATGCTCTGATACGTCCTCCACACCAGTCCCTGACATAGGGCAGAGCTTTGCTGTGGTCATCTCAGCAATATCCCCCAAGGTGCAAAACATGTGTGGGTTTGTCCAAAAATGTCCATAACATTCGCTGCCCTTTTTTCTCTCCTTTGTCTCAAAGCTTCCCCCTCCCCTACAAGCCCCCTTCCTCTCCTCTGTTGTGGCTGACACACACACACAATTAAACACACACACATGACGCCATCGCTGCAACTTACCTAACAACACTGCTCTGCCTTTGCTCTTTGCTTAGTGTGCACATGGCTTGTTTTTCCTCCTGATTAGCCCCCAGGAGACTGATATTCACTGTGACATCCCTGCATGATCTGCTGTCATAGCTTATAACTGGAAAACAAGTGTTTGGGTGGAATGCATCTTCTGTCTTATAGAGAAAAAAAAAACATTCTTAGACCACAGGCCCTGTGTGTGTGTGTGTGTGTGTGTGTGTGTGTGTGTGTGTGTGTGTGTGTGTGTGTGTGTGTGTGTGTGTGTGTGTGTGTGTGTGTGTGTGTGTGTGTGTGTGTGTGTGTGTGTGTGTGTGTGTGTGTGTGTGTGTGTGTGTGTGTGTGTGTGTGTGTGTGTGTGTGTGTGTGTGTGTGTGTGTGTGTGTGTGTGTGTTCTGGGCTGACCATCCCTGCCTAGATTATGCTGAGCTGCTGTTGTTGTGGCAGTGTTGTTGATGTTGTTATGGGTGGACGTCTATGAGAGGAGGCGCTAGCGATTTTATATCAAGCTTGCCTTCCTTCCTCAGAGAGATCAGACTTCCTTTCTTGGCAGGAGAGCTTTTCATGCTGTTCACACACACACACTCCTTAATTTATTTCCCTACACCTCCTAAGATGATTAGAGGTTAAAATGCACACAGAGATGCACTCACCAGAACTTCCTATGGGGAGCACTGCTGCTTAGTTTATGTTTTCCACCAGCTAGGTTTTTTTTCCGCTCGGTGAATCTGTTGGGTCGCAGTACTTCTATTCACCTCTCTGCCCAATCCTGGGTGTGACAACTTCCCACTCCTTCATCCACTCCCCAGCCTTAATCAAACTCACACAATGGACCAGAGTTTCCTCTGCTATCAGACAGTGGCCAGATCTCGTCTAGTCATCAGGGGGTGCATTTTTGTTGTTTTCCTTCTTGTTTTTTTTGGCTGGTTTCATTTTTGGGAATTATGGGTAAACCAACAACCTTGAGCACTGAGGAAGTATTTCTTTCCTTTTTTCATGCTTTACTGTCTGTGTTTGTTTTGTTTTTCCTCACATCGCCGAGTCATCATGCTTTAAAGAGATTGATGTTTTAAAATTGTGTAAAAGATGAGGTTTTCAAGTTTTATAAAATGATCGTGTGTGTGTCGGCTACCATGCAAATCAAAATAGAGCTGATGGATAAATATTGTTTGCATGCTCACTTCTGTGAAGAAGTGTGTCGGGAACAGAATGAGACAGTGCACAGCCATTATTGTGTGGCAATCAAGGGGTTCTACAGGAAATGAGGATTGGAATACCTTGAACTTTTAAGGAATCAAAATGAAAACACATTTAATTTAAAGGCCTATTTCACCGGTGGGAATATGAAGGTGTATTGAATTCTGAGATCCTATGTAGTATAAATGTGCAAAAAAAAAATTAAATTGGTTCATCCTAGCCTGAGAAAAGGCAGAAAGAGTGTTTTATGGTCTCACTGTCTAACCCTACATTTATCTTTCTGTGATGTCACAGCAAGAGAAATAGGCCTTTAAGTCAGTTGTTTAACTGTTTTTAAATTTTAATTAATTGTTTTTACAATGTCTTGCAGCCTAATCAAGGTTATAATGTTTTGTTTTTGATCAGACAGAGACGTCTTCCTTAAAGGATGACCAAAGCTTCGAATAGGAATAAAATTGTAGTGCAAAATGCACCGACATAATGCTTACCTTTACAAAATAATTGTTAAATAATTTTGTTCAATCGATTACTATTAATAAATATAATTGTAATATACAGCAGAGTATACAATTCTAACAGGCAATGAAAAAACAGACTTATACAACTTTTTTTACTGGCAAGTTAGCAGTTAATTCCATGTTCTCGGGGTTAACCCATTGATGACGGCTGCTGCGCAATGCCACATTGTATCTCCTGCCCGATGCTGCGTATGGCAGCATTGTTACTTTATCTAATTTTCATGGTGCGCGCAGCATAGAATGCACCATCATTGGTTCAAATACACATGAGGTGGGTTTTGTTGATTTTTTTAAGACCACGTGACCACCCAAAAGTTGTGTGGTTTGCCGAAAATCACATCAATCAAAAAAATTACAAATAAATAAAAAAATTAAAATGGTAAAAAAAAATACGCCGGCTGTGTCCACGATAGTGTATTACAGAATAGTTAGTGGCGTTCGGAGCGCAGAATCTAGGTCTACTATAGACTACTGACGAAAATCACACAACACATTTCATCTATTTATTAACAATATTTATGAATTTAGGCTATATTTTGCTGCTCCAACTCAAATTCAGCCTAGCCAGGCGATAGTTAAGTTTCAGACAGCGGGAGTCAGTCTGCGTTCCAGCTGTACTGGGAAGTCAGATTTATGGTGCCAGTGATAATTTAACTAAATAATAAAATAAAGCTATCTCTTCCTTCCTATATATGTCCATCTTTATCTCTCCACTGCAACACTCAGTCACTACTATCCATGCACATTATTTTTAAATATTTTATATTATTATTATTTTTTTTTTCTCCCCCATCTAATTTTGCCGATTTTTTGAAAAATGTGTTGGTTTGTAAGCACTAAGGGAGCATGTTTAAATAAAACCTGTGAACCTTACCTTTTAAATGTATTTTATTTCATGTTTCTATGTGCTACACAGGCTTAGATATTAAGGTTTTGGTAGACGTTGACAATTCGTACTATTTTTTCAGAAAACCTTCTGGCATTAAGGACATGCATCTTAGACTGCCATAGTCATCAATGGGTTAAAGAGCCAACAGGGCAAAACAAATGCTTACATTGCTGTCTGCACACATTGCCAGATAGTCTGATAGAGCAGGAAGTGTAGACCTTTCTCCATGGTAACGGGGTCCCCCCTCAAAACCTCTCCTTTCATCTCTCATCCCCATTTATTATTATCTCAGGAGCAGCTGATAGAATGCTGACTCGCTGCTCCGAGTTATGTCACACATATGCAGAAACAGAGTGGCGTGTGTGAGGCGGACTAATGCAATTTGTCTTGTGCTCTTCAGGCTGCGTGTTGATCCTATCAGCAGCTTTTGAAAAACATTAACATTTCTGCTGCATGCCACCATTGGATCCCTCCATCGACATTCAGCCAGGGCTCATGCACCCTATTTGTCTTTATTGCAGAAAGACTTGAAACATTTTTCACATACTTGCCTCATTTTGTTTGCCACGCTCCATTTGAGTCAGACAGTGATGTGTATAATATGTCGACTCTGCTCGACATTGATAAGGCGCTCGTTCTCCACCGTGTTGCACATTGGTTTGTCAAGCCACCCACCAGTGCTAATTACAAAGCTAAAGGAACATTCTGTACATTTCAGTCTGTCTGTGTCTGTGTGTGTCTGTTCTGGGAAGCGCTATACCCAAGTCACAATCATCCACAATTCCCCTTGTTTGAAGATCTGTGACTAAATGCCCTCACTTAGGAGTAAATGAGCTGGATCAGCGCAGGCATGCACATCCTTGGAGCAGAAAATGCAAAGCCACCCAAATTAATTGTGTGCATGAACCCCCACCCACCCCAAAAAAACTTGCTTTTAAGACTCGTCGCTACAGAGCTGTCTTTGTGTGCTTTGGTTCTGTCCCATCTATTCACGAGTCCCCATAGACTTTGCTACTCAAAGGTGGATTCTGGAGAATGCGTATTGCCAAAATTACTGAATATCTCCTCACGATACGATTCCTGTCTGTTCTTAAGTGTGCTGGAAAAAAAATGTCAGATGTTAATATACAACCTAGGCTCTGTAAACTGGTATTTAAACCAAGGGGTCCACTAGCTAGCAACATACCAGCTTACAGAGCAGACTAGGCTGTGTTTTTAACACTGCATTCTATTTTATTTGTTTCCAGTACGGACAGGTAGAGGAATCATGAGTAGATATTCATTGATTTTGACAAAAGAAAATTGACAACAAGCAAACTCCAGAATCGTTGTCTACTCCGTACTCTGATCCGTCTCTGCCGATTTTAACTGAGGGTGTCCTCCCCTCAGACGGACTTGGAAACCCACCTTGAGATTGCTTTCTGGTTTTGCTGTTTTCTTTAAATTAACTTTTTTGCTTGTGTTAGGACCATTCAAAGAGAGCTCTGTTCCCCCTTAACTAAGCCCCTTGGCCTACCCCGTCATACTCCACCCAACAAACACACACTTACTGTGCAAACATTGGCGCTACCCATATCCTTTTCCCGCCACCTCTTCTTTGCCTCCTCCATCCATCCCTGCATGCCATGATGACGGCCTTTCTCCTCTATCCAACACACACACACACACACACACACACACACACACACACACACACACACACACACACACACACACACACACACACACACACACACACACACAGAGAGACTGCCTCTTCTTCACGTCACACACTTGCCCCCAAATTTTCCCTCACTCTGGGGTTTCATTGAATAATTTATATGCTGTTGCTTCGTGTACATATAATTCCTTTTCCCGCTTTCCTTTCCCTTGTGTTCTTTGTATAACTCAGCCACAGTAGTGGAAAGTAACTCATTAGGCTTTACAGTCTTCAAAAGGGATGCTGGCGTCTATAGCGTCAGCATAGCGCTGGTTCGGTTGCAAGTGTCACAAAAAGCCCTCCCCCCCCCCCCACAAACACACACACACACACACAGGAACATCCACACCCTTATTGTGCAACCTAGTATGGAAAGGTCAGTCTTCCTGTAAGGTTGTGTAAGAGAGAGATCTTTTCCAAGGGTGGTAACTGTTTGTGGGGATGAGGCTTTCTTCTTAACTTAACTGCAAAAGTGGAGCTCTAAGTGCCTCTAAACTTTAGGCTGCTTCTCTATAGTTTTTGTATCTGACTCACCTGAAGTGCATGTACATTTTATGCCAGCAGGTGTCAGTGTTGCTCTCCCCCACCTTAGTTGTTTCTTGACTAGAGTGTGTGAGTGTGTGTGTGTGAAACAAGGAATGTTCCTTTCTCACAGCAAAACCACCCTGCACGCTGTTGTGTTACATTGGAGCTGTAATCTCTAGGTAATGTTTTGGTTTGGTTCAGAAATGTTCAGAATTTTATCTGCAGTTGGGAGATCAGCAAGTTTAGTTTGTGTGTGTGTGTGTGTGTGTGTGTGTGTGTGTGTGTGTGTGTGTGTGTGTGTGTGTGTGTGTCTGTCTGTCTGCCCGAGCCTCAGTGCCAAGGTTATTGTAGGCTTCCCAGCAAAAGCCACATTCTTTTCCCTTTTTCGTGGTTTATTAGAGTTCTGGGAAGAGGTGTAGCCTTGAGGAACCATGTTCTGTTTCCTCCGGCAAGGCACGAGGCACAACACATGCAGCACACCCAAGTTGATGTGCGGGTATATTAACTTGTATATCATCATCATCAGCTTCTAAATCTTTTTGCCAAAAGTCCAGATAGAAGTTAGAACTCAGATCCTCAACCTTTTAAAGGTGGAGTTGGCTATTCTGGAGAATACTTGGATTTGACAAAATCACTTGTCAAAATCAGTGAACATCTCTTCACAATTGGCAACCTGTCCGTATTCACAATTCGCTACCTGTCCGTACTGTGTGCATGCTGAAAGAAAACTATGTTAATACACTGCTTAGGCATGTGATTAATCAAAAGACACTGATTGAGAGACCCCGCCAAACTCACCTTCAGCCATTAGCACTGCAGTATAAATGTTTTTACTGGATAGCAGTTTACCTGTAGGAGGAGGTCAAAGTCACATTCTGGCCGTGCTATGAACACCTGTGATGCAGCAGCGTCATTCCACAGGTCAGCTGCCTCACCTCACCCGTCTCTAATTCACCTCGACCGACAACCTGTAACCTTGCCTCCAATCATTCTATTTTAGCTGACCTTGCACCTGAGCCCCTGGGCTCACAGGTAGGCACCTTCTTTGTATGTTTGTGTGTGTGTGCCCTTGAAAGACAGGTGTCTGGCTGCGCAGGTGGCAAATTATTGGCTGGATAAGAGACTCTCCCCTTCTAAGGAATGCAGGGAGGAGTGAGGCCGGCAGCCAGGGCATGCTGTGACAACCTCCCACACTGAGCCAAACTCTTTCACTGCTCTCCTCTCATCTAAACTTCTGTTATTAGCCTTTTCATACTCTTCTGTTTTTCCCTTCCCTGCTCCACTGTTGTGCCCACTCTCCACCCCTCTTTACTAATCTTAACTACTCCTTATTTCTCAATTCCTTTCCTCCTTCTCATCCGTTGCCTTCTCCCCTTATATCCCTCTCTCCCATATTCATATATTCTGGGCCGTTCCTGCTGATATGACAGTGGTTAATCTTAGCGGTATCCATGGAGAAGGTGATTTATAAACGTCTGGACACGAGTCTGGTATTTCTCATCTCCTGTCTTCCATCTTGCCAAAGCCCCCTCTTCCTCCAGTCATAAACCAGTCTTTCAAACACACTTGGCCTCTCTCTCTTCTATGCAAACTTCATTTTTGTAATATCTTCAGTGCGAGGAATCGGGCAGAAAAGGTTTAACGTTTGAAAATCCAAACTAACCGGTCTCTTCTAATTGGATTATGAGTGCAGTGGCAATTAGGGAGTCGAGTAATTTACCCTTTTGCGCCATTGCTGTTGTTAAATGAAGCATGAAGTTAAACCCTAATATATTTGCTCGTCAAGTGCAAATATCTAACCTCTCCCAAACAAGAAGAGACAAACATAGAGCTGGACCGTTATGCTTAGAGCTCCTTGTCTTGACCGTCTTTCACTCAGCAGTCAGTTTGTTACGTTTACATGACGTTAGAGAAAATCTTTTTATTTTTAGTCCGACTTAAATCGTACTAAATCGAATTTCTTCAACTGGAGGTAACACACCCAGATAATGCGATTGGGAATCGAAATACTCCTGCAAGTATATAGTTAATTGAACCGTTACTGGCGTATAGGCGCCCCAGGCTTTGACATGGAAGCAGCATAGCATTCAACGTTAACAGCAGACATCAACCAAGGGGGGACATATTGCATCAAAGGGGGCGTATTGCTACCTATTGTAGTGGAGTTGGACAGACTTTGGACAATAAATCGTTTCCCCTCCTTTTCTTGTATACTGGGACAATGACAGTAGTCTAAATGGTCGAGCTACACACTTAGTTTTTACTAAACTGTGCATGTACCATAAGTGTACTCTTTGTGTTGCTCTTTTGCCCCAGCTCTCCTCTTCTCTCCTTTTGTTTAGCCAGGCTGTGTGCATAGCGAGAGATGGCATGTCTCTGCATGCAGCCCTTCCCCTACAGGAATGCAGAGCAAAGCAAAGATGAGGCCAGGGAGGAAAAGGCAACACAAGCAAATCCAGAGAGAGAGACAGAGAGACAGGTCTTCAAGGCCTTAAAGGTGGAAAGGAGGGAATGAGCCATATAAAAACAGATGGAGATATCCGGCCCACCTGTTTTTAAGAGCTTGATAGATATTATAAATATGATGTCTATAAGGCAATGTATGGTCTATCAACTAATGTTTGACAGTAGTGATAATAGCAATGGTGCTTAATGCACAATGAGTTTGAGAGAAGCACCCTATAGAGAGCTTGTGAGCACCTTATTGAGACATGATATATAAAAAAAGTGAAAAGGTTCACAAAGTATTTAATTGCAGCGCTACACTCCTGCTTCTTTGCCAGAAATGATGCAGTCAGTCTATTCCAGGTTTTGTCTGAACATGCATAGACACACACTACAGATGCTATTACTCACTATTTCATGCAGCACACAGTGTGTAGGAACTTATGTGGTTCTGGGACCTAGATTTTACTTTTCTAGGATCAGCTCTTTCTTGTTTTAGAAAGAGAAGGTTTCGGACCAATCATGTATGTTTGTTTTATTTACATATTTCTAGCTGTGGCAGCAGAAACAGCACTCTTTTGTCTGACTGAGGAGGTTGGTATTGCAGGGATGGGTCGCTGGGTTCAGTGTGCACACTGTCTCCTGGCCCTGCTGACCTTTTATCCGGGCCTATAGAAAACCCCCCCTGGCACCAAAGACCTTCAGTCTGTGCTGTTTTCACTGGCTAAGACTTTACCTAAACACACCACACCACTCCCACACACCCCGAACGCATCACCAGCTGAAGGTACTGAACGGCAACTTAGAACGGCTCTGACTTTTTCTCATTTTGGTTCTTACATGGTTGGGCGAGCGACCCCTCTGTCATTTTGACCCCAGCTGTGATTGGCTGGATATTAAGGCTTGGGACTGAGATGTGGCCAGCCCCCAAGGCACATCTGCTTCATGTTCTTTGTCTTTTAATAGGTGGAATGTCCACTGACTTTCAGACCCAACCTGTTGGGCGAGTCATCAATCCATCTAATTACTGCTGAGAGCCCTACAGGCCAATTTGTCTTACATATTTAGGGGCGTTTTTTTTTTATTTTTACGAGGGTTCCGTTTTAACTTCAACAGTCCGATGTCTCTTTCATATGTCAGATGTCAGAATGTGCGCTTCTTTTGTTCTTGAGATCTTAATATAGCTATGCAACACACTTCTTTCAACATAGGACCGACCCCTAACTGGTGCGTTAACTCTAACACTGTGATGATTTGAATTACTGGCATTTTTTCTCTACCATCCTCATTATTTCCCTCATGTTACCTCTTGGCCTGTAGGTCTATAGTCATTGTGCTTATTGTTATTTTTTTCACCCATCAGGTGACATCCTAACACATGCATGAGTCACAAGGCCAATGACGTCATGGTTTTTCCATAGGCTGCCTGTGATTCTTCTCCTTCAGATTTTTTTTCATTGAGTGAAGTGTTTTCTAATAAACTCTGGGCCTTCACTGTTTGTATCTCCAAGGTGGTTGTCTCTTGATGAGGTTAGCATACTAGTTTACTCAGCCTGTTATTACAGATAAAAGTCCCAACACACATTGCAATTTCATGTGTAGTAAAAAATCTTTAATTCTCTTAGTTCTTATGTAACCCTTTGAGTTTTTTATATAACCCCAAGTATGCCTCTCCAACAGACAGATGAGATTGAATTAAGTAGGCTGTTTGAACTAAATCATGATGACATCATGCATGCTTTTGTATGTACAGTAGATCTTGCAGAGATAGGCTGGGTAATGCGCAGTGCCAGTAGTCGGTGGTTTTGCAACAACATCTGGTTTGGTGAGTGCAGGTGGCATATGAGTGATGCCATGTCTTGTCCACACAGTTTAAAGTCAAAGAGGACTGTGACTTTAGCAGAGAAGGAGGAGTAAACCTCCGTCTGCCAGACAAAAGAATGTGGCCGCTTGTTTCCATGTACGTCAGAGCAGGCCCAACTCTTCAGGCCAGCATCTCACATAACGTGAAAAATGGAGTTGTGATGTATTACCTGTTGAACCAGCGACAAAACGACACTTTGAGTTAAAAATTACCTTCCACCCCATTCCTCATTCATTAAAGCACTTTGTCCACACTAACTGGGCAGTGACTGTTGAGGCCCCCGGCCAAGCCCCAGTGATCTTGAATGGATGTCCTCTATTTTCAGTGGCCGCACGGAACCAATGGTTAAAGGCAAATTAATGGAAAGTTCCCTGAGCACGAGATTTCCATTACGACAACAAAACTGCTTTCTCTCTCGGGTCGTCACATGTAGCACATAGGTACTTAATCTTTAACTTTAATATCTCACATATAACTCTGTATACATATAATGATATACTATGCTGAATATAAGGCTACCTATTGTTTGCCATTTTTTTTTAAACCACTGCCAGTAAATGACAAATGTAAGACCTTTGAATCAGAACCTTTCTAATCAAATATAAGTTAACAAAAATGTACAAAGCAGTATAGTTTCAATCAATGCTGCGGACAAGTTCCAGTTGCTTTTAATGATTTTTATTTTTATTTTTTTAACACTATAATACTGACAATTAAATAACACAGACACCCCGGTCAGCCCACCACTAAACACGCTCTCACCCAGTATCTAACCAGCTAACTCACTCACCCACCTGTTTCTACAGTCACTGATTAATCTACTCACTTTTGTGAATACACGAACCTGCACACACACACACACACACACACACACACACGTGGCATCCCCCTCCCCTTCCCATCTGTCCACTGTTGTCCGTATTCTTTATGGGCCTGGTCATGCAGACTGATGCTATATTTAGCACCAGGGGGAAAGAGTAAGTGCATTATTGTGGTTTTTCCCCTCTCTCCCCTGCTCTACACTGCTGCTACCCCAGCAGGGGCCACTTGCTGGGCCCCTAGAACCCCCAGCTCCACCCACCAGATCCCAGGCCGTTGCGCAACACTCAGTGCAGTCATCCCAAAAGGATGGGGATTTAAACATAAATAGGCTGTGCCTCCAGCAGTCCACAGCTAACAGGCTCCACCAACTTATCTGCATACACTACACACGCCTTTTAATTATACACTCCTATACGTACATACAATATAAGCCCAGTCCTCACATGCAGCCCCGTGCAAACTCTTTTATCTTCCTCACTCCGCTACCTGCACCCACCCGTGTGCAAAGGGTTCACATAGCTGCGCAGATCCCAAAGATTAGTGCGTCTGTGTGTGTCCCATGCTGCAGCAGCCAGTTGGTCCAATATACTACTCACACCTGCAGCTCCACCACTGGCCCACACGTTTTGTCTGAGGAAAAACCGACATGGTTAAAGAGAAGGGAAGACAATGAGAGGGAGAGCCAAGTAAAAACAAACCAAAAGAGCTAGGGAGGATAAATGTGTGAAGAGAGCAGCAGAAAGAGGACGTTTTGTTGAGAGGCAGTGATTTGAGGGAATGGTGGTTCTTTAACCAGAGTTGTAATCTTCTCATGAGTCGCACCACTCCCCATATTAAGAGTTCATTTCCTCCCTGTTGATTCTGTTCTGGGCTATCTGTTGACAATTTAATTTGAATGTGCACTGACTGTACCCTGCTTCAAATCTGAAACCTGTTGCAAACAATTACCTGGGTTTAAAAAACCTTGCCCCACAGACACTAAGAGAAAACTCAAGACATTACTCATCTGCCTTTTGCTCTCTAAAAAGGCTTTGTATGATTCACTCACTGGTTCCTCAACTAGGACATGTTTGAACACGCTTGACTGCTGCCAGCCTGCCATAGTTTTTGACTCCAGGTGAAGTTCAGAATCCACAGCAAGATTGTGGCCCCACAGTCGCTGTATGCTTTCCGAGTTTGCCCTTACACAACTTCTCACACCGAAAGACAATAAACACAAGTTTAGCTGCAGGTTGTGTGTGTGAGCTGCATGGTAGTAGGTCTAGTGGTTAACCTGCTGAAACTTTGAATGCTAGCCAAGCTTGAGCCTTACATAAGAGTCGTTTAAGAATTGCATCCTTTGTTCAGCTTTGTTTTGTCTGCTTTAAATGGTGTTTTTTAATAGTTTTATATAACATTTGGACAACATGCACAATTTAGATATTGACTTTTTAGCTTTTTTCCGGAGCGTCCAAGTACTTTACTCATTTTTCACTGGGTTTTTCTAGTCCTATGTTGTCATTGAAAGGTACTGCAAACGTCCTCCTATATTAGGCACATTAAATGTTTCAACACCTTTCTATTTCATTGTAGTCTGCATTTATTAGCTGGCCACCTGTTTCTACATTGTAATGACACTGAAGGAAGTCGCACGAAACTAGTCCACATGGGCAGACTTTGACGTCAGCACATCCCGCCCACCGAACACCCTTTTCTATTCGTTGATTGGACGACAGGAGACGGAGAGGGAGGGCCGCTGGGAAGTCCTTCAAAGTTTTTTTTTTTCTTTTTTTTTTGTTACTGTGTAGTGTAGTCCCAGCTTCAGATAGATGAAATCCTGTCTGTGAGTCGGACCGGCTACATCTGAGAAATCTAAGAGGGAGATTTTCTTACGCCATATCTTCATGTTTTAAACTATGGTCGGAGATTACTGCTCCTTGTCTCGAGATAAAACGGACATGCACTCCCAGAGAAACTCCAAAAACGGACTAAGTTGCAAAATGGTGCTTCAGGCTGTCGGGAAAGTACTAAGGTAAATTATTTTAACCTGGAAAAGTAGTGTCTCCTAAAACCTCTGAGTCGAGCCTGTACTGTGAATGTGACATTATAATATTTTTAATTAGCCTACGCTTCGATGGACCCAGAGAGCCTCATAGTCCGAGTAAATCCATTTGACATTTTTGAATATGTCGTTTACAGCTGCTTTCTTCGCGGATAGCAGACAGCATTAAACCTTGTTAACCGTACATTTATATAAAAAAAAAATCTGGAATAGTTTCTCCAACGTTTATTTAATCTATAGCACTCGTATTACAATGTCTAAGAAGAATGCAGTGCTGCTCACGTCGCACCTGCTACTTAAAACTAAATGGAGAACTATGTAGTATATGTCGCTGTCTGCTTTACTATTCATCTATAACTCGACTTGGAAGATAAGTAGTCGTTTCCCCCTCAGCAGTAATTACAGGGACCCTCTGGTTCCAGGGTCATTGCAATTTAGCAGCCGGTGGTGATTGGGGACGTGGAGCCTGAACGCCTCATTCCTAGTCTCACTAACAAGACCCAACAAGAGACGGAGAAATGTGACACTGTCCTCCTCATTCATTCTGATAAATGATTTAAGAACCCTGTTTAATTTCAAGCCAAGACAACTTAAGGATTTATTTCTATTTTTAAATCAAAGCACTTTTGATAGAAATTGCTAGTTGCTTTTATAGCCAATCGAATCCCATTTTAGAATGCCATTTACACTTTAGGCTACATTATAATCTGAAAATTAGAATGAAAAAGTCTAAACACAATTTGGGCTAGAACTCAAAGTATGTGCACCTCATATAGTCTGTTTTTTGTTTGATTGTTTTTAACTATTAAATAACTGTTTTAAAGTGGTTTTCTGCCAATGGAAAAATTTACAAGTACAAAAGGTGCCGAGTAGATCAAGTATTTTTGCCGCGATCTAAAACCCATGATAAGACCCAAGAAGAAGTAAGACCTAAATAATGCCTGACCCAAATAGCAGAGATTTGTGTCAAAAAGTGTGACACAAAAAAAGTGTCACAACACTAGTCACGATTAATCTCCGTGGAGAATCATTGCAATTCATTCAACAAAGAATACCTGTTTGACAACAGTTAGTTAGAACGTTTACATATGCGTATTTATTTACTCTGTCTGTGTGTCATGTGTGTATGCAACATGCAGTCATTATGAGTGTGTTCCTCCGGGGGACACACCATCTTGCTAATGCTTCTGGGAAAGTTTCCCCTTTCCTTTCAAGTCTGAGGACAGGTGTGTTTCTTTAAAGCAGCAGCCCAAGGGGCACATGCCTCAAAACCTATTGTCCTGTGAAGATGTGGAGAGGTTGATAGACAGCAGCGGAATATCCACCATCTCAAGATCTCTTAACAGATTGCGAGCAGAAAGTAATGGACTCAGACTGGAGTGTGTTATTGTACAGATATGTTGTTATGCCTGTTGCAAGACCTTCGACAGGCAGAGACTAGTTCTGCTGCTCCTGTTTTCTTGGGAAATCACCCGCCATACTTAAAAAAAAAAATACAAAATGCAATCAGCTGGTTAACAAGAAAGTACCCTTTTTGATTGTGTTTGCCTGGGAGGGACAGAAGGGGGTTTCTGAATATTTGATGTCTTAAGGAAAAACTGAACAAAAAACACTTTGTCAAAGTTAACGAGGAAGCATAGTTTGGGCTTTTATAAGCAGGGGGATGGACCTATTTATAGCTCCACGTTAAACCAGTTTCCTCCTCCAGTGAATGGTTGAATGCCGTCGGCTTGGATGCAGGTGTGAATACTAGCCAGGCAAAGGTGGCTTTTAACATTCTTTTGCCTGACAGTGATGGCTGCTTGCTTGGATAAAGGAAAAATCAACAACATTGTTTTTACTGTTGTATTCAATAAGCATTCAGACTGATTGTATTGATCTGAGTCTAGAGAAATCTCATGCAGCTCTCAAAGTTGGTCCCATTGTGCCAACTCGATGTCCAAGCTATCCTTCGTCCTGGGAGGTTACATTTACCAAGTGCTTAAACAGCAGCTCGACCTTATCTCAACCAACCCCCCTCCCCCCCAAACCCCCTTTCCTGTCACACGTGCGTTGTGATGTTGATGAGGCTCCATTATAGTGCCAGCAGGGGGCCCTTACATACTCTACAGGCATGAGAGCCACTGAATGGGATTTAGCACAGGATGACAAGGGGATGAGGGTGTGTGTGTGTACATGTGTAGGCCTGCACCCTGGCTACAATTCTCATTTACAGTGCTGCTGACACCCCTAGCAATGCTACTGATTAGGTGGTGGCAGCTGTGTCTTCTTTGTATTTGTTCCCCTCTTATCTCTTCACTCCAGATTTGAATCCCTAAAGTAATTGTGTGTCAGCAGTCAGCACCAAAGGCACTCTTTAAACGCTATACACAGAAACTGCCAACTTTGACGGAACAGTTAGTCTGCTGCATACTTGAGCGCTGCAAGGCTGAACCTCTACTTTAGTCCACCCTTTACTCTGTCTCGTTTTAGACCCGTAATGGCCGCTGTGGTTTAGCTTCAGTGTGCTCAGACTGCCTGCTCTCCTCTTGTCTGTGGTTTTTCGGGGAAAGTAGCTATTGAGTTCATTCAATTTGAATCCTGAAATAGATCATGAGGCCAGGCGGTGAGGAAACTGATCCTCAACCACTGAAGCGTCTCTTTTTACAAAATGGCAGTTCATTCACTCAGTTCTTATCTTATCGACTGAGATTGCGGCGACATCCTGAAGCTATTGATGTTTTATTGCAGTTTTTTTTTAACCTTGATCATCACAGAGTCCCACAATCAGTTTAAAAAGGAGGAGGCAACTTCCTGACCTTTTGATTGATTCTCACTATGACCTATCATGTGTTTGTCTGAAGGTCAGTTCTGTTAGATGTGTTTAATTGATCTAGTGTTCCTGCAGGGTGGAAGATCTCTGATTGTATCTCTCATATCCATAACATAAACACAGGGGCCATTAAGGGCCATGTGTTAAGAAAATAAACATATCTTTACACTTTGGGGCACCTCTTTCAGGGAGATACTGTCTTGCAGTTTACATTGCTTATTCTGTGTCTGCTGAAAATAGATCGTCTCCTTTTTTTTTTCTCTCTCTCTCTTTTACACTTGCAGTACTCCATTAATTGGCAACAGCAGCCTCATAGAAGACTTCTTTGTTGTTGGATGGTTGTATTGCATGTGCAGTTCACTCTCTCGGATCACATTAACTGCATCCATATGCCAATAGTTAGACTTCGCTGCAACCCATAGGGCCAATTCAAGCAATAGTTGTGCAATATCAGGTTTGGCAGGAGCAGCAAGCTTAAGGTGGAAAGTCATTACATGGGTTTTGTTGAACGGGTTTCCGAGCTGACTTCACTGAGAGCACCAATCGAATCACAACATGGTAAGCCGTAGCATAAGCATTGGCTTTGATTGAAGGATATATTTTTAAGTTGATGATAATTAAGTATTAAATTGGTGTGCTGGGTGGTGCCCAGAGTGAAGGTGGAGCTCTTTAGTAGCAAATTGTTGTATTTCAGGGAACACTCTCAAACTAATTCTCCAGCGTAGCTCTGTGTCCCTGAGTGATCCAGGATTAATTGGAACCAGGTTTCTGTAATGAGGGAGGATTGTGTTGTACCTGCCAGAGGGCTGCTCCTCTTTAAAACCAAGTTTATTTTCAAACCAAGTGTATTGAGTGTTCACAGTCTGCTAACATACAGCAGCTGAAACACGCGCCCCAATGAGGCCAACAAGATGTATGTTCCACACACTTGAAATCAAGCCTTGAATCTTGTAGGACTTGCCGGACAGGACACGCGTGCCTGCACAGACACACACACACAAACACACTCTCTCTCTCAGGCCAGACAGGATTTGCTTCTTCTTGATTTTCTCGAGGCCTCCACTGGGAACAGGCTCTTGACGCAGCTGTTGTGACCAGCTGGATCGGCCATTAAAAGGGAGAGTGGGCTTCAGTGTGTGTGTGTGTGTGTTATGTGTTCATGAAGTCACAGGTGTGTATGAGTGCAGCATAGTGTGTCAGGCCATGTCCACACATATATACTGAAATAAAATAAAAAAAATCCCTCTACGTTTGCAGAATAGTTCCCGCACACACAATGTTTTTTGTTTGTTTTTTTAGAATATGTCTCCGTAAAAATGACAGCGCAAAATACGATTTGAAAAAGCGGGTGTCACGGCAAACAAGTGCATTGAGTGTCTTCTTGAGCGAGGGTGGCGCAAGCTTAGTAGATGTTAACAACAATTGTCAATGCGAAAAGTGAAGTCATGACGCCAGCGTTTTTAAAAGATCTGTCCCCCGAATACAAATATACAGAGTTTTCCAAAATCTCTACTTTCGGCCAGAGTTTTCAAAATATCTTGTTGTGATGTGTGTGTGGATAAAATGCCAAACCGCACAGAAAAGACTCGGTTACGAAAATACAGTAAAGGTAGTCGGAAAAGAGGGAGGAGGGGAGGGAGAGGTGGTGTTGTTGCTGGTAAAAAAGAGAAAGGAATAGGAGAGTGGCTAACAGACAGGGTTGAACAGCTGTCAAGGCAGTCCTTCCTCAGCACTGACCTGCGTGTCACCCGACTATACAACCACTTGCTATTTCCTTATTGTTTTTTTATTACAGATAAACACCGCCAGTGTGTCTTTCTGCCTCTCATCTATCCATCCACCTCTACTTGACAGGTCTGTTCTGCCCACATGATTTTCTCAGTGGACTGGTGTTATTCCACCAGGGCTTTTCTGGGTTGTGAGTCTATACGAGAGACTGGTTTCTGTTGGTGCCAGGCAGGCTGTTTGCCCCCCCCCCCCCTTCCTCCGGCCCGGGGACATGTGCCTGGCCCTTGCCTCAGTTCCCCTCCACTCTTGCCTTTTTGGCCTGCCCTGATCTGTAGCTGAGAACGAGGCATCTGCTGCCTTTTATGGCCAAGACTTTTCCTGGGAGAAGTTTACCAAGAACACAAGAACGTGTGTGTGTGTGTGTGTGTGTGTGTGTGTGTGTGTGTGTGTGTGTGTGTGTGTGTGTGTGTGTGTGTGTGTGTGTGTGTGTGTGTGCTGAAGTCAAGAGAAGACTATGTACGCATGAGGGGAGGAGTGCTGGCATAGAGGAAGTTTTTCTTTATCCTAAAATAAACTTAATGGGCTCCAGAATTTCACCTCCCCTTACCCACACAGATGTGTTCGCAAGAAAGTGGAGGAGGTGTTTTTTTTTGTATGGAAAATGATGAAATTACACTGGGAGAGAGAGGCAGGAAATGGCTCAGTGAAACAATGTTTTCGAAGGGGAAGGGGGAGAGGGGGGTGAACCAAGTTGAACCTTTCACAGGAGCCGAACAGGGTTTTTTTCTTCTGAGGGGCTTAGCAAAGCTCTTTGAAAAAGTTGTGAGTGCTGACGGTGTCTGTGGATGAAGCTCCATCCTCGCTGGGTAAAGCTCTTTCACATGACAGAACATGTAGCTCACAGCGCAAAACCCACACCGACCACATGAATCTGATTGTGCCCTCGTGAACAGGAAGAATGCTTTTTTTGGTCTGTATTGAGTGGGAGAAGGAAGCAGATGGGAGATAAGGAGAAAGGAAAGAAACAGGCATGGGAATGAGCCTTCAGTTTCAAAGAAAAAGAAAAAAATTAACCAATATTAAAATGTGGACCTGAGGAAGATGTCATGTAGTGAGATAAATACAAAGCTGAAAAGGGCAGAAAGAGATGAAAAGAGAGGGCAAAGAGGCGGCTATGAGGCCTGAGGCTTCTGACCCTGAACAACAGGCTGCTCTGGACAGGTGAGCATGCAGCCTTGAAGAGGAATGAAGTGCCATCAAGCCTTTAGGAAAGACTGAAAATCAACAACACGTAGACAGACAGACAGACAGAGGGCAGAGCTACAGGACAGATATCACACGAAACAGAAAGTGGCCACTGATTAATAATTAACCAGCAGTGTAATCTGCCGTGTCCTTGGGTTTTAAATGAGGCCTAAAAATACGCTCAAGGAGTTTCCTGATAGGAAGAGATCGAATACCTTGATGAATCATTACCCAGAAAACGACAACCAGAGCTGTGTCGCGTGTTTTCTGTGAACGTGTTCACGCAAGTCTTGGTCCACTGTTTTGAACGTTTTCACAGGAGGCCCTCAAGGCGGTTTACACAGATAAGCATTTCTCCTGACAGCTAAATTAGACGACAGCAGACGTGTTCAAAGCAGGGGAAACTTTTACACATTTACAAAGTGAATGGCCGCCAGCTCCATATGCATCCACACATTGTCAGTCAGGTCTTTCCTCTTTGTTTGATGAGGTGGAAAAGCAAGAGGGGGACGCTTCCCGGAGAGGGGGGGAATTAAACTGCAAAGGGGTCTTTGAACACTTTGCTCTGGCCAAGAGAGGGCCTCGTGCTCCTCAGTCCTGTCATGTTTTGAAAGTGTTTATTAGTTCCCATGGATATCAGCTGGGCCTGTGTAGATCTACCTCCTCTTCTCATTCCTTTTCTCCCTCCTCTGCTCTCACTCTCCCCCCTCTTTCTGTTCTCAATCCTCTCCCTCCCTAAATCTATTTCTTATATCTCCAGCTGTGTTTTGACGGTGAATGTAAGCCCTTCTTTCCTGCAGAAAGCCCACAAGTCATAGTGTCGTTCCTGTAAAGAGCTGCAGTGTTAGTCTCAGCAGCAGAGACTGTGTGAAAGCTTTTGGCTGCTTCTGGAAAGTATTGTTTGTGATCCATCGATATTAGTGCCTTCAAAAAAACAGCTCTGGGTCGGTCCAGGAGCCGGAGCTGACGTCTTTAGGGAATGGGGTTTTGGGAGTGCGTCATTGAAGGAAGTAGGACTGCTCGATTATTGTGATTTGATATTTATATCATTATTAAACACACTACTACTTACATTAACTTTGGAAACATCATGCATTTGATAACTTTTTCATTTTATTTATGGGAAAAGCGGCCTGTCTTTTTTGACAGCGGATTTCCTTGAACTTAAAAAAAATATATTTAAGCTTTTCGCAAGGCTTGAAAACATTCTATTGTAAAAGTCCATTTTCTTATTGTCATGATTGTTGGAAGTCCAAATTGTAACCGCGATGAAAATTCAATTAATTACACACAGCCCTTAAAAGAATGCGAGATGCAGGAACTCATACCTGGGTCATTGTGTATAGACAGAGGGTTAGGAGAGAGATGAGAACTGGACATGGAAGCACAAGACCGACAAAAAAACTTGCGTCAACAAGAGTAAAAATAAATTCAGTGACCAAACTAAAAAACCCCGAGTCTTTTAAACAGAGGTAGCACTAGCAGAGCCGAGCGTGAGATAAAATAAAGATGTTGGGAACAGGAATATGGGTCGTTACAGACTGAGGAAAGCCTTGGGTATCATACTGATCAAGTTGGCTATTGTAAGCTGGCTCCAACGTTCAAAGAAATAATTGAAGGAAGCTTTTGGGGCTAGTCTGCTACATTGGCCTTTGTTGTGTTACGACCGTCCCAGACAACTCTTCCTCTTGTTTATTTGTCTCACTCATGTATCAAGCCTTTCAACCTTTGACCTCAGATTGCTGTGCCTCTACTGATACATCCGGGGGCCTGGAGGGGGGGAGAGGTTAAAGCCCTGCAAGTGCGTGGAGAGTGTGAAATGACATCCCCCTGCTAAAACTAGCAGTGGAAGTACAAGGCGCAGGGGACGGCTGTCTGTGGGGAAGCTATGAGAGCCAACATTAGGCCAGAGGCCAGAGTATAGGAGTCAGTAGGAGTCAGGTACACACAACAGAGGACTCTTTGTTTGGTCTGTTTAGGTTGCTGTGGCGATTTTTTTTAAAATAAAAGTTATGACTTTCAGTTGTTTTACAGTGGCATCATTTTGGCCTGTCTTGAAAATGTTTTGAAGCTCGCAGTCCAGAAAAAGAGCTTAAATCAGCCTCCCATTCTTTACAGTGTCCAATCAAACAGTAAATGTACCAGACTGTGTCACTTTTAGCCACTTTTTGTTAAATCTTTTCCAGTCATTTGCGGCCCCCTCTAACCCGCCCTCTCTTATCTTCTGTGTCGCAGGAAGTCGAAGACGAAGCCCAATGGAAAGAAGCCTCCGGCGGAGGAGAAGAAGCAGTACTTGGAGCTGGAGTACACAAAGATCCGTGTGGTGGACTTTGACCTCAAGGAGCTGGTGGTGCTGCCCAGAGAGATAGACCTCAACGAATGGCTAGCCAGCAACAGTGAGTGACTATTGTGGTAGATGATGCAGCCAGCAGAAACCACTACTTTAATAACTAAGCCTGTTAAAGCCATTTAACGTGGCCATTGTTAAAATATTTTGCATACGACATCAAAATGCTTTGAGTTGTTTTAAAATTTGCTTCAGTGGTTTGGAATTGTTTATCTGAGTCGGAGCTGTGAGAGAGCCAAAGCCTTAACAGGATCCAGACCTGGCACAGCATTGACAACACGCAGCGCTTCTTTAAACATCATGCTTCACTCGCCAGCGTCAGTGCACTGTTTTAATTCTTAGTGTAATTTATAGTCATCAAGTGTCAGTCTCCCTGGCTGGGTTTTGGTAACGTATCCAAACCAGCCAGGTGCTTGTGAGGGTGAAGCAGAAGAACAAGCATTCCTCTCCCTTTTTTGACCAAAAAAACAGTTTAATAAAACAGATATGACATGTTTTCACATGTTAATGTATTTGAAATGGAAGTTGTATCAGCTCGCTCGTATCAACTTGTATCCACTAGTACTAACTGGGTTCATGCTTGTCCACGAAAACTATAAGGTTTAGCAATGTTTTGATTATATATTTTTTTCTTTGTTTTAAACCGAATCAATATAGTTGGAATTTTCAAGAGTCCATTAATTCTGCCCACATGTGTTAACCAACAGTATCTGACTGAATACGTCGCTTGGTCGGCTACTTTAAAAGGAGCCGTGTAGTATTCAAGTAAATCATCAAACTCTCAACATCTTGAACCGTTTGCAAAGAAAGGCATACAGTTGGAGGAATGTCACCGTACCAGAAAATTCTCACATGTTTTGCATTCATCAACGTACAGAACAAATTGTTTTAAGATAAATGTTTTTGCCCTGGGTAGACCCTACGTACTGCTTTGATCTTCTGCTGTGACGGCGTTTCTCATGCTATCTAGGAATTCCTTTTTTTCCCCTTAGCCTCACACACTGCTAAGGAAGCTGTGACATGATTGATTAGTTTATGACTGTAGACTGTCCCACTCACTATTCACAGGGACTGATACACTGCAGTGTACAGCGCTGTAGGTGTGTCCTCATCATCCATCTATTTTCTCTCAGCATTGTAGACATTCATTCACGTCATTCTGGCATTTATAAAGTACTTAAGAGTGATGATTTAATCCTGTGTAACTGGACTAACACGCTGATCTCTCTTGTGTTTTCACAACAGCGACAACATTCTTCAATCTTATCAACCTGCAGTACAGCACCATCTCAGAGTTCTGCACTGGGGACACCTGTCAAGCCATGACGGCCTGCAACACGTAAGTTACCTCCATCTATTGGTTTATTCATGGCTCAGCTGTGGATGCCCATTGGTTTATTCATCAGACATCTAGTGTCCCATTGGTTAATTCATCAGGGATGCTCTCCCCCCGGTCAGCAAGGGATGGTTCACGACCCAGAGGGTGTATTCAGGTTCAGGCTGGTCTTATAACCCACATAGTCTATTTAGGAATGTGCAGTATGCAGCTTTAATGCACTGCAACCAGCTGTATATTTACCTAAGAGCCGTGGTATAGGGAGTATGGCACCTTGCTGTCTCTCCACGCTTGCCGCTGCACGGGGTTCTTAAAGGATAGTTTTAGAATTTATTTTACCAAGTCTGTCTTGAAAGTTCAGCAGAAGGCACACAGATTCCTGCATATAAATGGACTACCAATCCGCAAATATGCACGCTTTGTGCATTTATAAGGGACCGAGCAAAGCCAGCAATACAGGTGGATCGGTGTGTGCATTTACATACATATATTATTAGCAATACTAACATTTCAAATAAAGATTGTAATTTATATTTATAGATATTTATATTCCCTGGTTTGAATAAATGAACAAAAAGTCTCCAGGTTGCGGTCGCAGTTGTAGCATGTCTCGTAAACGTCACACTCGCCATGCTGCTGTTCCAAGGCAGACGAAAGCAGGAATTTTCCGGGCTTGAACTGGCGGTGTAAATGGGGCTACATCAAGTCAAGAGAACAACTATCTATACGGCTTGAGTGGGATCAAAGGGCTACAAAATCTGAACATGTACTCAAAAGTAGAACCCTATAAGTGGGCAAATGTGAATCATTAGGTTAAGTTTGTCTCAAATCTAACCACTGAGCAGACGAGAGAGAGACTGAAGACGACACACCTGTTGAAGTCCAGCATGTGTTTCTTGCTGCTATCTGAAGTTTGCTAAAACCATTCGTTTGATGCTTGTGGGAGTGACGAGAACACCCAGGCCATTTGTTCCAGCGGTAAGATAAGCTTGGGGCTGAAAAGTGCAGGTTCACACCACTATGAAGTCACCAGAGAGATTATTTTGAAAATGCCTGGGGCCTCATTTATAAAGGTGTGCGTAGAATCCATCCCAAAACATTGCGTCCGCACAAAAACAAGAATGTGCTGCGCACAGTTGCACGCTATATTCCCTTTATAAATACCCACCTGCAGTGAATTGTGCGCGGACGATCTCCGCCCCGTGTCCTCTCACTTCACCTCCCAGTTTCATCCCACAATCTACCAAAGATGGTGAATGCTAAATAGCTCCTGAATATTTTGACGCTCTTAATAAGCACGTCATTTTGACTGAAATGCATTAGCCTATAGTCTATTCCAGAGCATTGTTTCCCTTCCGTGAGATCCGCACATTTCCAACAACGCCAGATTATAGTTTAAACTTCCAGTTTAAATTGTTATGGGAAAGAGATAATAATGAGCTAAATTCATAACATGATTTTATCTAATGAAATATACTGTTTTAATTAATATTGTTGGCCTTAACTTTGTACAAAACTACTTTTTACACACCGCCTAAAATATAGACTATTTCTGGCAACTCACGGAAACACCTCCCGACGTATATGATATTATTATAGAGTAGCGCTATAAGATTCAATTTAAAAATATAACCAAAACATGTAGACCTACTTGATAAGTAATTCAACCTACATCACAACTGCATGCCATAGACAACAGTAGCCTATATTCGCAACTTTAGGTATGCTTATACATATGATTGATTAAATATAGTGGGTGCCAAGCATTTCACAGTAATATGTGTGTGTCTTTCTGATTACTGAGCTTTATTTTGTGGTGTTGCCGTTGAGTGTCGCTGATTCCCCGAGTCAGGAAAACCTTGCGGTAGCTCTGCGCATGGTCGAAAGTTGGCGTAGGAATACGCACACTTCTCCGCAAATTATGTGTGAGCCCTTGTCTTTGGAGGGAGGCCTTCATTTCCTCTGTGTATACTGAAGGCTGAAAAAACCTGATTACCCACACTTAAAAAAAAAACAATCACTACACAGCTCCTAATGCGTCACATGCCGTCTCCAAGTGCATGTGTTAACCCTAGATGAAAACATGACGGTGGCAAACAACATACCTTGAGAAAAGACACAAATGACAGAGTGGCTGTCAGAGACAAACTTGTCATTGGTGGATTTTTCCACTCTTGTCCTCTTAAGCTACTGCTACACAGCCCACACCCTAAAAACCTGAACATGTTCTTGTATGCACTAGAAAACAGACGTCATGTCATAATTAAGATTAAAAACACGAAATGTAACTTATTTAGTTCATCTCACAGCTCCGCATTCAACCAAAAGGCTTTTTTGTTCAGCTAAAACTCTTACCACCAAAACCATGTTTCTGAGACGAGGCCCACCATTAATGATGCACCTTCCCCGCTGCCCAGCACCCCACCCTTCCTGCCCGTACAGGACTTGGCACCCGCGCCCCCCTCTGTGGTAAAGACTGACTGCGCCACAGTCACAGCAGCGTCAGTGCCCCTGCCCCAAGGCAGAGCTCAGCACTATTTTTGGAAGAAAATGTTTCCATGAGCTATGAGGGAACGGAACCATTTGGTAGCTATTCAGACCCATTCTGCATGGGTGGGTGGATAGATGGGTGTGTGCATTTGTGTGGGAGGGCGAGAGGGAGGGGAGTGTTAATGTGCTCACGCTGCTTGTAAGGTTTGGGTTTCTGTGGCCAGTTCCAATTTTGTTTGGTTAGTAAAATGCACAGAATTGTTACGTTTTGTAAAACTCTCATACCAAATATTGTACCTTTGTTTATCAAAGACTAAGCAAGACATCCAGATAGGCATTGAGCTCAATTGTAAAAAATGTTATCTGTCCAATAGAACAGTTGTGTAGCCCTCGACATCACATAACCCCATATCATCATACATATAGTTTGTCGCCACACTGTACATTTCAGAACCACTTATCACGCAACACCAGCACCCCAACCTAAAACTTCCAATCTGAATTTTTAAATATGTTGGAAATTACAGAAGACGTTGGATAACAAATAATACAAATAATAACTGCAATACATAAATAATAAAAAAGTGACAAAACTAAAAGGACTATTAAAAAAAACTGCATTAAATGGATAGGGAACATGTTTAGATTCCATTCCTGTGTGTTTGTCACGTCTGGGTAGGTATAGAGGGCCTCCTTGTAGTCTTAGTCAGCGTCTGCCCCTTACTAACACTCTGTGAAATACTGTGTGAGTAAGTGCATTGTAAGAGTCTGGACCCTGAGCTGTGGTCAGTAGGTCCCCTCCTGCAGGGTCAGTTATGTGGACGCTTTACATTCCTCAGACTTTTGTAATGTCTGCCCCACTGACCCCCTTAGACCCAATCTGCCTGCATGCATTGTTCTCTATTCCATTGCATCTGCTTATTGATCCACCAGCTCACCTTTTGTCTCTGTGGTTACCATACCAGAACCATACAGTTTTAAGTACACTGGACCATACATCTTCATTGTGATATGTGTCAGAGAGTGAGTGAGAAGTCATGCGTAGTATGGGTTTTCCCCTCCAATGAAGAAATAGGGCCAGGTGATGTTTTCATCATAGGCTCACCTGCATGATGTTTTCTTCCTTGTATGAATACATGTATTCCAGGAAATATTCCTGTGTGTGTCTAAGCGGCTCCTGCGTCAACCACAGGCATTGTTAAGAATACATGCATTAGGATAATTATGTTTCCTTAGTGATCTGTCTTTAATGTAAGCCAACAGTCATTGTAATATTTCCTCTGTCTTTCTCTTTCCAGAATATACTACTGGTATGACGAGAGGGGGAAGAAGACGAAGTGCACTGCTCCGCAATATGTCGACTTTGTAATGAGTCTCTGTCAGAAACTGGTCACAGACGAGGAAATCTTTCCTACAAAATATGGTGAGTGTGAAGGCTTAAAGTATCCAGGAAGTGACTGGTGTACTACTGCTGCCCCCTGCTGCTCAATATTTACAAATTAACAAGTGGTTGTCCACTTATGAACATGTGAAAGAAGTTAATATGATGTAATCTACAAGCCACATCTTAGAATTGTTTTCTATATTAAGTCTTCTCATTCATTTTCTTTAGTAATCATTGGGTTTGTGTTATCAAAAATAGTAATAATGCCCATTACTATTTCTACACGCATCACATTGTATTAGTATAATTTGTTGAAGGATTGATCATTTATATACAGATTAAGTATAGATAATATATTATTGAATCTGATTCAGTTAATGTGAGCGATAATAGAGCTGTTTTAATCCAAAGCTAAGTAATTGTAATGTTTTCTAAAAACAAGAAGACAAAAGCATTATTTAGCTGTTTCTAGAAATGAAACTATATCTTAGTGAATATTTCTTTAAATGTTTACGTTATCAGTAGGAAGCAATAATCTACAGAGTGTCACAGACAGGGTAGGCAAATTGGAAAATATTGAAAGAGACACTTATACATTGTAGATTTTTAAGTATTTCCTAAAATTTCTCTGCAATTACAAAAAAGTATTGGAAAACACCAGCTGTGTGATTTAAACCATTCTCCCCATGTCTAATCCTGTTTGTTTTTTCCTGTCCCCTCAGGCAAGGAGTTCCCCAACTCCTTTGAGTCCTTGGTAAAGAAGATCTGCCGGTACCTGTTCCACGTGCTGGCTCACCTCTACTGGGCGCACTTTAAAGAGACGGTGGCGCTGGACCTGCAGGGCCACTTGAACACTCTGTATGCACATTTCATCGTTTTCGTAAGGGAATTCAACCTGGTCGACCCCAAGGAGACCTGTATCATGGACGACCTGTCCGAAGTCCTCTGCACCCCTGTCCCTCTGCCCCCCGCCCCGGCCCCCTCCTCCGCCCCCGCGCCCTGCCCCTCCGCACAAAACCACGTGACGGAGAGATGAGCCGGCAGCCCCGGGGGGTGATAGAAGACAAGATAGAGGAGAAGAAGGAAAGACTAGCCTGGCCCCCTTCCTCAGGTGCCAGCAGGACTTTAGAGACCTTCCACTTCCCTTATATTTCGCTACGACACCAACCGACCAACCAGCCGGAAGGAAGGAAGGGGGAGGGGGATTTCTGGGGGGGTGGGGGGGGTCTGGGGTGGCGGGGAGGGATTTGTCACGCCTGCAGGAATTGGCGTGAGCGTTCCTCCCAAGGGGCAAATCCCTCCCAATCTTCTCTGCAAATTTAAAACTAGGAACAAAAAAGTATGTGTATGTTTTTATTTTATTTTTTGGTTTTAATTTTTGTTGAAAGTTTAATTCAGTTTTTATTTTTTGTTGTTGTGTGTGTGTGTGTGTGTGTGTGTGTGTGTGTATGGTGGAGCGAGGGAGTCGGTGTGCAGCGTGTCCGGCCGCTCTCCTCCCTCCTTCCTCTACCTATAACACACAGTACAGGAAGGGGGCTCTGCTTTGCTTCAACCTACTATTGTACAGTGTTGTTAATGTGAGGAGTAGAGGCGTCTCTGCTCACCCTGCGGGAGGCTGCCCTGCACGGCATGGCCACTACGCTGGCCAGTAGGGAGCCACGCTACTGCCTGACGGGGCGATAAATAGCCAATCACTGTTTGGGTTGTTTGTGTGGGGGGATTATTGAAGCGCTTCCTACTCAGGACCTGAGAGAATACGTCACTGCTGCCAGAGAGAAGTTACTCACTCTCTCTTTTTTTTCTTTTTTTTTCTTCATTCTCTGTGCCCATGTTCTCCAGACTGCTAAGCCGTATTCGTATGACAGATGTTGATCGTGTTTAACTACAGTATAGTCACATAATCACCCTGTGTACCCCCCCCCCCCCAACAAACCTGTCCCATAGCCTACCAGTAGAGGGCAGCAGACACGCAGAGAACGCCACAGAAGCAAGGGAGACCGGGAGGAAAATATAGAGATTGTATGTTAGATATTTAATCCGATCGAGAGAGTCAATGAGGCATGAGGCCCAAACCAGAGGCTGTCTGCTGGTGTTCAGCACAGCAGCATCCCCTTAAAACCACCACCCACTCCAACAGCACAGAAGGACAAAGACATGAGGTAATGTCTGCAGCCCCAGAGACTAGAGAGAGAGAGGAGGGGTGGGAGGAGATGGTGTGGAGCTGCTCTGCTGTTTAACAGTCACCAGTTCTCCCAGTGCAAAAGTTGAAATCTCCACTTATGGTTTCTTTTAACCTGTCCCTTTAAAATTAGCTTTTTTTAAAAGATTATCTGAGGAAAATTAGTTGAGAAATAATAACAATAATGGTATCATTACACATGTATAGAAAATGCACAGTCTGCTTGGACTTTACTGTACAAAGAATCGCAAGCGGGTTCTGTCAGACATAGCCTCTGTATGGAGGAGGATTGGGTTTATAATTCTCCTTTTTATTTATTTTAATTCTTTTTTTTTTTTTTTTTTTTTTTAGCAGGGTTCTTCTGTTCTGGCTCTCGTTTTTATGTATTTTAATTATTAACTAAGTTAAAAGCAATTTAATATTTCAAGCTCTGCGGATTATAATCTAATAAAAGAGAGAAATGCCACCCTGCCTCTTTGTCTTTTGTGTGAATGTCTCTGTGCAAATTATGCAGAGGAAATGAACAAGTCATGCTATTTTTACATAGGGCGATTTGACACTTTTAGTTAGTTACTAGCAATGAGGAGAATGTATATGTTTTAATATCTACTGTGACTGGAGGGGCTTTGTGAAGTCCTGATACTGATGATGTCCTGTTGATGTCCTGTTGACTATAAAGTAAACCTGCAATGCAAATGCGGAATGTAACATGTTGGGAAATGTATCAAACAGGGAGGATCATATGACTATAGTTCCTGGGATTGAATATTACCAGACCGTAAAAATCAGTCTTTTTAATATTGTAGCCTACCTATTGGTTAATGTTGGTATGATACACTGGTGGTAGCAAAGGCTGAAGTGATTGAGGTAATTTAAAACTCAAACGCAGTATATCTAGGTCTCAATTACATAACCAAATTGAAATAAATCTTAAGTTTTAGTTGAATGCTGTTTTATGGAATTATGGTGTCCCTTATCTTAAATCGTATATGATTTGGTCTCTGCACCCACAACACTCTACATTAAGTATTCTCCTTTAATTCATTTAAATACATGCAGTCATAATAAAATAAGAAAAAAAAACACATCCAAACTGGACTTTCTGTTCATTCTGGGTACAAGGACTCCTCAGGTTTTAATAAGTCTCATCTCATTATTCTCAGTGCATTCTGTATTTGTGCGTGTTCACGCTGACCCTGTGTAAAAAGCCTGTATGTGTGCGTAAATCCATAGTATAGGCTATATTCTTTATAAAATAAAAAGGAGTGTGTCATTTAAAACAACTCAAGCTTAAATAATGACACCTCGTATAAAATGCTGGCAGACATGGTTTACATAGAGATCATTCATCAGTTTTACGAAGTATCCATCCGGGTCCTCCGCGTGGTGGCCCGACGCTTTCTCACGGTCGCCCGCGTGGGGGCGCCTTCCTTCAGCTTAAACTGAATGATGCCACCTGTGTCGTCAACTTTCTTGGCGCTGCAGAACGGGGTCGGGACTGTCACGGTGTTGCCGAACTTGGAGTAGTCCACCGCGTAAGTGCCGTCCTCCTCGGACACTGTGGGCACGAAGCGCTGCCCCCACAGGATCTCCTCCGACAGATAGGAGGTCCTGGCCTGCGTGGTGATGCCTGTGGTCTCAACCACTCCCTCCAGCACCACGATCACCTCCAGGTCGTCCTGCTGCAGGTCTATGGGGGACATCTCGTACAGCGGGCTAGCCTTGTCGATGACGTGGCAGATGATGAGGGGAGACACCAGGAAGACGCCGTTGGTGCCCACCGGGTTATCCATGTGGATGTCGATCTGGTCCAGAGGCACCACCTCCCCCTCATCCGTGGTGGTTCTCCTGCACACTTGCATCCGCACGGTGGCACTAATGATCATGCTTTTCCTCAGGTCCCCGATGCGGATCATGAAGCACAGCCTGTTGTTGCGGACGGAGATGACGGCATGCTTGCTGAAAATGAGCGTCTCCGCGCGCCGGTTGGCCTGTGCCGTTTTCATGAAGATGCAGCCGAGCATGATGGCGTTGATGATCAGTCCCAAGATGTTCTGCACGATCAGGATGATGATGGCGGAGACGCATTCCTCAGTCACCATCCGGCCGCCGAAGCCGATGGTCACCTGCACCTCTATGGAGAAGAGGAAGGCGGAGGAGAAGGAGTGGATGTCCGTTACGCACGGGACAAAGTCGTCTCCTCTCTGGTCCAAGTCGCCGTGCGCGAAGGCAGTGAGCCACCAGACCATCCCGAAGAGGAGCCAGCTGCATAGGTAGCACATGGTGAAAATGATGAGCGTGTGAAGCCATTTCAAATCCACGAGAGTGGTGAAGACGTCCTGCAAGAACCGGCCCTGCTCTCGGATGTTGGTGTGCGCCACATTGCAGGCGCCGTTCTTTCTGACGAACCGAGCTTTCCTCTGTTTCGCCCTGAACACGGGCTTCTGGACATTTTCGGCCAAACGTGTCAGCAAGTAATCCTCAGGAATTATTCCTTTCCTTGACAACATAGCGCTCCCATACTATGCTCCCACAGCCTTATTGGCTCTGAGAGTGAAGGTTCGCGTGTCCGACTAAAAGCAGTATTTTACGCTTCTTAGTAGTCAGTCAGCGCCGGTAGCTGTCGGGCGCAAGAGGGAGTCTTGTTGTCCCACGTTTTCTTGAGGTACGTGCGCTTCTCACCTTACCTCCAGATCAGGCACTTCACCAGCCTACAGCGAGGTCCCGTGAGAATATTATCCTTTTTAGCTCTGCAGCTGCCGCCGTCGCTCACAGCACTGACCGCTTCACTGCCAATCAACCCGGGGCTGTGGCCTCAAGCGCAGAGGAAACTCCGTCTCCATCAGATTTAAAATGTTGGGGTAGGATTATAACGGGCCTCCGAGATGAGTTATATAAAATGTGGATGAAAAGGCAGGCTGTAGTGGCGCAGTTGAATCGCGCTGACTCGGCCAATTCTCTATTGTTTGGTAACGTGAGATGGAGACGCTGTGAGGTGGAGAGGCAGTCCCTCCCCCCACCACCCCTGTGCTGCTCTGCCTGTGATTTTCAATGAGAATGCAGAACAGCAATAAATACTGTTTAGTTGGGCGGCCTAATTTCCACTGGCAGCTCATACTCTCTGATTACATAATGGGTTAAATGCAGACACATACAGAGCACTCTACAGTAAATCCTCCTAAGGCAGTTTGATATACACTTTGCTTTACATGTTTAGAAAGGGGGCTGTTCACCCACAGGATCCAGACTCAAGTCTTTTTTTTTGTGTTGAAATCCAGTCCGACGTTTTGAAACATGATATTCCTGTCCTTCTGGGCTCCTTCTCCTCTGCGCTCCTCTGGCCTCCATGCAGCTTTCTAGAGGCTTCTTTTACAGTCCTCCTTATGTCAGATGTGAGTCCAGGTTAGAGCAGGTGCAGACCCTCATCCCACTTTGACATCCTTGAGTATATGAAGTTGATCACCATGCTGTTTCCGACTTTTAGCCTCGTCTAGCTGGATAGGTCGTTTCAAACCTGCAATCCTCTAATGACTGATTTATTTCAAACAGTCTAACTCAAACAAGCACAACGCAACTTTGGTTTCCTTTCCCCTCACACAGATATCCAACTAAAAACAAAAAGTGAAGGATAATTTATGTTTTATTAACAAAGACTTTCATTTTTCTGTACAAATATAATACAACATGATTTAAAAATAAAAGGGAATATATTCCAAGGACAATTGCACTTTGAATGTCTTCCTTTGATGCTTCCTCTTCTTCTTCTTGTGCTACTTGTCTGCTTGCACAAAGGAGGTGAAGACGCTGTCCTCCTTGTCTAGCAGGGCCTGGGGCCTGTCATACTCCAGGATGATCCCTCTTTTCATCACAATCACTGAGTCGGCATTCAGGATGGTGTGGACTCGATGCTACATGGCAGAGGGACGGAAAAACCACAATCGCTGCATGAACGGCACAGAAAGCTGCTGCACTCTGCATCTGCCACTAATTGAGACCCATACATCCTAAATAAATGTAACATATGATGCTTGATCAAACAAATGTCTTACTCTACACCGCTATACCTTTCCAGCAATTTGTACACTAATAAGTACAACAATATACGGCACATGTATGTAAAAAGACTGCTGTGTTAAAGTAGGATGTGAAATAGATTCAGGTTCTGCTTCTGGTTCAGGCAGGTATTGCAGTTATAACCAGAGCCTACAAATGTCTTTTCAGGTCAGCACATATTCTGGATGCCTGTCCCTTTATTGATTAGTTTATGGAAAACATCCAAGTGAAGTAATGAAAAATAGATTTTTGATATTTTTCTGTTTTTACAGATTTTTTTTGTGAAATCATTTTGAGAATTCAGGGGCAAATTTGTCTTTGACATCTTACATCTCTGATTTTCTCTTACCTTTAACATTTTTCAGCACCATCCTTTATGCATGATTATTTGTTCTTTGCTGCGTTTATTTGCAGCTTTGCACCAGTCTGTTAAAATGGCATCAGCCGAGCAGGATGAAGGTCAGCGCTCCCAGGGGGGAGTGGGAGCGCTGCATGCATTACTTAAACAGCCTAACGTGTTTCACAAGGTGTGGGGGACATACTCACTGCTATAATTACTACTGTTCGGTCAGCAAAGGAAGTCATCACCACTTTCTGCAGGATGCTCTCCTGTGAGGGCAGAGAGAGATAATGGTGACTACGACAAACTGGCTTTCATGCCAACTGAGAAAAAAACAGAAGTACACGTGGGAGACACAGTAAAATAAAGAGCCCTGTTAAACTGTCACCTCTATTCTTCTTCATCTTGGCGGCCATGATAAAACGCTACAGCCATACTCCCTCAAGGGCAGTGCAGCTGCGTTAATGTATAGCTAGAAATGAGGCTTTTTGTGACCTATCATTCAGTAGCAGGTCTTCAGTAAGACACAGTCATTTGGTGACACTGACTGCCCTCAGCCTCTCACTGCAGAGCACTTTCCCTCCACTTCATTCTCTCTCTTTGTGCTTCATGCACACCTCCTCCACTACCACTCTCTTTATCTTGCTCTTATCTCCAAAAGCAGCAGTTAAAACATTGTGTTTATCCATAATGACAGTCTAATGTCCTCTAATGTCCTTCACCTCCCATTGTCTCTTAACCACTTATTCCCCTTTGTTTGCCTGTCTACCTCCTCACACTGCTCGTGTACTCAGGACACACTGACCGTTGCCATGTCGATGGACGCCGTGGCTTCGTCCATGATGAGGATGCTGCTCTTCCTGACGAAGGCTCTGGCCAAACAGAACAGCTGTCTCTGACCCTGACTGAAGTTCTCTCCTCCCTCTGTCACTGCGGCATCTGATGGGAGAGAAACACATGGAAGGTTTAAATACAGCATACTGATGAATATTGGCACTTCATTAGTGTTTCAGTGAATCGAGAGGGCTGAGAAAGTTAACCGATTGCTAATTTCTGGTTTCGGGTCAATAGCTTATTGATTTTCTATTCACATCGCTGTGCCATGAATGAGGCAGAGACGAGGCTTGAAAGACTATTATGCTCTTCAGTGAGCAGTCAGTGTGCGTGTGGTTAATAAAACTGAGTCTGCCTGAAGTTACATGGGAATGGCTTCTCACTGTATACTAGAAAGTGGATTAGGGACTTGGTAGTGAATCAGTTTAAGTTTCATATAAATCAATATGTGTACAGCAGCTATCAGGACCACATCACACCTTAATAATTATGTCCTCCAAAGATGACAAAAGTACACCAACATGTTCATGATGCTTTGAAAAATTTATTATATCTTTTAAGGATATCACTTTATTTTGGACAGTAAAATATTGTAGAGATAATCAGGAATAAAGGAGAAAGAGTGGGACAACGGCCTGGCCAACTGAAAACCCAAAAACTGTAGGGTTTTTATGATGCAGGGGTCGAGAGAGATGAATATTACAGTATATATTTTAAATATGTAAGTATTATTAGATGTTATATAGTATTTGTCTACTGCTACACAATGGAAACTTTCAGATGAGCTGTTTTCCTTACACTAAAACCTCTTCAACTCTATGAATAAATAAAAGATTCCAAACCTTTTTTATGTTTGGCATTGAATCAGTATTCTGTACGATGAATTTAATCATTGCAATCTACATCTTATAAATCTCACCATCAGCTTTATATACATAAGATTCTACTACAATATTGTTACTTTAAATAAATGAATGGGAAAAATCAAGTTAACAGATCAATAACTTATTCAACACTTGGCTCCAGTGAACAAAGACCAAAGCTAAGTGACAACATGTCACACGCCAACGCACACACATTTGTTACAGGAGACAAGTGAAGCAGAAATGCATCAAGGGAGATGAGCAGTGTAGTAGGGCAGAGAGTGACAGACATAACGAACCGAGGGATGAATTGCAAACCAACAGGAACTAAAGTCCTGCTGAGAGGAGCCCCTGTGCATCAGCATACCAAGCATTCATAATGCATGTAGGTTAAGACTCCGGAGAGGCACACAGCACTCCACTTATATCTGATCTGATCGTGAGACTATAACTGTCAGGTCAACTGTATCAGAACGACGACACAGTGAGCTAATAATAATGTGCCTGTAAAACTGCAGGTCCGGCAGGCAGTTAAAACATTCATGCTAGTGTATTCTGATACAGATGCCTGATCTTTGTATGTAGACAATGGAGTAGCTGGGTTGACGATCACAGTGAACATGTAGAGTAATTATTGTGTGTATTGTACAGATCATGATCAAGTCCATTGTAATCATACAAGCCCAATATATTGTCAACCACGCCGGAAATGTTTAGAAGGTAAAATGTTTACCATCTTAATTAGACATCCACTTATCAGCTCAAATCACAAAGTACAACTGCGGCTCGCGGCAATGTCATAAGCTTTCCTATATTAAGTATAAGTATTTGGTCACAACATAAAGTGTTCGACAAATTTACATTTTTAAATTGAACTTATTTGTGGTGGTACATTAAAAGTCTGAAAATCACAAACATTTCTACAACTATTCCTGAGGGGACATCAATCTAATAGTTTTAATAATATTTCAGTCTGGAACAGAGTGGTGGGCCGATGTACGAACCTTGCCTTCACTGCTAACCTAGCTTAAAAGGAAGAAACTAGCAAAATACATGAGATAGAAGTCATATGTACACACACAAACAAAAACAACACAAATCTTCTCACCCAGTCCTCCTGGAAGGGATTTAACAACAGGCTTCAGCTGAGCAATGTCCAGAGCTTCCCAGAGCATCTCATCTGTAGCCTTCATCTCTGGGTCCAGGTTGAACCTACACACACACACACACACACACACACACACACACACACACACACACACACACACACACACACACACACACACACACACACACACACACACACACACACACACACACACACACACACACACACAATTATTCATATACTTTTGACTATCAGTTTAACACCACCCTAAATCCTAAATATATTCCCTTCAACCAACACTAGCATTAAAGGTAAATATCTAATTTCATGTTCATTTCAATTAGAACTCAGTATCACTTATGATTATGTCAGGAATATTTCAATTAAGGAAGTAAAGCCCACAAGCCAACTCAGACAGTCGCTATGATCACACTTGACATCCTTTCAATCTGTCTGCCTTTTTGAGCCGTTGGAAACGACCAGGTCTGCCTCTGCTCTGCCAGTGTAGCTGCCTCTTCATGGCACTGCAAGTATCTCCATGACCTTCCATGTTTCCTATGCTTTGCTTAATTCAGCCCCACCACCGCCAAGCATTCACCTGCTACTCCCCAGTATCTGTCTGTCTGTCTGTGTAAGTGTATGCTGTAGGGAGGAGCCGGGGCATCAGACACGTTATAAAAAAACTCTATGTTTAAGTGTACTTTCTCGTGATTTCACTCGTTGAAATATCGGAAAATTACAGTCTGACAGGATCACACAGCTTCCTGAAAATGCTCCTCATCCGTTCTCCTCCAACACGACAAAGCTTTTATGGTCACTCACTGTCACTGAAGTCTTAAAATAACCCTCTGCAGCGTTAAGGAATGTAGTCTTATCAACAAACACTCAGCTCTACTCATGCTGCAGATAAGTCTTTGAAGTGTGTCACAGTTTGCCAACTGGTCCTGCTGCTGGACATGGACTGCGTTTTCTAATTTCTACTAAAACTACAATGAAAGTACATTGGGGGAAGTTCATTTTACCGGATAGAGCCGCTGAACAGGAAGGGGTCTTGGAGGATGATGGACAGGCGGGACCTGAGGGTCTGCAGAGGCAGTTTTGCGATGTCTATGTCATCAATCACAATCCTCCCTGTAGAAAAAAAACACACATGGCACATTGCTACATTACACAGTGCAGAAAAAAACTTTTCTTGCTAGTGTTGCATATAAAAAACTTGTTCCTTTAAATTAATCACATTTTAAATTAAAATGAGTTCCAGTAAAATATTGATGTATTACTGTACCCTCAAACATGTCCACCATGCGGAAGAAGGCCAAGGAGAAAGAGGATTTGCCACTGCCTGTCCTGCCACAGATCCCCACCTGAGAACAAGAAACGCCTGAATATCTACATTCAATCTTAAAAGTATGATATTTCCGGGCATTGCCAATTTGTTCGGCTGTTTCAACACACAGGTTTCCTCAGTTTAGTTACCTTCTGCCCAGGGCTGATATGTGCGTTGACATTCTTGAGCACAGGCTTGAGCGTGGTGTCGTACCGGACGCTCAGATTCTGGATCTGGATCTCACCATGTCGGGGCCAGCCGTCAGGAACCTGAGACACCGCTGAGACAGACACAGACTTTTTAAAACTTGATATAATGGTTGTTACGTCTACATTTGTGAGCATTAGAGCCCCTTTAAGATTATTTTTAAATTCATTAAAAAATGCATTCTAATGATACAATCCCACTAGCCTCTTTGCTACATCCCCTCTACCTGAAAGGAAACTAAAGGTACTTTTTACATGAGCCCATGTGAGTGGACAATGGAGTAAATGTAGTATAACTTTTAACTTCACTCAGACTGAGCAGGAAGTCACAAAACCGTCAACCTCAGGAAAGAAAGCCCATGTAATATATTTTTATTTCCATCTGCTGTATTAGTGAAAATGTGTCATTGTGCCTGTGTAGCCGCACTCACTGAGCAGCCCCTCGTAATTCTCCGGTTCAGTTTTGAGCAGGCTGTTGATCCTCTTGACTGAGCCAAGCTGTACTTCCATGTCTGCCAGGTTACGCACCATCCAGTTCATGTAGTTGGACACCTGATACATGCAGATGGGGGAGGAGAGAGCAGTTGGGTAAATGTCACTGCAGGCACAGACAGGGAGTGTCAGCAGGGTAGTGAGTCTTCTCATAAATAACTTAGTAATTGAATGCTGGTGATGTTGAATTATAAAGAAGAATTGACCTTATTATCTGAAGTATTAACACACATGAATGATTCTGGACACTATCATTGCATTGCAACAGCAATGTACATATAGTCACTGTGTGACAACCTTACATTTAGAAAAAGTCAACTTTTCATGAGTCTGCTTTGTGATGGCACATTTTTCTAATGGTCCAATTCTAAAACAAATCCTTAGTTTATTAGATTTTTTTTAAGTAAGGTAAGTATGTAAAAATAAATAAAAGAAGAAATGATTAACCTTCTACTAGCGTTTTTGTTGGAAGCTCCAAATTTATAGTTTATAGAGTATGACTTTCATCCAGCTCTTTGTTTTTTGCCATAAATGTTTCTCTATAATTAAAACACAAAATAACGGGTCTTACCCATAAGTAACCATATTTAAAAATATAAAAATATAGGGGAGAGTGGCTTAAGTTGTGCCGGTGGGGAAGTTGTGCCACCCCTTGTTTCTAGAAAACCATAGAAGAAATTGGAAAAGTGACCACATATTTAAGAAGAGCCATCCATTTGACTCATCCTGTAAAGAAGGGAGAAACATGGAATTAAATATAAGCACATTTAAGCTCAAAAAAACAGTTTTTCGCCTTTCAATGTAAAATTTCCATGATCAAGGTTTTTTGATTATTCTGTCTGAACAATTATAGACACGTTTGAAAACATTTGACACATGTTTTAGTGCTTTGGTATGCTACCCTTTGTGTCTCTATAGTTAGCACGATGTCAGCCCTAAACTGCTGCATCATGCTTATTATCCAAAATTCTGGGGTTGGGGTGATTTGTGCCAGAGGGCCAGGGGTGAGTTATAAGTAAGTAAGTAAGTAATAAGTAAGTAAAATTAATTTATAAAAGCACCTTTATAACAGTTTGCACTGTCCAAAGTGCTTCATGAAGTGCATTCAGTAGGTAAAAAATTAAGGTAAAATAACAATAACCAAAATAAAAGACATAAAGCCCAGACATCCACATATAAACAAAGATAGTAGTGCAGAGGTAAGATAGTTAATGGGGAGGAAAAGCCAGGGTGTACATATGGGTTTTGAGCCTTGATTTAAGGCAGAAATGGAGGGGGAATCGCATATGCCAGGTGGCATTGGTTCTACAAGGGCGGGGCAGCTAGTGCAAAGTACATTTCTGAGAGTTGTGCCATTGGCATGGCTGTATACGCTGGTCACCAAAAGAAAGTGGTTGTCTACAGTAGCTCAGAAGAGACTGACATCTCCATTCCACTTAACGACACCACTGATGAGAGTTCAGATGGCCAGAAAGATGATGATGGTGACTTTGTCATTGTGAGCTATGCCGGTAAAACCATTAGATCTGCTAGGCCTTGTTTAAGAAAATTGTCCTTCAATCTTTGTAAAATATTTACTTTATTTACTTTAAATAAACCTTAAATAAGTGATTGTATAATGTATTTGTCTTGCATTACAGTTTATGAGATATATATCAATGGCACAATTTACCCCATGGTATTCTCTCCAACGGCACAACTTACACCACACCGGGGGCAAGTTGTGCCACAAGACAACTTTTTTCCGAAAGCTATATTTCTTCAACAGTTTATTCCAGATCCAAAGTTTTTATTGCCATGAATGCACAACACCCTGAAATATATGTACATATTTGAGTTGGAGACTTTACTGTCAAGGCCTCACTTTAAAGTCACTTTGAGTAAAAAGTGGCACAACTTAGGCCACTCTCCCCTAATTAAGTATAGAAGAGCGGAGAAAAACGCATTTACTATATTGAAAATAATAATCAACTTCAATGTAGAATATGAAGCTTAAATATGTAAAATCCTCTGTTTGTTCCTTGTAGTGGGGTCTCACCATGAGTGCGTAGGTCAGTCCCAGCCCCACCAGACCGGGGGACAGGTGGTTGTACAGGGAGTTTGTGATTGAGGCTACAGCTGCCACCAGCACCACACAGGCTCCAATATACTCCTGTAGAGAGAGACAAGATCAATTTTACAGCCAGAAGATTATGCAGAACTGAATAATTATAAGAAAATAAAAGAAGATCCATTATTATAGATCAGTCTAGTGTCAACACACAACGCACAAAATGCCCTTTGCACATAAATCCATAAACGTCTGAGGGTCTCTCCCTCTGCTGCTTTGAAACATGGGTCGATACATAAAAACTCCATGAAAAAATATGAAATAATTTTTTTTGGTTTTCCAACAGAGGGAGCAGTTACCCAGCAACATCAACAGAACTGTGAGGCTGTGTAAAGAACCGTGAACAGATGAGCGACGAGAGGATCTTTACCATGCGGACCTCCAGCCAACGGTTGGCTGCTGTGAGGAAGAGAGAGGCGATGTTGTTAGCGTCAGTGTACTGCAGCAGTCTCTGTCTGAACCTGGGCTCATACCTGTCAACACAAGAAGACACGTCTCACATATGCCCGAGAGTCCACCTGCCAGCACTGGCTCTGTGTCACCATGAATTATGAGATAACCTATATATTCTCTATATAGGAAGTCAAAACGTATCAATTAAGATTTGAAGTGATAAGAAATACTGACAAAATATTACTGCAGATGAATGGAATGTCACCTTCAAACACTGCATCTAAAGCAAACTTCTGTTACGCCATGCAATAAATATATAGGCTCTTAGTCAAGAGCAAAACATGATCCTCTACTAATATCGATAATTCAGTTGAGATAGTTTGGCCGGTTAGTGATTATTACCTAAGGGCCCTGATAGTGGTGAGCCCTTCCACTGTCTCAGAGAAGTGGGACAGTAAAGGAAGTTGGGTGCTGTCCTCCAGCTGCTGCAGGTCCCTGACAGGAAGACAGAGGGAAAATGTGAGAGGGAAATATCACATGTCAAATAATACCAAACAACTTATTTTTCTAAACACATGAAGGAAATATTTAAAATTATACTTTTCATATTGAAACAATATTTATGTCCTTGGACCAAATACATTGTTAAACGTGTTTTTATGAGTAGTTACAACCTAAATTGTATGCCTCTACATGGTTGAACAGTGGGACAGGTTCAGAGATAGGGCATCAGTAGTCAAATGAAAAATGGTTTCAGTGGCTTCACTGTGATGTGTATCCTACGCTCTGTCTTGTACAGCCACTTGCTCTGTACTGATGAATGGAACTGTGTGTTTGTGCATTGTCATGTTTTCATTATGTATGGGGGTAGAAAACGTCAGAGCACTGATGAAAGCAGAGACAAAAGCACACATCTCTCTCCTGTCAGGGCTTCAATCTCAGAAAATAAATCTAAATTTAAATCGGCAAAAAGTTCAACCGTTTCTTACTTTTGGGGAATTCCTTAATGTATCTGTAAATACCTAAATGGCATTTCAAATCTCCAGACTCTATAACCAGAATATAATTATGGTTGAAAAAATAAATTGTTCCTTTTACTTTATTGAAATGTTATTAGCATAACAAGTCAAATTTAGAAAATGGAGCACCGTAAAATATACCAGTATCAGCCTTCAAAAGCCCATCCTGAGTTATTTGTGTGTAATTGTAGAATGTCTTTACGTTTCAAATAACAACACTGAGGATGTGACCAGGTTGTTCTCAGTTTGGATGGCCCTGATTACAACACAGGACAATGAAATCGAGAGTGAACATGGGACTCACCTGGAGGCCACCCTGAAGTATTTCTGGATGAAGTAGCAAGTGATGGCCAGCGGTAGTAGGGCGATGAGGAAGACAGGCGTCACATAGGAAATGACGCCCAGGGCGGACACACACAGCATGGTGGAGCGGGAGAGGCACTCCAGGGTGGTGGGGATGTGCTGGTCGATGGTGTTTGTGTCTGTGGAAAACCTGTTGAGGATGCTGCCAAGCGGAGTGGTCTCAAACAGCCTGAAGCAAGAAAACAGCAGTGGGTCAGTTCTCTCTGACAGTGAACTCCTTTTTGCGGAGATTATATTCTGACAGAAAACAAGAATCAGCGGTACTCTATGCAGTCAGCTGTGCGTGTGTGTGTGTGTGTGTGTGTGTGTGTGTGTGTGTGTGTGAGGGTGTGTGTGTTTGTGGACAGTACATGCATGTGATTGTCGGTGACGTCTCCTAGGTTTTGTGTAAGGACAGCAGATGGTGCTCTGAGTAATGAGGCGCAAAACATTGCTTTTACCAATGTTTTTCTCTTTTTAATGATTTGTTTAGCACACAACCAGTATGATGCAAGTGCACTCATCACTCTCTTTCACATGTCATGAGGCAGTGCCACAGCATACACACACACACACACACACACACACACACACACACACACACTGTCGTACCTCATGGGTGCTAGGATGATCTTGTTGAGAAGGTTGTGGTGGAGTTCCTTGGCTACTTTGTGGCCGGTCCACTCCAAAGCAATGGAGGTGGCCAGACACAATAATATGCCCAGGCAGCACAGCACACTGAACACTGACAGATACCATGAGTGACTGAAGCCACAGTCCTGCAGAGAGAGAGAGAGAGAGAGAGAGAGAGAAAGAATGACAGGGTTATGTTTTACTTTATTTATTGTCTCTGTTGCTTTCTGAGCAGATCAATAAAAAAGAAAACATATATAAATAACACAAGTGCAACTGTGTGTGTAAGAGACTCCCTTACTGTCCATCGGTTTGCTTACTACTATAATTATAAATTAAATTAAAAATGATGTGGAAAAAAATTATAAACTCTGGCAATATTTGAACAAACAAACTCTGAGATATTGTTGCTCTGAGCCCCTCCAAAGCCCCCCCCCCCCCTTTACCTCCTACTTAATGTTGTGCAGTCTCAAGCTTTTCTGTCTTTTTATAGTATTTATAAGTATTTTCAGCATCCTTAATTGAGACAAAAAATGTCTTTGTGTCATCAGATATTCAGATATAAGCAGAGAGACTGGTTAGAATGGAATGGGTTGGGGGCATGAATCATTCGATGAGACTATAAATTACTTTTGTGCCTTCTGAACAACCATATTTTAATTTAATTTCTGAATAAATTATTACATTTTCTAAAATCAAGAGTTTAAGTATGTCATTTTGAATCACAAATCAAATCATGCCAATTTGATTTATATATGCCTAAATCAGAACTAAATTCTGTACCTCTATTCTTAATCTTGCACAACACTAATAATATCATACAATTATTTATCTACAATGAATGTTATGATTGCATTTGTCTTTTAACATCTAGCATTTGAGGAAAGGTACTAAAGGGTAAGCGATATAGATGCAAAGAAAGAATAACATGTATACACTCGACAGAAACAGTCATTGCTCTGAATTAACAGAGCTCAAATGGCAAAAATATTACAGGTTTGTCCTTTATAACAAAAAAAATAGAAAGGTGGGTAGAGAATACTGCACTCTGAATTGGACCAGAGGACGAGGTGCTCTTTAAACCACAGCTGACTCTGTCTTTAGCCTCCGCATGACTGTATGAAAGGTGACCTTGTGTTTCAGCTCACTTTACGGACACACACAGGCAACACAGACACACACATCAGCATGCAAAACTATTAATAAGATAGATCTTTTCACTGGTCCTGATTATGATAAGCTGACAACAGCTGGTGTGACCTCTACGTGTAAACAACGCAGCTTAACCTTTCCCGATATTTATTTATATTGTCTTTCTGAGCAGGTGTGCAGCTCCAGGCTTTCTCTGAATGTGAATGTGTTTTATTGTCTGCTTCCGTGTGAGTGCCAGTTACATAATACACTGGGGTGTGAAAAATACGAGCTTAAAGCTGTGTAAAGATTAAAGGAGTTTACGTTTCATGCACACAAACTGTTATTTCTATATCAGGACAAGGGTTCATTTAAGGTCAACTCAGTTGTGCTGTTTTCACTCATGGATTAAAATGAGTGTAAATGGATTACAGTAAATGAGGCTTCCTCTGATCCTCATTTATCTAATGTGATTTATTCAGCCTTTTCGACCAATCTACTGGAATTAAATCACTCCGTCTTTAAATTCCAACAGCGTTTTCTCCAAGACGCCATGTCAAACGTCACACATGCTCTTACTTACAACAAACACCTTCTGAAAGAATTCTTCATTTTGACACAGAGACTCAATTAGTCCATTGTATTCCTTCGATATGCAGATGAATCAGAGCTGCAGTTGCTGTAATGCTCCATCTGGAGTTGGCAGATTCTGTGTTTTTGTTTGAGGGCAGCACAATTAAATTGAAATTCATACGAGAGTTTGTGAGAAAAATAAACTGTTATTTAACTGAGGCCGGTACACAAAGACATACAAGATATGATTAGTTATTTTTTCCATATAAATAGGAGGTGCACTTTCATTATTGGTTACCTAGTAGATGATTTTCTCAAATAACCAATTAATCATTTGGTCAGAAGCAAAGCAAAAAGTGTTTGCCCAACAGCAGAAAATCTTGTTAGTAAAAAACTGCGCTGTTCAGTCTCTCACCCTGACGGTACAGTTTCGAGAGGTGGCGTCGATCTTGGCTGCGATGACGCGTGACGTCCAGTGTGCCAGCCAGTAGTCGATGGAGATCATGAGGGAGTGTTTGAGGAGCTGTGACAGGAGGAGCAGGGAGAGCAGCAGGACCCCCGCTGAGGACAGGTAGCTTCCACAGGAGCGCCAAGGGATGGTGGCGCGCTGACGCATGACCTGTGATAGGTTGTCGTCATCCTCGCTCTCCACGGATTCCTCTGGGATCAACACAGAGATGGGTTAATATGTTAAACAGTCTTGGTTCAGTTTTATTTAAGTCTCCATTTGATCCTTTTAACTGCAGAATATGACCGATTTATTTAACTTCCTTAACATGATATAATTCTGTATCCTTGCTCTGCTCTGCTGTGAAACACTGCTCATGTGCGCTCAGACAGCTCTGACATTCCTCCTCTTCCTACTGTCATTGACACCGCATTTCATTATCTGTGTTTTCTCTCTTTGCCCTTCTTTTTCTGTTTCCCTTTTTTGAAACATTTCTCAAATTCTTTGACAGCATGAGGAAGCAATAATAGCACAGAGATTAAAAAGAGAAAGAGTGGAAAGGAGAGGAGAAAACACAGAGAACATACGCTACAGGCTGCACTATCTCTGTTCATGTTCTTCAACACCAAGCAGATGCTCATTCCCATCAATGAGGCAACAGGGCAGCCATGACACACTGACCGGGGATTGAGAAGCTAATGTTCACAACATTCAGCCTCCTCTCTCCACCACCTTTGTAAACACATCACACCATGCAGCAAGATTGGCAGTATGAGTCTGCATGTATCAGACGAGCCGGAGGCAGAGTTGGAGCAGGAGAGTGCAGAGGAAGAAAAGAAAGGGAGAGATAGAATGCGGCAGGGCTGTGCATACCACTACTACCATCATCCACTGTTCTACTGTGCAATCATGCTGGCATTTGAAGAGCTTTTGAGGAGCAGCGGTGACAAATGTTTGGGGGGAGGGGAAATAAATAATTTAATTAAATATAAACTGATGATAAGATTCTAAGATGGTGGGAGAAGCCGACACTGAAGTGATTTGCTTGCAGCGTCACGATGCCACAGACTTGTTTTAATCAGTCCATGCTTTCAGGCCACACCTGCTTGATCGAACATGAGGGCAACACTTGATTCTGGAACCATCGCACAAGTCCACGCAGGGGTGCCTCCAGCACACGGGAGACAACACAGAACACAGATAAAGAGTACAACCATTGCACCTTCCCCCACAGCCACACATTCAACAGCAGACACACACAGATAGAGAATCAGTGGTCAGTCTTTAGCCATAGCAGAGGGGCTAAATGCTAACAAAAGGTTGCTGAGAAAGTCTAAAGGTGAGCCAAGATACCAGAACCAGAGAGAAACAACGACCATTATCATTGTACACACACAAACACATTATCATTAGTCTGAAATCAGTTGAGCACTGACTATCATTACCCACACATGTAATCAAGCTGTGACAATGCTCGTGTCCTGTGACCCCTCACCTTCCTCGTCCTCTTCAGTCCTGGCGGCCTCTCTGGAGTACATGGCTCTACGCAGGTTTTTCCTCTCCAGATCTGTCATACTCTCTGACTCTTTCTCCTGAAGGAGACATGAAGACAAAAACCATCAGAGACTGCAATCATATACATTAAAAACAAACATCTATGTATTAAAACTTTCATTCCAAGCAGCACTGGGTTTTAAGCACCTTTCCTTAGTCTTAATTCACAGCAAAGGTAATAATAGGCAGATTAAAAGTCGTTAGGGATTCATTAGAACTTTCAAGTCACCAATCACCTTCTCAAAATCCTCGTCCTGTCGGTGCATCAGTGTTTTCCACTGCTCAAAGAGCTCAGGCTCAGACTTCTGGATGTCCTTCAGAGTGCCTTCAGTCTGGATGGTGCCATCTTTCATGGCAATGATCTAATGAAACACACACACACACACACACACACACACACACACACACACACACACACACAGATAAGAAATGCAATCTTTAGTATAAGTGCACAGTGAAAATAGATTCTGGGAGTCTTCTGGGATCCTTCTGAGATAAACTGTCTATGTCCCAAACAAAACAATTAAATGTTTACATCACCAATAGTAATAAATGAGTCTGTAACGCTATAGTTAATCAAGTTGGTTAAGATAACAGTTGCACACACACACTCAGCAAATTGACTTTCCCCGTTCCTCTCAGGGAGAACAAAGCGCTGCACTAAAGCCAGAACAACAAGGCTTAAAACCAGCTTTGAGACTATTAAACCCCCTACCTCACTACCCTCACTGAATCCTCTCCGACCTCCTGCTTCAGTGAACTGTCTGCTGCTGCTGCTGCTGCTATGGCATTTTTATTTTTTAACCTTTATTTATACAGGTCATCCCATTGATTGTTGGATTGTCTGCCATGAAAACTTTGCCTTTAGCAGAGCCAAGATTAACCTTGTGGCCTCGTGGTGATTTTAAGATTATTTTTCACCTCTCACTACCCTCCTGCCCAGTACAGGTGTAACTTTTGGCTTCCGACCACGTCTCATAGGTTTCCCACCATGCGGAACTTCTTATATTTTTTTAAATAATACGACAACGACCAAAAACACACAGCAAAAGTGGTGAAGAAAGTGTTAGCGGACAAACACATTAACGTTTTACAGTGGCCCAGCCAGAGTCCTGACTTGAATCCAATTGAGAATCTGTGGAGGGAGCTAAAGATCAGGGTGATGGCAGTGAGACCCTCCAAACTGAAAGAGTTGGAGCTCATTGCAAAAGATGAATGGTTAAAAATACTAGTGGAGACATACGAAAAGCTGGTCAGCAATTATAGGAAGCGTTTGATTGCCGTAAGAGCAAATAAAGGCCTTTTCTTTTGATTATTGAGAAGGTATGAATAATTTTGGACATGCCACTTTTAGTTCAAATGTAAATAAAAGCTGAAAAATATATTTTTTTCACAATGATGCCTCTTGTACAGTATATTGTCTCGTCTTGCCTGTGTAATTTCCAATCAAGAAAAAGCTTGCTGGTTTCATAAAAGTAACTTTAAGTCAAAATTTGCCAGGGGTATGAATAATTTCTGTTTTGACTTTAAGTATGTGCTTTCCACTGACACTAAAATTGACCTTGAACCTTGGTCTTACCCAGTCAGCATGTGGCAGATATTGCAGTTTGTGTGTGACCAACACCACCGTCCTCTTCTCCTCTCCCAGGAGTTTGAGGATGCCGTCCTGCATCAGATGGTCACTCAGATGGATGTCTAAGGCCGAGAAGGGGTCATCCTAAAAAAGATGTACAGACATTAATGAAAATGTAAATGAAATCTACAAAAGAGAATATGAGTTAATTTAAAAGTCTTGGGAACCTGATTTAAACAATTGAAAGTAATCACTAAGCACCAATCAAAGTTAAAGTTTGGCAATGTTTACGCTATACTTAGTTAATTGTTTTAGGATTTAGTACTCAATAAACTATTTTTTTTAAACTGTCAGTTGAAAGTTGCATCTTCTGCGCTAAAGCGTCAGTGTTGCTATTGTTGTCACGTAGGAAGGTTGAAAACAGAATCACATGACATCTGAGACTTCAAGCAAAACTTCAGAAACATACTGATAAACTGTCTGTTGTAAGGGTTAATTAAAGGTGCAATCCAATACCTGAAATTATGGGTTTGATTGAAGATGGAATGTGCGTGTGTGTGTGTGCGAGCGCGCGTGTGTGCGTGTGTGTGTGTGTGTATGTGTGTGCGTGAGTGTGTGTGCGTGCGTGTGTGTGTGTACGAGCTTGCAGACTCACTAGAAAGACCAGGTTGGTGTGTTGGTACAAGGCTCTGGCTACACTGATGCGCTGTTTCTGTCCACCTGACAGGATGATACCCTACACCAGAGGAAATAAAAACGTGTGAACAAAACTTCACTACAAGGTTTTACTACAAGGAGGTATGAACAACATGATTACAATCATAAATGTGCGTGGCACTTGGCCCAGAGTAACAAAAGGAAATCACGGCTTGTTTCCTGCATTAGTGGTGCATGAAGGAATCCAACATGACAGTGCTCGGGCTGAACAAGGTCAGTCGAGCTCCCTGCACAGAAAACGTCAAGTCCTCGCTGCACAGAGATGATGACATACAGTATGATGCAATACAGCGAGCCACAGCAGGAGCTATGGCCTGATCTGCAAAATAAAATGACCACAGAGGAATAGAAAGAAAATGTAATTATCCCTGATACTGACCCGCTCTCCGATCTCTGTCTGGTCCCCCTGTGGAAGGATGTCGATGTCAGGCTGTAGAGAGCAGGCTTCGATGACAGCATTGTATCTGGCAGGCCCAAAAAGACACAGAATACAGATGAGGACAGAGAACAGCTAATGCTAGCCAGGAGGAAGCAATGAGATTGCTAATCATTAAACTTGTTAATAATATAGATAGTAAATCCATATGAATTAAACACATCTTATATAGAACTTACTGTTAAATTTGCATAACACAGCTCATAAAAGTCTCTGAACATAAGTGTGAACACTGAATACAAAAAGATGAAAAGAGTTTCAGCAGCCTCTGTGGTTCAACTTGAAAGATGTTGCCCTAAATCCTTGTTCAGACTTGCATCAACAACAGACAGACACAGAATGAAAAGTTGACACCACAGATACACGTTGGGAAAACATTTCAGTAATTTGTTCCTGCTAAGATTGAGATTAATAGTAAATTGTTCCTCTAACTCTATCCTCATTTCCATATTATCCTAATGGAGCTACTGACAAAGCCAGCCTAAGATTTCTAATTAAGGATCACACTTCGAGAACAGATCCTGGTGAGTTTCAGAGAGAATATAAATTACCGGCATGTGCCATTAATACTTGGATATTCTTAGTCTGGATAAAACAAATCATAATGGTTCATGCATAAATGACACGACAGATTTGTGTCAAATGCATAAGCCAGTCTCTTGCAGCACAGCAAGCTATACACGTGGTCTATCTCCTATCTATAAGGGGTGCAGCGCACGCTAGACGACCCATCAGTTTCTCCCCACTGTCCCCTCATGTTATTGGTCACTGTCTTTTTATGTTTCTTGGTGGGGTGTAACTGTAAACAAAATTGTGTTGCTCTGTGACATGTGCAATGAAAAATAAAGTTGATTCTGATTCTGGTCACACAGAAAGGTTGAATTGCACATCCCAAGCCAGAAACAATGCTTAAAAGTAAATGCAGACACACTGTTCATTTAAAACTCTAGAAATAACAGTGTATAACTTGCACTAAATCCGGCTGCTGTGTAACTGATGTAAGCTAATGAATGACAAAGCAGGGACCATGTTTGCCTACAACAGCCTAAATCACAGAGCATGTTTTTTATAATAAATCCTACTGAAGCCTGAGAGTAAGTTAGCTCCTCTGCATCAGACCAGAAAATACATAGACAGCAGGACAGGACGGGGGAGGCACGGAAGGAGACCGTCAGAAAAGGCAGTGCATGGAGGGCAAACATCTTTGTTTATACAACATCTCCACAGCAACAAACTACAGTGGCCCATTAGATGTATTCTATAAAAACGGTCCATTAGACACAGTCAGAGCCGCAGACCATTAATGCTAGCAACTGACCTGTCAGGAAGACCATTTGTTGTGAGGATGAAAATTCAGGGTGTGTTTAATTGTACTTGAGTGAATAATGTCTGTCAAGAAGAAGTGTGTCTTTGATTGAGCCCACAAAGGTGAAAGCAGCATATGTTGTTGTGCCAGAAGCGGGTGAAACTGTTGACACTCCGTCCAAAGAAACACAACCGCTCACCTTCAGCCAAGACAAATCCTGGCTTGAGGTGTCTCAGTGTCAAAACAGTTCATTTGGGAAGTCATCAACTGGCTCGCTACTTACTGGATTCAAACTGTTGACTTAATCAGGCATCAACACATCAAATGTAACACAGTTGCCTCAAGCAGCAGGAATGTTATTGGCTCCATTTTGGCAAAACAGCTTGGCCTGAAAACACATCGTTATAATTGACAACTCTATTAGTTTTAAGGAGAATTATAGTGACAGCACCGAAGCAACAAAGTTCAATAATTGACATGGGGGAAGACCACTTACACACAGCTGATGTGTACAGCCTGAAACTTGGCTTAATTTCCTTCATGATGGTTATAAGGTTTAGAGAGGAGTTGATTCAACTCTGTGGTCATTTTGGTGGCTGTAGTTTGAGATGCTGTGAAATGTATACTAACGGGGTGTTTCTGTTAGTTTAACACATTTACATTGAATCAATTAAGGGTAAGCTGACCAGATGTCCCCTGAAGCAATCTGACCTGCCGTATGCTAATTCCTTATCAAGGAGCATTCAAGAATAGATATTGGGGTAGCTATTATTTCAGCATTGAGGAAATAATCAGCTGAAATGTCTGTTGGCTGCACCTTCTGCCTTTTCCTCCAGCAGCACTTTGCTGCAGTGCGTGATTCATTAAATGTATATGAATCACACAGGGAGCTTTGTTGATGTTGTTAACCATATCACTGCTCTAATTTCTTGAAATGTCTTTACTTAAGACTTCAAACGTCCATTGACCTACCCAACATCATCACCTGTTGAGAAGCTCAGCAGAGTTCAAAGTTGAGCAGATGTAACCACCATATCATCAATGTTTGTGAGCACTCGGTGCAGGTACCTTGATTTGATCATGGGCATCTCAAAGGTGATGTTTTCCACCAGTGTCGCATTCAACAGCCAGGGCTTCTGGGAAGCGTAGGCCACAGCACATCTCTGCCTGTCAAAGGTTTTAAAACACATGCAGAAGTGTAAAACCAAACAATAAGCTGCTCTCTATGTTCAAGTTTGACTCCTTAAAAAAGTATTTTGTTTTACACTAGCAGGTTAAGGTAAAGAAACTGTTTAACCTCTGGACCACAGGACCTTATTACTATTATACATGACTCTTGTCCATAAAGAAATGGTCCAGGGTTTACTAAAAATGTGATGCATTTGTGAAATCAATATGCAGCTAAGGGGTCGGGGGCAAATGTGTAGGCAGTTGGAATATCTTCTTCTCTATTATCCATAATAGGTTTCTAGATAACCAGGACAATTGCCGTTCTGCTCTGCTGATAACGTTTATGCATCTCCATGGAGACTGCCTGATGTGAAGCACGCTGTTGACTGAGCTCACCTGATGTCTCCGTCACTCGCTGCATCTCTGTCAGTGGGACTGCAGAGACAATATCAGACAAAGACAACACAATTAGATTAGTATAACTCTTCCCCCTCAACTATACAGATTATTGACATGACCATCCATGACTCCACCATATTACTTTAATGATTGACAAAAAACAAACACCCACACACACTAAACCATATTCCATCCCTCACTATGGAAATAATGTCCCTGCTCAGCAGCCCAAACACAAACAGGCTGACCACTGCCCTGCATGAGTTCGTCTATCATTAGCAGTGATCTTATCCTTCCTAAAAATAATCCCCATAGCCCATCCCCTCCCAATTTTCCTTCCTGTAATTTGCTGATATGAAAATGATCATCAGCCCGCGTGGACCCTGACTTATTCAGTTCCCAGAGTATTTGATTCCTCTTGCTGGGATTAGTATGTCAACACAGGGTCTGGTTCTGTTGTGATATTTGTTGCTGGTCACTGGTATCTTATATACGGTATATCTAATTGTATATAAGTCGCTTGCTGTAAACTGCCCTATAACAGCAGAGGGAGGCTGTTTTAGGTTTTAAAGATGGGATGAGACCTACTCACTAAAAGACCTAGATCCGTAACCTCTCAAATCTCAGAGAAAAAAAATAAAAACCAGTGCAATAAATTATTAAATCATTCATCCACTGCATTTATTATCGACGAGAGTCTCTGTATTTTGTGAGCACTGCACTGTAGCTGCCTGTATTCACTGTGCCCCGACTACACAATGAAAACAAACATACTGTTGGTTCTGTGAACACATACTGTATATCCTAAAAACATAATGCTATCAATGGATACAGAGCTTAGTTTAATTTTGTGCCAAGATTTATGTTGTCTCATCAAAAGCTTATTATACTGTTGCCAGAAGCAGTGTGACGAGGCAGTGTAATGTGGTTGCCTCACTGTGTTTGTGCTGTGTGTAACACCATAGTGAACGGCATGGCCAATTGAGTGACAAACAGAAACAAAGATCCATAGTGTGCTAAAATAACACCACTATGTACGTTAGCTAAATCATTAACTGTAAACTGTCAACAGAGCTTTATGAACAATAGGCATTTATAATCTCAACCGGGGCCGGTTCTAGCCAGTCAGATTAAGGTGGGTGTCACTACTTCAGCCACAATTTAGTTTTTTGTCACTTGTCTGTTCCCATATTAACTCTCTTGTCATTTCAGACCCGGCCACTCCCCCCTGCTCTGCACTCCCTGCTGATTACTTCCACCTGGCCTAACCACACTCACCTGCTCCCCATCAGCTATTAGCCCCACAGTATATATACCGGTTCATTCCCTCAGTTCCCTGCCAGATTGTCTTTGTGTTACATTGCTCTCCAGCCTATTCCGGATTCCTGCCTGTTTACCTGCCTGCCTATTCGTGTTTTGACCCATCCTTTTTGGATTTTGGATTCCCTTTGCCTGCCCCTCTTGGACTTGTTGCCTCGCTACCACCTGGTTTGATTCTTTATTAAACTTTGTTGCTATACCTGAACTGTTTGTTGTCGTGCTATTGGGTTCTGGCCTGCCATTTTGGTACAATCCTGACAGTACAATCTGGCCAAAAGATGAACCCAGCCGACACAAAGGCTCTTAAGGAAGAAGTGGCAGCACAAGGTGCCGCCCTACACCAGCATTCGAGACAGTTCACCGCTATGGAAGTGGCTTTCCAGGAAGCTTCGGAACGCCACAATCAGCATTTTGAGGTTCTGAGCGGCCAGCTCCAGCAGCTCACGCTGGACAGCCAGACCCCAGCGGTTCAACCACCCACCAGCCCTCCTGTCCCTGCTGTCTCCCGGCCAGAGCCCCGCTTAAGTGCTCTAGAGCGCTTTTCTGGAGCTCCAGATACCTGTCGCTCCTTTCTGACTCTGTGCTCATTGACTTTTGAACTACAACCTCTCACATATCCCACGGAGAGGTCGAGAGTGGCTTTCATGATCACCCAGCTTACTGGGCGGGCCCGGAACTGGGGTGCCGCCGAGTGGGAGAAGCAGTCGGCTCTCTGTTCTTCTGTGGCTGCCTTCTCTGAGGGTCTTCGGAAGGTGTTTGATCATGCTACCCCTGGTCGAGAGGCTGCTCGGGGTCTGTTTAACCTGGCTCAGGGGAGCCGGAGAGTGACTGATTATTCCATCGAGTTCCGGACTATCGCTGCAGAGAGTGACTGGAACTCTTCCTCCCTGGCTGACGCCTTTTACAACGGACTTTCTGATGCCATCAAGGACGAGCTGGCGGCCCGGGATCCTCCAGGGGATTTGGACGTTCTCATCGCCACCGCTATCCGCATCGATGGACGTATCCAGGAGAGGAGACGAGAGAAGGTACTGACCAGCACTTCCCGTAGCCTTCCACGTCTTCCAGTTTCACCTTCCACTTCAACGTGTTTCCCTACCGTTGCTGCCTCTAGTGACCCAGTTGAACCCATGCAGCTGGGCAGGACCAGGCTGTCAGCTGCTGAACGACAACGGCGCCAAAGGGAGAACTGTTGCATGTACTGTGGAAAGGGAGGCCATTACGTGTCATCCTGTCCAGTAAAAGACAGGGCTCACCAGGAATCCAGAGGGCGCTGGTGAGCCGCATCAAGAACTTTGAAGGTCCCTCTCGAGCACTACTTCATGCCCAGCTCAACTTTAATGGTCTGTCCCATACTGTCGCTGTCCTCATTGACTCGGGAGCTGACACCAACCTTCTGGATCGGGGCCTTGCCATGCAGCTGGGTGTTAACCAGGAACCCTTGGCCGAGCCTATTGAGGCTACTGCTCTCGATGGGCGCCTCCTCTGCACTGTAACCCATCGCACAGTTCCTATTCATCTGGGCATATCAGGTAACCACACTGAATCACTAACCTTTCACCTGATTAATGCACCTCAGCAGCCAGTTGTCTTGGGGTATCCTTGGTTAATTAAACATAATCCACACATTGACTGGAGAACCGGTTCCATTCTACAATGGAGTGATCAATGTCTTGCGGTCTGTCTGAAATCTGCCTTGTTACCTGCCTGCAGCACCCCTTCTTCTAATGAATTCCCAGATCTCTCAGGTGTCCCGTCGGAGTACTACGACTTAAAGGAGGTGTTTAACAAGGTACGGGCCACCTCTCTTCCCCCACACCGCCCGTATGATTGTGCCATTGACCTCCTCCCTGGCTCATCCCCACCCAGGGGGAGGCTCTACTCTCTGTCAGCCCCGGAGACCAGGACCATGGACGAATACATAAACAACTCACTGGCAGCAGGCCTCATCCGTCCCTCTTCATCACCTGCTGGAGCAGGGTTTTTCTTCGTGGGTAAGAAGGACAAATCCCTCCGGCCCTGCATCGATTACCGCGGTCTGAATGATGTCACCATTAAGAACAGGTACCCCCTCCCACTCATCTCTTCTGCATTTGAACTTTTGCAAGGGGCCACTGTGTTTACCAAGCTTGATCTCAGGAATGCCTATCACCTAGTTCGCATTCGGGAGGGGGATGAGTGGAAGACGGCGTTCAATACCCCTAGGGGCCACTACGAGTACCTGGTAATGCCTTTCGGACTGACAAATGCTCCTGCAGTATTCCAAGCCTTAGTGAATGATGTGCTCCGGGATTTTCTCAATGTATTTGTGTTTGTTTATCTTGATGACATCCTCATCTTCTCCAAGTCCGAACAGGACCATGTGCAGCATGTCCGCAGGGTTCTCCAGAGACTCCTAGAGAACCAGCTGTTCGTGAAGGTCGAGAAGTCCGAGTTCCATGCCACTGAGGTGTCGTTCCTGGGATACATAATTTCAGTCGGAAGTATTCACATGGATCCCACCAAGATTAAAGCGGTGGTGGATTGGCCGGTCCCCACCACTCGTAAGAAGCTTCAACAATTTCTGGGGTTTGCCAATTTCTATCGTAGGTTTATCCGCAACTATAGTTCTGTAGCAGCTCCCCTGACAGCCCTCACCTCCCAAAAGGTAGCCTTCCAATGGTCCCCTGCTGCAGGAAGGGTGTTCAGTGAGTTAAGGTCACGGTTCTCTTCTGCTCCCATCCTCATCCTACCAGATCCAGAACGCCAGTTTGTCGTTGAGGTGGATGCGTCAGACTCCGGGGTGGGGGCAGTCCTGTCTCAGCGGTCAGGTAAAGACCAAAAGTTACATCCATGTGCCTTTTTCTCCCGCAAATTGTCCCCAGCGGAGAGAAATTATGACGTTGGAAACCGGGAGCTATTGGCGGTTAAGATGGCTCTCGAGGAGTGGAGGCACTGGTTGGAGGGGGCGAAGAATCCGTTTGTGGTGTGGACGGACCACAAAAACCTGGAGTACATCCGGTCAGCCAAACGGTTGAACTCCCGTCAGGCCAGGTGGGCGTTGTTCTTTAATCGTTTTGATTTTACCCTGTCTTATCGCCCAGGTTCTAGGAACGTCAAACCAGATGCCCTGTCCCGTCAGTTCCAATCCGAACATGTTCCCACACATCCTGAGAGCATCCTCCCCACTAAGATGGTCATCGGCGCAGTTACCTGGGACATTGTGGACAAGGTAAAACGGGCCCAGGCCGACCACCCGGCTCCCAGTGCTTGCCCTGATAATCGTCTGTATGTGCCTGTGAATCTCCGCTCTCAGGTCCTCCAGTGGGGACATTCTTCTCGCCTTGCCTGTCATCCAGGGGTTAGGCGCACTCTAGCCCTGCTGAAGCAACGGTTCTGGTGGGCTACCATGGAAGAGGACGCCAAGGAGTTCATCGCTGCTTGCTGTGTTTGCTCCCAGCACAAGATCGCTCGCCATGCCCCTGCGGGCCTTCTTCAGCCACTGCCTGTTCCTCATCGTCCGTGGTCCCACATCTCGATCGACTTCGTCACCGGACTGCCTCCCTCCGAGGGTAACACCACTATTCTTACTATTGTGGACAGATTTTCTAAATCTGCTCAGTTTGTTCCGTTGCCCAAGTTACCATCTGCCAAGGAAACAGCTGAAATTATGTTGCATCATGTTTTCCGTCTGCACGGCCTTCCCTGTGACATTGTCTCCGACCGGGGGCCGCAGTTCACTTCTCGTTTCTGGACAGAGTTTTGTCAGCTGTTGGGGGCCACGGTCAGCTTATCCTCGGGTTTCCATCCTCAATCCAACGGCCAGACTGAGCGGATGAACCAGGAGATGGAGACTGCCTTGCGCTGCATCACATCCCAGAACCCGTCCTCCTGGTCCAAGCAGCTCCTATGGGTGGAGTATGCTCACAACACACTTCCAAGTTCAGCAACAGGTCTTTCCCCCTTCCAGTGCTCTCGAGGATATCAACCTCCATTGTTCCCTGAGCAGGAGCGAGAGGCCAGTGTCCCGTCTGTCCAGGCGTTCGTCCAGCGATGTCGGCGCACCTGGGTGCGGGCCCGTGCTGCTCTCCTGCGCTCGTCCGACCGATACCAGAGATATGCCAATCGCCGTCGGACCCCTGCACCCGGTTACACTCCGGGTCAGAAGGTTTGGTTGTCTACACGGGACCTTCCGCTCCGGGTGGAGTCTAGGAAGTTGGCTCCCAGGTTTGTGGGTCCGTTCTCCATCAATAAAGTCATCAATCCTGCTGCAGTCCGTCTCCGTCTTCCTCGCTCCATGAGGATCCATCCCACCTTCCATGTATCCAAGATCAAACCCGTTAAAGAGTCCCAGCTCCAGCCCTCCTCCAGACCCCCGCCGCCCCCCCAGCTCATTGATGGAGGGCCTGCCTACTCGGTTCATCGTCTCATCAGGTCGCGACGACGGGGAAGGGGTTTCCAATACTTGGTTGATTGGGAGGGTTATGGCCCTGAGGAGCGCTCGTGGGTCCCGGCTCGCCACATCCTGGACCCCGACCTCATCACCACATTCCATAGGGACCATCCTGATCAGCCTGGTGGGACGTCAGGAGCCGTCCCTAGAGGGGGGGGTTCTGTCACTACTTCAGCCACAATTTAGTTTTTTGTCACTTGTCTGTTCCCATATTAACTTGTCATTTCAGACCCGGCCACTCCCCCCTGCTCTGCACTCCCTGCTGATTACTTCCACCTGGCCTAACCACACTCACCTGCTCCCCATCAGCTATTAGCCCCACAGTATATATACCGGTTCATTCCCTCAGTTCCCTGCCAGATTGTCTTTGTGTTACATTGCTCTCCAGCCTATTCCGGATTCCTGCCTGTTTACCTGCCTGCCTATTCGTGTTTTGACCCATCCTTTTTGGATTTTGGATTCCCTTTGCCTGCCCCTCTTGGACTTGTTGCCTCGCTACCACCTGGTTTGATTCTTTATTAAACTTTGTTGCTATACCTGAACTGTTTGTTGTCGTGCTATTGGGTTCTGGCCTGCCATTTTGGTACAATCCTGACAGTGGGTTGACAGAAATAATAGGTGGGCTGAGATATAGCGCGGATTTTTTTCGCCCTTCCAAGTCTCTGTGCCTGCATTTGGCACATCTACTGTAATGTAAGCTTTTAGACACATCCATGCTGTAGGGGGGGTTAACCATGACATCACTGCTACCAGAAGCTTTCCACATCAGTATAACAACCATCTGCCACCTTCTTTGAAAAGCTAAATATTTAATAGCCTATTTAATTTTCAAATGTTCTTAGAAAATAATAAATCGATAAAATATACAGAATAATTTGCACAACACCTTCCCAAAGACACCTCAGAACTTGATGAAATATCATTGTATCTCTGAATTGAAAATCCATTATTGCTGGCAGAAACACAGACATGTAAGTCGGTTTGGATAAAGTAGGAAGTGAATGAGCTTTTGCGAACAGCATTTACTAACAGAAAGAACAGGTTAACGTGTGAAAAAATATGCCGAGTAGCGTTCTAACTGCCTTTGCAAAGGAAAGACTGCGCTCTTTGGATGTGATTGACAAGTGACCACAGAAAAGCAGGTGATGGGTTAATTTTGGAGGCGGGCTGTCGCCGTGCCCACCCAATCAGAATCTAGGAATGGTCCTGTTATAGTAAATACACATATTTTAATAGGCTGATAAAATTAAAAATACATTTTCTTCGATTTTGATTGGGTGAGAAAAGCGCACAGCTGGGTGGGCAGTACATGTCTGCACTAAAAATACTTCTTTTGTCCAAAGTAATCAATCTCAGAACTCATGCAAGTTTAATTAGGCACTACTAAAAATACACAATCACTGTGGTTTATGGTTTTGGGTGCTTTGGGGCCCTTTTCATCTCTACTCTGAGAACTTACCTTTCATCTCCCCCAGACTCCAGATTTGGCAGGCTGCAGAAAAATAGAAAGAAACTGTTAATGGAAGTGTATCAAACTATTTTGCAATTGTTCTTCATTCAAGTTGTAGAGCATCTTAATAGAACAACTAAATGCTTCAAAGTATACACACAAATACAAAGCACAAATGCGCTTACACACAGGCACACACACACACACAGATGTATAACAGATGTATAACGATTTACATTCATACACCTTACTTAAAAATCATTAAGATCTAATTGGATGTTTTGGGCTTTGCACATGCCCAGAAGCAGCAATGTATTTTTAGGTTTGACAAGTTGACCCCTCTCTCAGAAGGTGACACTGATCTGAGTCTGAGTTCAGTCGTAGAGGGGTTAGCGATTAGAGCAGCTGTTAGGAAGTGAACATGGTCACTGATATTTCTGAAGCTCTTACATGCACCACATATAAACATGTACTCACCACTGTTCCTGACTGTTTAAAGTATGACATTTAAGGGAATGAGCCAGCAACTCTATTCAAGATGTGTACAAATGTATGTAACATAGGAAATTATTTAAAAAAAGACTTAACATTACATAATTCAAATTATTAATTATTTTCTGCAAATATCAGTGTTGAATTTCAAGCTGAAATGTTACCCATTTGAATTGTGACTATATTCAGACAAATATGAAACAAATATAATTAATTAAAAATACGGGAACATTAATACTTTTTTCAAAGCGACAAATGCGATGAGATTGTTTTGTATACTACTCATGATGTTTAGATATTAACATCAAAATCAGTGAGTCAAATATCAAATGGATTGTTTTTATTATTTGAGAAGAATGGAGCTTTCCTGAAGTACCAGGGCTAAACTGACTCTTAACATCAAACAATGAAAACACCCTTAGAAAATTACCTCATCAGACCCTATCCCCTATTGAGATTTGAAAGACACTGAAGTATGAATGGACAGCCGATTATCTTTCTCCAGCAGCCATCTTAAAACAGGATAATCATGCTAGAGCTGATGATGTACAGCCTTTATCTCCCACAGAAACACAGAGGACTATTTCCTGTTCACGTCAATCAACAACATTAAGTACTCGTGGTTGTCTAAGATGAGAGTTGATGAGGGAGTCGTACAAGATGATGCGAGGAACTCAAGTCCAATCATCAAAGCCAGAAAGAGGAACTTCACACAGTTTCCAAATGTCTTTAATTTACTTAAACGTACATCATTAAAACTTATCAGTCCAACAAGTCCCCATAATGAGGACAGGGAGTAATGGTGCATGTTTACTGTGATGACCACGCCTGATAATGACTTAGTTAGGATGCTTGATCTATTTGTCAACAACCATTCATTTGATTTTCATAAAGGTTGTCTCTTTCTCCAATTGCGTTTCTCGTTCTTGAGTTTAATGAAAAACATGCAAACAATATTATTATTCCCCTACATAAAGGGCTTTGATTTACAATGTAGCCAAAGGCACAGATGAAATTATGAAGAAAAGAAAGCCACTGGAAAAAAATATTCGCTGGAATTTAAAAAACATGACCACAGGGAGCTAGTGGGGAGATTGTTTTGTCAACTTCCAAACTTTCCAAAGGCCAACAATGGCCTTTGAAATTTTAAGATTTGGGACAAATTGTACAAGAAATCCTCGAAGATCTTAAACAAATTCCAGGAAAACTGAGCGACTCCAACTGCAGAGAAAGATCATGTCATGTGACTGAAAGGTCCAGAACAGCCACTAAATTACCCTTTATGTGTGACTGTCTGAGTGAGAATGTCTGACTGAGAATCGTGTAACCAAACTAGTTTTGATTACTTGATTATATTAACTCATGCATGCGAAGGCATGACCACTATCAGCTGATGAATAACATGGGAGCAACCAATCACTGCCAAACAAGACCGTCTACATGAATGTGACAAGCTTGCAAGCGCACACTTGATGACACTGATGATTAATTCTGTAAACTCCCGCCGGCCACATGCTGCTCTTAATTCTTCTTTGTAGAAAATATTTTGTGGTAAAATCCCCCCAGGCCAGGATCAACTTTTCCTCCATGCGCGGCTATTAATGTTCCTGATTGAAACACAGCACAACGAAAACAACTAAGAACGTGGTTGAATTACATGGACACATCCCTTCTGAATGTGTCTGAATGACTACTTCTCTGCCTGGGACACATGATACTTGAGAGGGTTTGGCACAATCATATCTAATATTAGAGGGAGTGCCAACACGGCCCTGGCATTAGGTCAGGAGGATCTGTGTGAGTTTGTGTGGCTGCCAGGGAAACAAGAGGGACACAACGTTTGTTGACAAATGAAGACTGATAGTGGTGCTATCCTGGGTAGGCGAGGAGTTATTCAGAGGCAGAGGCAAATGACTCCCATAAATTAAATTGTGCTCTGCTTTCGCCACTGTGTTTACTTTGGCTCAAACCTATACATGAAAAAAGGCTGTGTGTGGGCAGTCTTCTTCAGTCACCACATACTGTATATGACCACTTCTTATGCTATGACTTAAGTTGCAAACTTAGATCAAATAAAGAACTGAGCCACTATGTATGATCAAAGGCTCCAGAGTTTTGTATATGTGTGTATGTTCATAAAAAAAAATCTATAAATAAAGTATTAAAAAAAAGATAAATGCTCATAAGTGATCTGCCACTGATAGGTCCAAGTAGAGATAGTTTTGCTTTGAGGAATTACTTGCTAAAAAGATCTGGAATAACCAATTTAGTGACTCAACCTCCATAGAAATATGAGCTTGATGTATTCAAAAACTGTCAGAGCATTTCTTAAATAAATAAAATGTAAGTGAGAGCAAGCATAGCATGCTTGGTTCCATCTGAATTGGTGTGTTTCTAGCCTGCAGCAACAGCAGGTCTGTTAGGATGTTTCCCGACTGCATTAAACTCATTTTGAGTCAGTGGTGCGTGAAAGGATCCTCAAGAAAACCAGCCACATCAGCTCTATTTCATAGACCTACAAATGCATTTATGTTATATTGCCTTGTCATTGTAAGAGGTCTGATTTTGATTGTAATTACTTTGCCTTGTCAGGGACACAACATTTACTGCTGCAAGAACACACAAATAACAGCTCATTCATTGTTCATGACAGACCAATTACCAGAGTGGTTCAATGCCAAAAGCCAGAGGTGTTCTGGGTATTTTCTCTGAATTAACCTTTTACCTTTGGACTGATCTTCATTAATTTAAAAACGATATGTAATGGGTTTGTGACTGCAGTATAGATAATGTTATTATGTTAATGAGACCAACACTTCCTTTTTGAAGTGAAAGCCTCAAACTGAAAGAGCGTCTTTTCATTTCCACACAGAAAATAATAATTCCAGTAAATATCAGATGATTTGAACCAACAGTTAATTGCATCTAATTGAATGTTTAATGTGTAATCAACATTGTTTCTGAGTTTCAATATGCCATTACAATCTGATCAGAACTTAACTTAGGTTAAGTTTTAGAATTTAATTTGTCTGTGCCTTTAGAATTTAGGCACAGACAGAAAACGTGACACTGACCTGTTCCAGGTGACCATTCCTGATACTCTTTGCATTTCTCCCAGCGCTGCAAGCAACAGAGACGATTTACCACAACCCACCTGGCCCACAATCATAGTCAGCTTAGCTGAGAGGTTTGACGAGAGAGAGAGAGAGAGAGAGAGAGAGAGAGAGAGAGAGAGTTAAAACACTACGCTAAGCTAAAAGGTAAATAAGGGACAGACAATGAGAGATATTGAATCACACTGCCTAATGCTCACCAAAAGGAATCTTGATATCCACATTACAAAGAGTTGGTGGTCCATCGGTCCAGGTGAAATAGCCGCTCGTTATCTGAAGAAGGCAAAGCACACTCATCCAGAATTACTTAATTAATCATGTGGTGGTGAGATAATGAGAAGTTAATGTGACCTCATTCTTATTCCTTTTTTTCAGGGGTAGACGAATACTGGTGCTAGTTAATTGCATCCAATATATTGTCAATGACATACAGAGAATTAATTGAGAAGGCAAATCACTGCTGTTTGAACATTTCTAAAGCTAAATGTAGAGCTAGAAAGATTCTCTTCATTTTATGGAAACCCATTCAACAGCACCCTGTATATTTATAATTAAATGTCCATATTCATCCTCCAAGGAAATCAGTACAATTCTTAAAACTGCAGTGCACAGAAAATAGACTCATCATTCTATGTTTAGTCAATATGTGAGCAGTGGTGTCCATAATCCTGTGTATGATATACAGACCTTGTCTGCATGTTATAAGCAAACTCTAAATAGCTTTGACTCTCTACCGTTAAACATTTGTAATATCAAATCTTTTGGATTTGTCAAAACCAAACTCTCTTTTTGTCTATGTTTTTTTCTTTGTACACTCCACCATAGTCAGCTAATATAATAGCTCTCTTGAGAACAAGATGATGAACCTCAAGAGGTTGTGAGCAATATATTTGTTCACTAAGCAGTGGGTGGGCAACGCAGCAAAAAATATTTACAGATTTTGGTTCCCTCATACAAACAAATCTCCAAAAGGTCATAGCCATTACATGTCAGGTGAGACAAAACATGGAGAGAAAGGGTTTTTGCCCCCAATAAGTCAGTCAGTTGATTTTGAGATAACTAACCTTTAACAAAAGGTGAAAATGTTCAAAAAGTGTGAGTAAAGGCCCCTACATCTGTCACTGACTAGGCCAGGTGGTATCAGGTGCATTCTGGGGGATTCCACATTGTTCTCTCCCCTTTATATCCCCCTCACCTTGATACAGACGTCTTGGTCCATGCCCTGAAAAGTTCCGTCGCCCCCATGGTCCCCCTGTGAGCCGTAGTTGTTCCAGTCTTCCTTCGGGGGACGCTTCCTGTTCACCACCTTCAAGGGCTTGTTGTGTTTGGATAAAGAGGAGGAGGAGGAGGATGAAGGGACAGTTTTAGAGGATGACTAGAGGAGGGTTGTACAACATCAGGCACGGAGGACAAAGAGGTACATGATGATATCAACGGGAAGAAGGTGGAAGAAGGACAACAACATTCAAAGCAAAGTGAGAGCCTGGATGCAACAGCAGTGGAGAAAATAAGAAACAGGTATCAACCCAGAAAAGTGTGTGCAATGTACTTGTACTTACCACAGCCTGGTATTTATTTTGGTTGTGATTGCTGGACGCAGAGGTTAACATTGCTCTTGGTTCCTGCTCGTCTCCAATCTCATCACTTGAGAAAAACTCACTGAGCTTCTGAACGCTGCAGATCAAAAAGAGGAGAAAGGAACAGAGGTGTAAAGTACTTTTAATTCAGTAAAATAAAGAAAGTTAAAAACAGATAGATAAAAACATACTGGCTCATCACTCATGCTATATTCCACAATTACAGTAACAAAGAGTACACTTAAATATAACAGCATACACGTTTACGTCACATTTTTCACTCAATGAAACAGACCTGAAAATAACATGCTTCACTTTGACTCAGCATCTCTGAAATTGAATCACTTGTCCTCTATTTCTCCTCCATGAATGGGAACAAATGCTTCCCTAAATCCAATTACTAAATCTGTGCTAAATAAAAGATCTGAACCTTGATGACATCCTCTCATATAGCAGAAATGGATTAAGACTGCTTACCTGCAATAGTGAAGTAGAGGCATTAACACTGTTTGTCAAAGCAAATACATTGCATTAATGAAATCAGCCTGATCTAAAGCTAATGGAATATATTAAAATTGCACAATGACTTTGCATTTCCAATAGTTAGCCTGTTTTTCTTCTACAAAGGGACATTTTCACAGGTTGAAGTGTGAAGATGAATGGAGACAATGAATATTCACTGTAATGTTTTTTTTTCCTGGCATCCAACAAAGTGTGTCAGATCACGCCGAGCCCAAAATAGACATCTCAAAGGATCACAGGCAGATTCCGCATCCTGAAAAGCACAGCCACTCCAGTTAAAATAAGGCGCTAACACCAACACCGTCGCGTTGGCTGGCCTCCTCAAAACCCATGCCAAAAGTGTAATTTAATACAGTCCTATTGGAGATCACCTGCACCCATTATACTCCTGCCCTGTGATCAATTTGAAGTGCTAAAGACACAGATGGTTGTTATACCCCCCTTTTATTATAGACATAACGAAACAAGTTCTGCTTTATGAGACATACATTTAGGGACCGTTTTTATCTTTAAAGCAGTAAATGTTGTACCTGGTTTTGTTCTAGAAGGGGTAAATAACCACTTCAGGTAAGAAGTACGTTTGTTATGAGTGTCTCATTTTATTCATGTCTTATCATGTAGTAATTTAATACGTTAATGTGTTGCACACTATTCTTTCTCAGTTGAAGTTAACATGACCCTATGGTAAGTTTCCCCTATTTCCTATTGTGCCTTTTTTAACTGACAACCATTTCATTTCAAGTGCTTCTGCTTTTTGCAAGTTATTGTTGTTCATTTTTTTCTACCGTAAGTGTATTAAGATAGTATCTTATGCAGTAGAGCACAGCTCCCTGCAGATACAAGCAACAAGAACAACAAATATGGGTTGATCATTTTTATCCTAAACATTCTAAAAAATCTGTTGAATAGAAGAAGTACATTATAATAAGCAAAGCAGTGTACACATCCAGAAGCATTACAGGATGAGGCTTTACTGACTTTCACCTTTGCACCATTAGTGGTGGAAGGAGAGACTAACACACAGCAGCATAATTACAACAGATTAGACTGCCAAACTAATTGTGAAGCTACAGTAATTGCTGGAACGAATAGGCACAAGGTTCCAGCGTAAGAGACAAGCGTGCTGAAACAAAAGAGAAATTAAGCTCTTTGTTACATGAACACACGATAATCCCTTTATGCAGCTGATCCATCTACTTTATGAAAAGGTCAAGTGGTGCATCTAATCATGTTGCCTTGATTCTGCTGTTTCAGTTAAAACTCCCTCTGATCCAAACCAAAAAAACACAAACAAGAAAACAACAGTGTCCTAGTTATTTTGAAACTCAATTCTTGGTAATTTATTTATCAAATCTGTATGAAAGTGGTCAATCCAAATTTGTCTAATTATATTTTGTATTTTCTCACCTAACAAGGGCTTTGACGGTGGAGCGCACCACACTGGAGAGCAGGAAGAGGGGCGTGACCAGGATGTGAAAGAGGGACAAAGAGGCAAAGGCCACAGCTGGGGACAGATCAGCGTCCTCTGAGATGTGAACATGAACTACAAAGGTCTGCAGGATGAGAGGGAGCACAGAACATCTGAGGTTAGTCTCAACAGCAGGGATCTAGATCCTTGGAAACTGGTAACTTTTCAATTAAAAACAATTCAAATTGTATGTCTATCATATAGTACACACAATATATGTATTTACAAAATTGTCTTCAGTTTGTGTCTCAAATAACATAATCACAACATAAGAGACATACAATCACACAAACAGTTCAATAAAACAGTAAAATCACGTGTCTAAACACGTGTATTAAAAAGTAGTGTCTAGTTGGTCTTGTTTACAGTGCATATTACAGTGGAAATAAAAGAGTTCTTGTAAGTTCAGCGACTGCCTGAAGGAAGTAACTGAAATGAGTGGTGAAGGGGATGTGAGGAGTCCATAGTGATGCAACCTGCTTTCCTTTCTACTGCACAACTGTAAAGTTCTGAGAGTTGGGTCTGAGCGGTGCCAGTGATTGTGGCTGCAACTTTTGACCTGTTCAAGGTAAAACCCCATTAAAGTGAAGCAGAGCTCATTGTCATTGTCTGCTGTGCAACGTTGTGTTGTCCCATCAAGAGTTTGAGGAGCACGATAAAGTAATTTGTCTAAGTCTGAGGTTTATAATTGTCCCTCTCCTTGGTATCTGTCTGCGCCGCTCAAGTCTTCAACCATGGAGGACTTCTATAAATACAGGCAGGATTTAGTACATTGTGTCAGAGAGCTTCACTGTGTCACTGTGAAATGTCTCTGGACATCTAAAAGTCACACTGTCTGGCTTTGTCACTGCTCTGTCCTTCACACAGTGGAACACGTCAACAAGATTCACTCTGCTTGACACTTGTTGGCTCTTTTATAACAAGACACGACTATAAGCAGATTCATCTTAAGCCGAGTATATTGTATTATTTACATTTAGGTGAATTAATGATACAGCTCGAATTTAAACTCACCGTCAATACAGCTGCGATGGGAATGGCTGCATTCATGAAAACTGGGAGCAGAAAAGAAATAGACAAAGGTACTTTACTAATTGAAAACATTTTTTCAAAGAAAAGTTAAAGAATAACTATTTTTGACATTTTTTAAATACCATTGATTCTGAGAAAAAAAAGCAGCAATTTTATCTGTGTCTTCTCACATATCCTGCTAAAACTTCACAAATGTGTGTGATGTCTATTATGGGTACGGTGTGCTGTTTGACTAGCAATTATGTATGCAATTGCATGCAAGGTAATCACATTTTGTGTTCTTTAAAGGACATTTGTTGCTAGTCATCCCCTTTCCTCAGCCCATTATTTTCTGTGGCTCTCCATTGTCAAAAACTTTTAAGAAATGAATGGGCGCTCCGGTGGCGTAGTGGATAGAGCGCGTACCATATTGGTTGGTTCGAGTCCGACCCGGGGACCTTTACTGCAGGTCATCCCCCCTCTCTCTCCGTCTCCCCATTTCAACGCTGTACTATCAAATAAAGCTTGAAAATGCCAAAAAATCTTTATAAAATAAATAAATAAAAAATATTGTTTATTATTATTATTATTATTATTATTATTATTATTATTATTATTATTATTATTATTATTATTATTATTATTATTATTATTATTACCTTAATTTAACCAGGAGAAACCCATTGAGATTAAAAATCTCTTTTTCAAGGGTGACCTGGCTAAAACAAGCAGCATAATAATAAAAATATATAGTTACAGATAAGAAACACAAGAGGACAAAGTTAAAAGAACTAAAATAAAGCAAAGCCATTCATTACACAATATACATTTAAAAGATGTTTGTAACCAGGAACAAATCATTGAAACATTGACATCTTAAAGATTCCGCCTCAATTTCTTTAATTTTTTGGCCTTAAAAGCATTTAACAAGATTAATTCAGCAAGTCTCAAGTCTTTCTGCAGCGTATGCCAGGGCAGAGTACAAAAAGGCCTTTTTTCCCTGTTCTGTGTGCACATTAGGGACAGTAAACAGAATGCTATCTTATGTTTGCCTTCATGTAAATCTTGAGGTAGAAACCTTTTTCTCTATTTCATTATCATACTACAATAGTTCATATTTTATTCACTAGTTTCAAAAGTTCAGCGTGTGCAGAGGAAACAAAGTTCCTTACTGGATATGGATGTGTAAAAAGCAAAGGCCTGCAAGCTGGTGAGCTCTTTGACCCTGGTCTCCTCCACACTGTCACAGAAGATGTGTTCCCAGGCGTACAGCTTCAGCAGCTTAATGCCCCGCAGCAGCTCATTGGTCTTCTTTAGACGTTCGCTGGAGTATTCCTGCGAATGGAAATGGAGATTCCAGTTACACAACTGTACTCTGACACATCAAGGATAGATGAACTAGAAGAGGTGCAGCTAGAGGTGCAGCTTTTTGCACCTCTAGCATCCCCCACAGTATGTAAAGCACATCATTACATTTGAGTGGCCCTATTGAAGGTAGCAGCTGGAAGCACCAAAATGGCATCTGCTTGAGGCTCGATTAGCATACATATTGTCATTTGGTTGTTTCTTCTATCTGGATAAAACAAAGCTAATATTCCCCAAGGAGATAATGACTGTTATTTTGACGTGTCCGGCTATGTCTGATTCTACACCATAATTGCTTAATTTCCTGGAATGATGTGGACAAACCAATGTTGACAAACACTGTTTGCAAAGTTCTGCACGATCTCTTTGGAACAGAGAGAGCTCGGTTCATTGTCAAGAGACCATGAACGTGTACTAAAATTCCTAGAAAGCCTTCAAACATCTGTCGAGACATTTCACTAAAAGACAAATGGTAGTGCAAGTAAAAGGCAATCGAAATCAGAAGGCTGTGGAGACCATAAAAGTCCTTTCCAAAGTATATCCTTCCAAACAGTTTTTTAGTCTATATTTCAGTCTGGATTAAAATGGTGCACTGACAAGGGGACACTCGTGGTGTAGTGGTCAGAGCATCCCACCCATGAGGGTCAGTCCTCAGAAGCAGCATACCACGGTTTCAAATCCAGCCCATGGTCGTTCTCTGCATTTCATTCCCCTCTCTGTCCCATTTCATCTCTGTTTCTTCAAACTGTCTAATAAAAAGCATAAAAATGCCACACACAAATAAAGTATAAATTTGAAAAATGGTGCACTGACAGATAAATTGCCTCAACGACCATAAGAAATCGATAGCAGCTAAAATGGTCGAAAAAAGATAACTAATTTAAAAATAGTCATTAATGCAGCTGCGTCTCTGCAAAGGAGCCAGTAAAAATACTCACCAGCGTGCTCTTTTGTGTTTGGGACAGCTTGGTGGCCACAAAGTATTGGACAGGAGCTAACACAGCGATAACGGTTGCTCCAATCAAGGCACTGACTCCTAAGAGGTAGTAAAGCAGGATCACCCCCACAACAATCTGACAGTGGAAGACAGGAGAAAAGATATTTACCTTGTGGGGAAAAAATTAGGAATCCAAGATTTCTAAGGCAGTCGTCAGTTAAACAATACTTCTTAACACAGTGCATTGCTTTGAGTGAAGCAGTGACCTTGAGCATGAAAATCCATACTCATGTAAAGAGATGTGATGCAAGGGTTGAACAGTTTAGAACAATCATTTCTGATGCCTGCAATGAATAAAGCAAATGCTGAGCGCTCTCTCTCTTTCTCTCTCTCCCTCTCTCTAGGTCAACAACCGAGATGAGTCATGCTTCTACCTGTCCTTGGTTGCTTTACAGTCACCCACTGTCTTTTGCATTTCACTGAACATGTTGGATTCAGAAATCCCCAAGACACACATAAGCAGATGGAGATGGATGGGTGTGACATTACATCCCACTTTCTCCTTCATCTGTCACAGGGTAATGAGCCACTGGGGACAAGGTGGGGGATGGGAAGAAAAACAACCCGAATATAGCTTTAAATTCCTTTAAAAACAATAACTGCTGTGAGTCATATATATAATAATTGCAGCATTACCCTCATCACCTCAATAAATGGTGGTGCTTTGACTTACATCTTAATATCAGTGTGCAATATAGCTTTCAAATCATATAATAAGTCTTAACATAACATGTTAGCTTCTAGCCCCCTAAACCAAAATATTACTTATGGCGCAAGAGTAACAAATGTCATGGTAATCCATCCAAAAGCTGTTGAGATATTTCAGTCTGGACCAAGTGAACTGGCCATGTCGCTTGCATGGCTAAAAACAGGACAGTCACAACAATCTTGTCTCTATGGATAGCAATATGCATTGATCCGTCATCGTTGATAATGTTACATAAGGCAATTCAAAAAGCAGCTTAAAACATGTTATCCCCAATTAAACCCAGCAGGTTTGAATTGAATGAACATTAAGCATGAGAGACGAATGGGAAATTGGATTAACAAAGACATTATGCTACATTAGGTGGCAGCTCACGTCTATTTGAGCCTTTCATACATTATTCAACCTTTTTCACAGAAGACGTGGCTGGCTGTCATACCAGCAAAAGGTGGAATTGATTTTTTTTTTAATAGAACAATAACTGCAATCATTCTAGGTAAGTTTCAGGGTCCTGGTATTGTGCACACTGGCTCACTGACACACTGCTGTCATAGCTTAGGTAGTGTGACAATTACTTTTTCACAATATCAAGTCAAAATATCGATTGCGAAATACTATTGTTTTTACAAGCCAAGGTTAATGACACTTGTGAGACCAGTGTTGAATTTTAAAAGCCCAATCACACCTCCCTTCGGGGCAGAGTGCAGTAAAGTCGAGCACACTGCTTCACTCACAGTTTGAGGAAAACAGGTGCATACAGATGGAGAATACTGATGCAGCTCAAAAGGAAAAGGAACCACCAGCACATTTATACTGCTACTGAATGATGTCTGTCTGTTACTGTCTTTTTATTCAGAAGATAACATTCAGATTAATTTGCTGAGAGCTTTTATCAATAATAATAATACATTTTTGCAAATGGAAAAGAACATTCGTTTGTTCACAAGCTTCATCATGTGATGCGTGATGATTAGATTATGAATCTTCTCCATTTCCCTCTATAAATGACTGTGCTCTTAAAGGCCTTGTGGTTAATCCCTTTTAAAAGGCTTAAATCTCGATGCGCCACCACTGGCCTGCAGCGTGAATAAATAAACCATAGAAGCAGGTAGCAGGCAAACATTATTGATGCAGCAATTTGTGTAACTGTATTTCTATCTCAGGCAAAATTTGTATTACAGGGTAGGGCCTGACCGATATGGATTTTTGAGTGCCGATGCCGATGGCGATTATTTTCAGAGAAAAATCACGATAACGATTAAATCGGACGATTATTAAAAAAAAAATATATATATATACAGTATATATTGAAAAAATTAACTTTTTTGAACCCTTAAATATATATAAATACTTGTTACTGTCGATAGGTGTACAGGAACTTTATATTAATTGAAATGCGCATTATCAAAAAAAAAAAAATGTTACAAATATGTCTAAAGTGACATGACGCATTTTTTAACTCAGACATTAAGCACTTTATGTAACTGCACCCAACCCCCTTAAGCACCATATAAATTCTATCAATTACTATTAACAATCCAATGTATTACAACACACCTGCTGCTGCTGTTAATAGGCTATTACTTTAATGCTATGGATGTAGGCTACCTCTGTGGCAGCAATGCATCTCACTCAAAATGATTGCTTGAATAAAAAAAAAAAATCTGCAAAAAATTGCCAATTGCCGATTTTTTGGAGGTGTTCTATAATCGGCCGATTAAATCGGCGGGCCGATATATCGGTCGGGCCCTATTACAGGGAAGAAAGAAACTGCAACTAAATATGAAAATAACATATCTTGAATAGAAACAGAGAAAGAGAGAGTGAATGAAAAAACCCAAATCCAGTTTCAAAGATTTAGCAGTATATCCAGAAGGATTCCTGGGATACTGTATGTCGATGAAAAAACTGACCTTCAGTGTTCCCTGAAATAGTTTTTTTGAATGAATGTCTGTCTTCAATTAAGATTTCTTTGAGGACTTAATGGTATGAAAACCACGATTAAATATATATATATGTGCCATGAATTCTGGATCCACTTTAGGACAGTATTGGAAAGTATCAAGGTCACAGGCTTGCAATCCAACGTACATTCATCAAATGTTTCGGTGCTGCTGTCAGGCAGTGAAATCTGACACAGCTCTATAAATCAAAACCTAAGGTGAATGTATCCATGGCTGCACTCCCATTTGCCCAGGGTGGCGAGACCAGCCTATTCTTGCGCAAGCTTCACATTCGTTTCTCTCCCACTGATCAGTCTGGCCTTACTCCTATCTCCGTGGGGAGGAGCCAGCCCCATCCATTAGAGGAAGGCAGCCTTCGATGTGGTCATGTATTTGTCAATCTAGCCTCCAGTCAGACTGGACCCTCCCCAATTTCAATCCGTTAGTGGAAGGCAGCCCCTGATTGGTTCTTGACATCGTTGACCTTAACATGGATTTTGGTCATTCTTTGACGAATGTGACGCTGGTGTGATCAGGCTGGTCTCACCAGACTACCATTAGCTCTAACTATAAAACTGGCTAAACCACTTACTTACTTTCTTACCTGTATTGGCATAGCCCACAAGTTAGGACAGAGGAAGAAGAACCACATGAGCTGGTTGGTATCTATGGCAACCAAGTTGCAGATCTGAGCAACAGTTATCTCGCCCATGGACATGTTGGAGGTGCACAGATGCATGATCTTGTTGTATATTTTGGTCTGGGAAGAGGACAGACACATTCAGATCTGTGTGGAAAACACTAGAAGCTTTATGAACAATATAACATAGTTAAATGGTCATACCTGTATGGCCCCACGCAGGTTGATGCCTGTTTCAATGGCCACGTAGTAGGAGGCTTGGAGAAATGTCCTTTGCAGGAGCAGGGCAAAGAAGAGCAGCACAGCCAGCACATATGCATTCTCTAGGAACTCCTTGGAGGAAATGAAATTGATCCCCAGCAATTTCATCTGGAAGCACAGACAGTTAGGGAGAGGGGGAGGTAGAGGTATCGACCCGTTTGTTAGTGTTTGTAAGGTCAGTCACTAAGGATTGACCCTGCATAATTCAAGTGGCGCCCTCGGAGTGTATGGCATGGTGATATGTGCAGTGTGATCTGGAAACCAAAGAAGAATGTGGCTCAATAGGAGACGGCACGCATCATCTCCCTCAAGATGAATTATTTCTGCATCAGGTAGAGATCATTCACTGAGCACGGATTACAAATTATTGATTACAAATGTGCCTCCACAGTCACTCATCCTTGGTACTTCTCTTGTCTCTTTCTCATCCTACCCAGAAACACTGTCCTGCAAAAGTCTCATTTGCTCAAATAGTCACTATTTTACAGGCATGTTTTCAGTCTTGTCTGAGAGCATTTAGCATTCTTTGAGTGGCTGACCAGACTGCTTAACATTTTCAAATGAACTTTTGGTATCCCATGGATGTGACTTTCAAACAAATAATTGAAGAACAATTCTGAGAAGGATGCCTGGGTGGCTGTTTGATATGGTGCTCTGCCCTCTATGAAACCGAGACACCTCCAGCACCAAAAAGTCACATACATATTTGATGAAGATTAAATTAGAACACCACTAAGGCAGGTGCACCAGGGAGAAAGGGCATCAAAAGTGTCTCATCAAACTGTAACTGGGACCTTTGAGAGGCAGCATAATGACATGCGACAGTTACTAACAGCATCATTGTCTCTACACGTAGCATTGACCTAGAGCTGTTGTATCAACAAATGCAGGTAAAACGTGGAGGCACTGGAAGACAACAACAGAAACAATCCTTAGGTTGAACAAAGTGAAAGTGTAGCTGGATACATATATTTTGATTACCGTTTGGTAAGAAATATAAAATGCCGCGAAAACAAAATTTCTCTGGACTTTTGTATATTCCCAAATAGGTCTTCATTGCGAATGTGTCAAGATAATCTAAACTCATAGTTTGCCTATGACTATACCCCAGCCTTCTTCAATGAATGGGCTTTAAAGCCACTACGAGTAACTTTGTCAGTTGGCGGCCCCTTTGGACAAAAGCGGCAGTATTTTTACGACGCCAGCTGTCGTAAAGCTGTTTTTATAGCTTGTGCCGGCCGTGCGAGTTTCAAATGATTAGGACGCAATACAGTGCATGTCCGTGTGTTGAAAGGGGCACAGACTCTTTTCGGCTTCGTGGGAGTGGTTAGTGACATCAACTAATGCCAGTCAGTGTCACCTAACTACTCTCACGGAGCTGAACGATTCCGTGTTCTCACAGAAAGCGAGAGACGGCAGTTAGTATGGATCACGATGAGGTAATGTGTTTATGTTGTTGTAAATAATGGTGAAGCAAAGTAAAGTTTGTTTTAGAACCGCTCATTCATTTAGGAGTAAACACAGTAAACAGTCTAGTTCACTCCTGTGAAATTTTGTACAAGTTGCTTGGCAACGCCCTTCTCCCGCTCGTCTATCACTCTCCCTTTTAGCTTTTCTTCATTGCATTTTCTTTTTTGTCTTTGATGATTCAGCCCCGTTATCAGTCATTATGACGACAAATAACTCTCAAACAAGGCTCCCGCTCCCCTTCCCTCACCTGGAGGGATAGGCTTCTCAAATCACGTTGCTGCGCTACACTGAAATCTGCGACCAATACGAATATGTGACCATAGAGCCTGCATGCGCAAACCGAAAATCGGACTGGGTGTGCGACCAGACCAAATGCAGTAATAAAAACTATATAAAAAAAATATTTCTGCTGGTCTCGTTTGCTGTTAAAGGTAATTTATGACTATCAGAGTAAACATGAGGCTGTTTAAAATATATTTAAATATTACTCATAGTGGCTTTAAGACTGATGTGATAACATAAGCAATAATGAAGCCAGAGTTGTATCCACTCTGTTATTCATGGCGGTGTGGTTGAGCGCTCACCGGCGGCTGAATGGTGCGGTTGTCCTTGCTGATGTGGTGGACGATGCCAGAGATGCACAGAGGGCCGACGAAGCCTAGCAGGTCGGCCAGGCAGCGGAACGTGATACTGAGGATGAGAGGTCTTCCGAATGCTTTTCTTAAGGCCTGCCAGATCAGCTTTGGGCCCTGGGGTGCTGTGCCCTCAGGACCCTGAGAGAAGATGAAAAGAGAGGGGAGAGAAATATATCAGCATTTGGATGATAACTATCTAACATAGTCACCATTTGTCAATGACACATTCCAGTTACTTCTTTGCACAGACAATGTATTGCCACCGAACACCAAATATTCTACAAAGCAATTTCTGTGTGGAGCTGAACTGGCAGCAGAACAAAGGAAAAATAAAATAGGTTGGAAAACACAGCCTGCAGGCAGACCAGGACGAGGTAATTGCTCGAACATAAAAGCTGAATTAAGAACTTGAGTTCAACGGCCGCCTCATCACTGCAACATAAACCTGCTAAATGAGGTCAAGATCAGCTATTCTTCCCTCCGCAGTGATGCTGTTGCTGCATTATGGGATGTGGTGATTAATGGTGAATTTCACAGTGCAGCTGAGTCAATCATATTCATTTGCTCTGCAAATGGTGCTATGCTGCTGGAAAACCACAACAGAGACACTGAGGACAAGGATTATAGAACGTGAGAACAGGCTCAGGGTTTTCAAATTCCTTCAAATTATTACAGAAAATCAAAAGACATTCAACATTACTTTGAGAGTTAAACGGATTGTCAAGATGGGGTGGAGGACCTACTAATATTATTTTATTTTGATTTATAATGCCCTAAATGTAATAAGTTCAAAAACAACACAACAGTTCGGTTCAGTGCATCAGTTTACAGTGATCAGAGGGAAGCATCTGGACGATCATGGTTCAGTAAACACTCCCAGAACATTTTCACGCTTGTGTGTGTGTGTGTGTGTGTGTGTGTGTGTGTGTGTGTGTGTGTGTGTGTGTGTTTAGGTTCAATTTGGGCTAAAATAAGAAAAGAGATACACTTCATAATGGTCACGTCTGTTCTCACAGTTCTGAGAATGATTCAGTCATGTTCACACAAACACACACACACGCTTTCTTTCTACCTTGGGTTCAAACAAGGAGGAAGGATGAGGTTTCATTCTCACACACGTAGAGTGAAACTAGCTTCCCATGAAGTGCAGTGCTTTCACCCCGGCAGGGGTCGGGATGTCACTTCGTTCACAGTAGAATGGGAATGACCCGGTGTCTTCGGGATCTCCCCTAATTGACCCCCCCCCCCCCACCTCTCCACTGGGATCACTCTCATCCTTCGCTCCTGCCGGAAGGAAGTGGGGTTGCGTTCACACCGGACACACACAGCCGTGACGAAGCTCTGTGACCCTCCAAACACTGGAAAACAGTGACCCTTAAGGGGAGGCCCTTCATCTCCGATCCCTGACACGTGCTCGGAAATTGACACAGAGAGGGGTGGGGGGCAGGAAAGTCGAAGAATAGGCAAGAAGAAACATCCTGAGTTTGGATTGCATTTAAAATACTATAACGACAGCCTCTTGGGGCGACAGCAGTAATCCCTAGGCAGGGTGAAAAAACTTGTGCAAACTTGCATGTATCAATTTAGCAAAAGAAGAGGAAGAACTGTAAAAGGGTCAACCATATGCCTAGAGCATATCATCTAGCCAGGGCTGAGTCATCACAGGACAGAGATCAACTTTTTATTTTATGAGAACAGCGGTATATAAAATACATTAAAAAAAAATAACTGTACGATTCCCAGATCACTTTATGCATGTCCGACCGACCCATAAAACAAAATAAACGTATGATTTATAAAGACAGTTTAACAGACAAATGGGCTCAAAATAAACAAACAAGCTACACACTAAGCTCTTACATAAATAGTTAAAACATTATCCGTGTCTGTTGATCCCTTGTTGAAACTCATCTCATTCAGAAAGAGACAGCAGCTTTCTCTGATTTTCTAATCTGGTTAGCCCCATGTAATAGCGGCCCCTCAATATGCAGACATATGCTTCTCTATTGTGTGCATAATGAAACTAGAATTCATGGGAGAAACAGCCTAATATTACTCACTCCCTTTCTTCACATTTTTACAGATCATCCACTTCTACTTTCCGTTTGCCATCTGAACCAGATTATTTATTCAGCATTAGTTACACAAGTTACAGAGAGATGCTTATGAGTTTAACCGCATTAGTTAAAAGATTACCTGTGCAGTGAAATCAGAAATGAGACGTTTGACTCATCCCTAAAACACCTGGAGAAAATGTTGTGTTGCCCATCATAATAAGTCTTTTTAGTCCCTTTTTTATACTGCTCTAAGGGCTACAATGAGTTAATTACAAGATAGCAGAACCTGTGCTGTTGTTCACAAAGATCCCCAACAGCAGCCCGTCTGTGCTCTTACCTTCTGCTCTTCAAAGGCCTTGCGTAGCTTGATGTAGTTGGTGAGGGCTCTCATTGCGATGGGCAGTTTGCCGATGACCTTGAGGTCGATGGGTCGTCTGTGTGCTGAGGTAATGAAGGTGTTCATCCACCAGTATGTGGCTTTGGACAGCAGGTTAACGAAGGGCTGCAGGAAGCGTACACCAAGGTCCTGGAGGTCCTCCGGAGGCTTCACCTCTGGCGGGTTGGCGAAACACATGTAGCGCTGGAAGAGAGAGAAGGACCCAAAGACACATTTTGTTTATTATTCAACTCACTGCGTCCTCCTCAACAACCTGTAAAGAACAGCAGGGATGAATATTAAAACATCTCTTGTTGCACATTCAATGAAAGAAAAAACTAAAACTCATTTGTGACAACATCTTTGGAATTAATACTAATTAACTATTAATACTACAACGCAGAGAATATGAACAAACTCTTATTGCTTGGATTAATTTGTGAAAAAAATGTCCTCCATTGCGTATCCATTACAGGTTCTCCCATATCACTATGGCAATTGCTGAATCTAGACAGATGTTTCTTTAAATTTCATACGGATGGTTCAATTTCACAACTACAGTAACAAGAGCTTTTACAACTTAAAAAGATCCACGGAATAGAATTATATGAATCAGTAGAGTCAGTAAAGATGATTGCTTTTATACTTCATGGAAACTAAGTTAGTGACTGGCAGATGAATTACAGCAAAAAAACATCGCTAGATTATTTATAATCAAAAACATAACTGATATGAACTCATTCTTAGGTTTGTAATGTTCAGTTTTCACAGTTTTGTTTGAAATGTGTCAAGATAATGATAATATTCAAAAAAATGTTTTGCAAATTTATGCTTTGTAACGCACTGAGATGATGAAATGAATGAATTCAATGTATAATTCACAGTATTGGAAATGTTACCGAAATCAGGAAAGGATCGTTTTTATGTAATGAAAATGGCAACATTTAATCACTTTAGCAAGATCTAATAACAATACCTTTAAGAAGCATTTCCATGCATAATAGAAACAAGAACATTTTGTACAATAGCTCCTTTAAATATTCTTCTAAATGAACTACACAACCCTGATCCAGTTATACTGCAACATATAGTTAGTGCAGTTAAGTTCTTTAATAGAATTTGCTGCTGAGCCAGAGGGAGTTTCAATAACGAAAGTGAGTTCAGAGCAGAGGTTATCAGAGACAAACACAGTGGGAGACAGGAGATGTTTCGTATCCGAAACATGAGTCCAAGGACAAATGGTGGTGTGTGCTTTACAGATTGAAAGGCCCTCTGAGGACAAACTGCATTTTGTTACACCAGGCTATATAAATAAAATGTACTTTAAGAGTGTCGTCCAGAGAAAAAAGCAAAAAGGTGTACACCTCGCCTGACGTTTTCTCTTATATATATATATATATTAGGCCATGATAACTGAACACTTCAAAAACTGAACAATGACAAAAATAGGATCCATTTGCTCTGTCAATACAATAAAGCAAGATGAATGGTAAGCGGGTAACATAAAGTTCACTCTGCTCTCAGATACAATTGTAAATATATTGTTAATCCCATTTCAGTCATAGTTATAGGATTGCACCAGGCTGATAAACAAATGAATCAGATCTGAGCCAGATGGCAGCCTGAGGAGGCTCTATTGTTTGTTTTATAAAGCGGAGGGGATCTTTATTTCTTATTTTGTTCTCCTTTTTATGACTCTGGCTGTGTTTTCATTTCTTCATTTAATGTGGCCAATGGCATTGGCTCCATGGATGGCAATGTCAGTCTGTCCTTTCCCTGCTTCCGTGTTGGATGCAATATCGCTGTTAAGTGGACTACTGTGAAATGTTATACTGACATTGATCCTGACAGGATGAATACTACTGACCTGGGTGCCCTGACCTTTTATCTAGCACAACCATGAGGTTTCATTTTTCTGTGGTGGGTGATATATTTCATCATAATAATTAGTATTCAATGAATTGCCATAGGTATTGACAGAGACATTCGTGTCTCCGTTACTATAAATTGCAATTCTAACTTTTCATCTAATTTAGTACTATCATCAGGTCAAAATGTTAATTTGTCCATTAAGTTGGTTCATGTCTAAGATGGCTCTATGAGCTCAGTGTTCTGCAACTTAAGAAAACACTTTTACCAATTTGGCAACACATACTGCAAAGTCAGATGACAACCAAATACAGATATCATCATTGTTAGTATGGTCATTTTGAGCATGTAGCTACGTAAAGCACTGATTTTTTTAAGGTACAGTCCCAAAGACTCATTAAAGTGACTGCAAGATCTTGTAACTGCAATGTATTTAATATGTTTGTTTTTTAATTTCTTCATTTACAAGTTGTTCTTTGCTTGATAAAGAAGATTTTAATATAATCATTGCATCATTATCACAGACAGAAAGCCAAATATGAGTGAAAGAGGTTGAGATACTGCACAAAATCAGACAGTTCATGTGAAACAGGCAGGCTCCATTTGATTCCTGATGTTATATCAACATCATAATGCAAATGTAAGCAAACATTAAAAGCAATGGTAATTTTATTTTACAGTATTTTTATTGAAAACTGTTACCAGTATCACATGTACCAACATAAACATCACTTCAACCCTAACCCTATAAGCTGAATGTTGGTGACGCAGAAAAACAAACATGTAGCATAATTTGTTCCAACCTGTTTTTTAGCCTGGGGTGCTTTACTGATCACTGGAGTCATTTGGATTTCAGACTAAAAGCAGCAGAGGTGAATGAGGCTAAAAACATGCATACACTCACCCTGCCTAGGATGACATTGAATTCCACGGCTAGTAGGAGTCCATACAGCAGCACCAGCAGTCCGGTGATGCAGTAGCGTAGCTGCCCTGGGCCAATGCCATGCGCAGTGTACTTGGCGAATTTGACAGTCTTCATGATGAACGCCAGCGACCAGTAGATCAGCAGGGCTAAGGAGGAGATGTGGCAGCCATCACAGAGACAGCAAGTCAATGGACAACCCAGAAAGATAAATTCCCTACTGCAGACAGACAATATTAGAGATGGCGTTTAAATTTAATTTTTGTCACCAGTTTTTAATGAGTTTTTCAAATAGTAATATCTAAGCGTATTAAGTCTGAGTCACATTGTATATCTAAGTGGCAATATGTATCCATTTAGTTTGTATTGAATAATGTTTTCTTTGTAGGCATTATTATTAAAGTATGGTATTAGTCCTTGTATTGTAAAGTATAATGCATACTCTGTTTATTGCAAGTGGTTTTCTGCTCTATATCTTTTTCCTTTCCTCCTCACCCTCCGATGGCAATAGCAAAGAATATTTAATTTCTAACAGCTTCTGAAAGATTGATTGTGAAATGACACAACAGATGAGAAAGATGTCAGGGAAAAACTGCCTCAACAGGGTGCTAGGGAAAACAAGCTCATCGGCACAGACTCTGCTTCAGAAAATGTGTTGTTTACTTCTTTATTATTATTGCTGTGACAAAAGTGGCAGCGTGCGTGCCGGTGAATGGTAACATTTCAATTAAGAATATTATTTTATGTTCATGCAACAATGAGCCCAGCGCCACTCAGAAACTTCCATCAGGAGACTGACTTTGATATGGAAACCTTAAAGCCAAAGGCGGCTCAGGGACGTGATGGGAGTAGCCAATAAAGCATTGAAAGCAGAACTCAGATGAGGCTGTATATACTGTATCCTGAGGAAAGGAAAGCCATTACCAGTCGAAGAGAAGCAACAGGGTGATAGTTACAGGAGCATTAAGTGACAGCTGACAAAGAATTGAGTTTATGTTTTAATGTATCTAATAGCTAATTATGTGGGGAGACTTTATTACAATGGTCCAGGGTCACAAAGAATAAAATCAATTTGTTTTTTAAACTCTGCAGATCTCTCACCTTAAACTCATTGTCTTGATGGAAGGGGATAATTAATATCCAGCCACAGCAGCACATTTACATTAGATGATATTACCCTTAATCATTTTGCAGTAATGAACCATTCATCTGTAAATGGACACACTGATCGTGTTGCCCTGTTAAAATCATATCATCCTGAGGAACTCATTCAATTTAAGCCTGTTGCAGTTCTGAAATAAATATTCAAACAGTCTTGCCCCTGTAAAGCACTTTGAGTGGCCTTGTGTCTGAATTGTGCTATATAAATAAACTTGCCTTGCCTTGCCTTGCCTTGCAATGGTCTTATTTCTAATATTTAATTTGAATAATCCAGGCATTAGAAGCCCTGATCCCTATATAGCAATGTTAATACTAACCAACTACTAGACGTAATCAGGATTGTTTTAAAGCCTGACAGGATGTTTCATTGGAGCTACCCAGGGATCAACAACTAGAAACTAGAGAGTATAAGGGTGGAATGTCTGAAAAAGAAGCTACTCCTCCCAGTATGTAAAGTTGAATGAAAAAGAAATGTGTACAATCATTAAGAATGAAGCTGAATATGAATATACTATACCTAAGAGAAGTTTTGGGAAATTGGAGGTCTCAATGTTATGATAGTAGACAATAGAGGTGATGCCAGCCATGAAGGCCAGGGCTGCAGGCATGTACAGGTGAAGATGGGGGGCTTTGCTGAATCTGCAAATGAAAATCAGATAGAGGAGGAAAGGCTTAGAGTAAGCACAAAGTTACATGACATAAAACATTGCCGAGATAAAACACATCAGGGTTTATTTGAAACTTTGTATGTATCGGACTCATTGACATTTTTTTCCAGTAATTGATTCTGAGTGTTTGGAGCATAACCATGGGAATCACATCGCAATTGTAAGCACTGAGAAGTACATACTTAGTAGTTGTCCATCCCAAGCTCTTGAGCACAAGCTATTAAGTTAGTGTGAAAAGCCTAGTAAAGTGGTGAGCAGATGGAGTGCTATTTTATTCACAATCACGCAAATAATTACCCCCACATTGCAGAGAAGAACGATAAACAGCATTAACTGGACCCTGTGACTGGGGACTCGCTACATTAGACCACAGCAGGATGCATACAGCCCAGGCAAAGAGACAAAGAGGAAAACAGACGTTGGGGAATTTAAATAAAGAAAGGGCAGACATCCAGCTCTCTATCCAGCTGTTCCTCCTTGTGCCTCTCTGTGCGTGAACCCTGTGACGTCAACTCAAACAGACATTCATCTCTACAATAAACAGCTTAAAACTAATTGAAAATATACAGAAAGATTTTTATTTTTTATTTTTCATTTGTTTTGTTTAGTTTAGATGGAGGATATGTTTAATGGCTTGAAAATATTGTGTGTAGTGGGAACAGCTCAGTCAAAACACCCAAACGCTAACTAGCTAAAAGTAGCCTCAATGCTACGTTTTTTTTTTTTTTTTTACCTTTATTTATACAGGTATATCCCATTGAGTCATAAGACTCTTTTGCAAGGGAGACCTGTTCCCATTTACACGTTATACCATTCACACACACATTCATACACCGGTAGCAGGATAACTATCGACATTCACACGTTTTAAGACTGCTTTTAGTAAATGCTGTAATTCTACAACAATGCTGGACAAACAATGTGATATGTTCTATTAACATTTAACTCAGTAGTGAGTGACGTAGTCTCTTGTTCCAGTTGGCCAGTGTTTGTAGTATTATATTTGAAGACAAGAGTTGTGGATGGAGACAAAAAAACAACCTCAATCCTGGAGTAGAGTTAGCTTCAACTAGGCTGAACTATGATACTGGGGTTTTCTGAATACTCAAAATAAAAAAAGAGTACTGCACTTTACTGGACAATACAATTTGTACTTAAAAAAATTTAAAATTTAATGTAATTAAAAAAAATATATAAAATAGGCCTATGCCAAGTATCAAAAAGCATTACAGTTGTAGACATAATATAGTAAAGAATACGGTCTGAAAGCAGGCCTGTAGCCTGTCACTTTTTGCTAATTCAGTAGGCTATGCTAACATTTTGGCATGTTATCTTTGTTTCTTCCTTTAGTTTGTATGCCAAGTAAATTAAGGTGAATATAAATTAAAAACGATTGTTTCAAAGATAAAATATATTATTTCTCACCATCCATGTCCTGTCTCTACCGTACGTCTCATTATCTTTCATGAACGTTTTTTAAGCTATTGTTGTAGGCTAAGTTATAGTTAAAGCTGATACATAGTGAAATGTTGATTTCAATTAGCCTAATTGTATTCACCTGTCATCACAGGTGTGAGATAGTATTTGTTGACAAGCTTGAATCAGCAAAATGCCTACTCTTACACTGTCCCTCAGAAATAACTGTCTAACAACTAGCCTAATTATTGTAAAAATGTTTAAGTAAATTAGAACATATTTTTAAAGAAGTATTCCTTAAAGCTTATTGCATTGCATGCATGGACTCAAATTCATGATATGTTTACAAGAATAGGTTAGTGAGTGTGTCAAACTTACCCATCAGACACGATGCCTTCTGCAATCTCACATACGAGGATGAAGAGCAGGACAAAGGTGAGGAGCCATCGAAGGTTGTGACCAGGAAAGTGAAGCCAGGTGCTGTGGTGGATGTGGACCTTTGAACTCTGGCTGCCCCAGCCTCAAACAAAAGACAAAATAAACCAAAGTCACTTTAGGAGACAGAAATTGACTCAAATCTCTGTGAGTAGCTGTTGAACCCTGTACATCATTGGCTACATGACAAAGTGCTCCCATATCTACGCAACGATAAATGACTAACACAAGGTTAAATTTAAGGATGGGGCAGCCGGAGTCTATTAACTATTCAGAGCTTAAGGAATTTGTGTCATTATCATTCTAATTAAATCGCTCGAAGCTTGGCACTGGCAGGCAGACCAATAATAGTGGTTAGATGGCTGCTGGCCTAAGACCTTTAAGTAAATTATTTGAGCTCTTAAGGATTGTAATAAGCCAGAACATTACATACTGTAGATGCATGGCAGAATATAGTTGCTTATGCTAACAGGACTTTGGTATGACAGGTTTTTGCCAGCCGAGTCAAGGTTGCCAGAAAAGCTTTCACACCCCTTAGGTATGTTGTTAGTGACAAAGTTGTTGGTTTTAGCAGCACAGCTAAAGGTTACAGAGAAGAAACAGGACTGCTCTTTAGACAGGTTCCCACACGATATCCTCGAACAACAGAATCAGTCTTTTAGTGATTTCTTTCCTACTCCTTATTTGCATTGTTTAGGCTATTTGAATTTGTTTGCAAAAATTAAGAGAATAAAATGTTTGAAATGAAAAATAAATAAAAAGGAAAGGAAAGACATAAAATGTTTTGTGGAGTCAATGTCAAAAGTATAAAGTGTAACTAACATCAAGTTGTTATGATTAGGGTGCATGTTCACTGAACAACAGGAACCATGAGCCACTGTGAAACCAGTGGTATGGAGCGACAAAATGTTGTCCCACTTGACAAGAAGAGGCACTAACTGCTTTCAGATGGACACATAATATGCATGGTATGCACACACACCCTGACATGACATGACAGGGCAGGTGATGAGGTCCGAGTGTGTGTGACTGTGAGCGTGTGCCGGTCTGTTATGCTCTGATGATGACACTAATGGAATGGCCAGCAGTAAGGAAGAGAGCAATGGAGGTGTAACCTAATGCCATGCATGATGGCATCTGTTTGCCTCTGTACTATAAAGGCCTAATTCCACCGGCTGCCTGTCCGGTCCTGTCCATTCTCCTATATGGTATTTACACAACAACGAACGCACGGAAGGTTATTTTTCCCATCCGAACGAGTAAAAGAACAGTGGACATGCTTGTAGGCCTACTGTATGAGTCTCTGTTTTGAGATTGTTACCTGCAGTGAACTCAAGTGTCTTATTTTGAAAATTAACCGGAGGTTTTATTGGTTTGTCGGCGTCTGTGTTCCTGTCTGTCTCGATGTGTTATGTGCTAAATTGATGCGGTGAGCTCCGGCATCCAGCAAAAATAGAAACAGTGCGTATTTCACCGGACAGCTGGAGCAGCAGCGGAGCAGAGAGACGGTGCAGCGGAGCAAGTGGACGCTCACGCACGCTCACGCACGCTCACGCACTGACTTAAAGGCCTACTTCACCGGTTTGAATATGAAGGTGTATTGAATTCTGAGATCCTATGTAGTATAAATGTGCGAAAAAAATTGAAATCGGTTCATCCTAGCCTGAGAAAAGGCAGAAAGAGTGTTTTTTTAACCCTATATTTCTCTTTCTCGTGACATCACAGAAAGAGAAATATAGGGTTAAAAAAAACTTACTTTGTAAATAATACTGTGATGTCTTTTACGGTGACATCACAGTAATATTTACAAAGTACGTTTTTTTTAACCCTAAATTTCTCTTTCTGTGATGTCACGAGAAAGAGAAATATAGGGTTAAAAAAACACTCTTTCTGCCTTTTCTCAGGCTAGGATGAACCGATTTCTAAAATGTTTGCACATTTATACTACATAGGATCTCAGAATTCAATACACCTTCATATTCAAACCGGTGAAGTAGGCCTTTAAGTAAAAATCTGACAGCTCCGCTGCCGTGCTGGAGCGGAGAAGGACCGAACAGGCAGCCGGTGGAATTAGGCCTTTAAAGAGATCCTATTATACTACTTTTCTGGTCTTAATTTCTTGTTAAAAACTGCTATAAAGCTACCTGACACGAATCACATCACAAAAAACTATGTAGATTTTCGGGACACTCTTCCTCTTGCCCTAGCGAGCACAGCAGTCTCTCTCTACACACTGCTTTGAGCCAGTGTTGCCAACTCTTCAGTAAGGAAAGTAGCTATTGGCTGTCCAAAAAGTCGCTAGAAGTTGCCAGATGATGTCATCGCCTAATTTGCATATTTTTAGATGACGTCATCGCCTAATTTGCATATTTGTAGACAGGGGTTTTATACAGTAATATTTGAATAGATGAGGTTTTAGTGTTATGAACGTGACAATCGCATAAACAACCAACGTGGTAATGTTAAGTCTAGCAGTAATCATACATGCTCATGGTTTAAAAAAGCACTGCATAACATTTTGAATTGCACTACTCGTAGACTGTAGAAGACGTGGGAAAAGCTGCTAACTGCTAATAGTGATGCTAACGGAACACGAGCGGAGAGGTGTATCTCCTGCTCTGACCGCAGCTGGGAGGGGCTGCTGCGCGAGGACCGGGCCGTCTGTCAGTGCTCTGTAACGGGGGACGGGCCGGGAGGCTCCCGCTGCTCGTTGAGAAGCGTTAAAAGTGATACTTGCTTTGGCGAAAAAGTCACCAATTACACCAGAAAAAAAAGCTAGATTTGTCGCTTGTCGCTTGTCGCTGTTTTGAAAAGAAAGTCGCCAGGGGGGCTGAAAAGTCGCTAAATATAGCGACAAAATCGCTAAGTTGGCAACACTGCTTTGAGCTTCTCCGCCCCTCCCCCCCTGCTGCGAACCCCACTCCGTTGTGATTGGTTACCTTCCTTCCAGCAGCGGGAAATTTCAGGAAATTTCCAGGAAGGTGGGGGCATGCAGCCGGAGCTTGCCTGAGCGGCAGCATTACCTTGCATGGTAACATGACAGAAACGACCCGAGCGTGACAGAGAAAACCCGGAAATTTGAACAAGTTCGGCTCGACCGGCTGCCATAGTTTTTAGTGCTCTGCATAGCCACCCCAGACAGTCAGCAGGGAATACGTCGAAATGCATGTACGTAATTATTTGATACTCTAGTATGGTTAAACATGACTATAAAAAAATCATTATAACAACGTTTATAGGTCATAAAAGTCGAAAAGTATCATAGGTCCTCTTTAAGGTTCATGTGCTTGCAAAAAAAGGCTTGCAGCTCATTAAATATATCCTGGGAATCATATTTATACATGGCCATGGGGCAGCCAGCACTTATAGGTGGTATCTAAACTCAGGGGATGAAATGAACAAGTCAAAAAAGCTCATTGATAAAATAAAGGTTCCGTGTAGACACATGTAAAAAGTATAGACACTCTAATTGAAATTGAAACATTTACAAGATTAGCTTTTAATAGTAGGCTATTTCACATAAATGCTTGCTTGATAGATTACGTTGCCCTTGTGTTGTTGTGCTGACACATCATTTAGACATAATGGATGCAGGAGTGGGGTTGCGAGTTGGTTGAGGACCTCACCTCAACCGAAGACACTCACCAATGAAGAGGATGGGAAAGGTGATGAAGAGGAGGAAGACATGGGGCACCACGTTGATCGCGTCTAGGAAACAGCCGTTGTTCAGGACACCCCCGTCCACGTTGTAAGCTGACGAGTTATTCTCGTTCCCACAGAACGCCAATGACATGGTGGAGCCGGGACTCTGCAGGGAACCGTTTAGACAAAGAGGAGGTAGGACAAAGGACAGCAGAAGAAAGACAAATAGCTTTTTAAACAGAGGCTCTCAGAGCATGCCGTCTTCTCAAATGGAGACACTGGTGGTGGTGTCTTCAGTAGATTCCCCAAAGTGACCCCCTTTCTTGCTCCCTCCTGAATCCAGCTCCCGAATAATCAAATTCAATGAAAGGAGGGAGAAGGGTTTCAGAGGCAGTCACAGTCCGGTAAAGAAGAAGCAGCTCCCTCTCCTCTCCCGCAGTCTAAGCAGCTTCACCGGCCATGCTGGTGAGAAACATCTGCATCCCGTCCGCCCGCAGTAGTCCTCAGACATCCTCTAAGGCTGTATGGAGACTTAGTGGGGCACGGCGATGCGCGGCTCCACTGGAATTCATTGAGACACACGCTCACACTTACAAAGCGAGAGTGTGCACATACAGCGAGAGCAGCGGTGGCATTCTGCTAATGCACCTGCTATTCCTGTCTCTATACAAAAGAGAGCTCGGCCGCGTCGACCTTGGCAGACCAGAGCCGAAGGGGAGCCAGAGTGTGTGCAGGCGAGCAACAGGACTGAGCCCACAGAGCGACTTAGGTAGGAGGGAGAGAGCAGGAGGGAACGGTGAAGGATGAGGGGAAAGAGAGAGAGAGAGAGAAAAGGAGAGAGAGGAAGGGGGGTTACAGTTGCTAAAGGAGCAGTGCAAACGTCACACAAAGGTACGTGTGAAGCAAGCTCTCCAATCTAAATCCCAACACAATGTGTTCAAGGGATAACATAACTCTACCCCTCACTCATTCATTAATTTAGATTAGATTGACTTCATTGTCCAACTTGGTGGAAATGTGTCTTCCGCCTCTCCCAATGAACACAAGTACCATACATTAAACAATAAAACAAACAAATACAGATCAGAGACAGAATATATAGTGCAAATACTGTGATAAGTAGCAGATTAGATCTAAATAGTAAAAAAGAGCAAATTGAGAGAACAAGAGCAGAAACCAGTCACAGTGGTGGTGATGACTGAATAAGGTTGCACACATAAATAATAGAGATGAATTCCCAGGACAGATGCATTGTGCTTCCAGGTCCTGCAGGGAGGAGATCCCCGCTGCAGCCGATGACAGCTGACTTGCTCAGAGGGATCAGCACAGACCCACATGTGAGCAGATTGTGATAATCCCTGTGAAAACAGGGACGGACACGTAGCCTTTTTCCCAGCCGTTAAAATTATTTCAGTCTAATATGATTCTGCCATGGTGACCTTCACATAACCAAGAGGGAAAATGAGGTGATAAGCCTAATGTAAAGAGTTGTTTACGAGTTGGGACACACACACACACACACACACACACACCAACAATGTAACCCTGTGCTTGCAATGCCATTAACTAAATTGGGACAAATACTAATTAAAACAATTTAAACAATAGTTGTGTAGCCTACTTGATGGGGTCCTGAAAGAAGTAGTAACAATTTTGTTTAATTTGATTTGATAAACAAAAACTTGAAAATAAATAGCAAAACATAAAGCTGAGTAGCACATAAAAATGCATGGAGTGAAGGTGTTTAAAAAGGATACACTTATGACATTCACTGTTAGTCAAAAAAGGCATTTAGGAAGCAATGAAATTCAAAGAGGAGGGAAATCAGGCATAGATGCCATTTGATATTTTTCATTTCAACACCAGAGATGAATGGTCCCCAGTTACTGCAGCTTGTGCTTTCATACATTGGCTCCTCACTTGACAACCCATACTTACACAGAAAACCGTTGGGTGAAAGGTAGGCTCATTCAAAATGGCACAGCATAGCACAGAGTTTTATCAAATACTGTATATGAGAATGACATTTATTTTCGGTTATACTGCCAGCACCATAGCCTCAACTAAAGACAACATATACAGTACATGCACATTCACACCTAGGAAAATTGTCTTGATTATAGCTCTGTGGTGCCCTACTTCAGAGATTGACTCTGTCCATCAGTGGATTGCCTGGGGGAAGTTGAGGCTTCAGTATATGTACAACATGAAAGAAGTTGAGTGGGAGAGCCACTCAGAGGGACCCTTAGAAAATAAAGGGAACACTGGAGCAATAGGAACATGGGTTTTTGCTTAGTAGCCTACGGATATATCGGGGTCTTACAGCAAAGATGAAGAGCAGTCTTCCCTAAAACCATTGAACAGCCTCAAAATGGTGACACTGCAATTGTTATGGGGTTACATCAGATGTCTATCATTGATACAGGCCAGATGAATATACCTGTGTGTGTGTGGGGGGAGGGGGGGGGGGAGGCTTTTGCCCGTGGGGGTAAAGCGAGGGTAAGAGGTGAATGGTGAATCATGCATTGGACTATAATGTGTGAATCCATCTTGAAGGAATCTCTTTTCCTCTCACCTCTTCTAAAATGTTCTCTATCCTTGAGAAATTTGCTACCAAAAAGTAACAGCCCTGCCGCGAAAAACCAGCTCCCCCAATGTTTCACACTCTCCCATATCTCGCCTATATATAATGAGCCCTGGCTCACACATCACACTCCCAGTGATGTGTGATCCCATTGCAGAACACCCAGGGGTTCTTTGACTAACTATGACCTAAAAATATTTGCAATTTGCATCCATAAAGGCCTTAATCTGCATAAATAATGTGTGTTACTGAAAAAATATATATTCTCATTGATGTCAGCTTTACTGTGGTGTGGCCTTTGTTAAAGAAATGCTAACAGAACAGTTCAGCCTGCTAATGCAAGTAAGAGAATCGATAGTTGTGAGCGACCAGCTGAGACAGCCAGAAGCACTTACCGGTTTATATCGTGAGATCATTGTGTTCCTCGGCGTTCACCTGACTCCCAAAATTAAAAGGCTTAACAATTATAATATTTAAAAAAAATCTTCCACAGGCTACTGTCACATCCGTCGCTTACAAGTTAAAGGGGGGAAATCAGAAAGTAAAAGGGTTAAAGTCTTCCAAATTGCCAGACTCTTCTCATGTGTTCAGCCGACTTCTTGCCGTCCCACTTGTGGTTTGGCCATGTAGGCGCAGGCGGCGGTCTACGGGTAGAAGCAGGGAGCTGTCCACAGTGCTGAACCCAGGTAGGCTGCCGTGGAAGGAGGATGTGGAGGAGGAGGAATAACAAGAAGTAGCGTAGTTGAAGAAAAAGAGGGGAGATCTTCCAGCCAAGGCCGTCCTCTTTGAACCGGGTTACAGTAGGAGGGGGCACTCACCCAAACGAGCCGTCCCGGTCGGTGTGACGCTGGAACTCGCACGAGTCACGTATGCCATCATGAACCGCAGACCGCGGGTGGATTACAGCAGAGGACTTATGTAAGAGTGAAGTGGGATGCTGCACGGCAACACCCATGTAACATGATGTAGCCTACTTTTGTGTGTGTTTTTTAAGATGACCTGAAATGACCTGAAATATTACATTAGCCACAAAGAACTATCTGTCTCTGTTCATAGGCCTAGATCTTATCTGAGCCTATTCAATGACAAATAGGTTAATTAAAACAAGAAAAAAATAACTGTGGACACTGCTGGGGCTCAGTTTATTGAGCTGTGGCTTCTGGATATTGAAGGAGGCGCACTATTGCCCCCTGTGGACATTTAATTACAAAACTGCATTAGGCCTACTCCCCATGCTCGAAGTAAATCGATGCATTATTGGTGAAATAGGCTACAGCAGAGAGGGAAGGTGACGAAAACCAAAAGCAAAGGCGTGAACCATACGGGAGCAACACATGTTTTATCGTCCAACTTTTAAACAACCTTACCCAAAATAAAAGTTAATGTTCCGCATTTCCACATGGTAAAAAAAACAAGTGAAAAGAAAATCCAATGGTAGAAGCTTGCTGCCAAACTGATAGCAAGTGTGAGAGTGTAAGCAAGGACCCATAAAACACAAACATTCCCCTTAGATTGAATTTGTTTGCTGATAGCGTGGGCAGGTTTATTATCTCCCAGCACAACATCAACCGTGCAATGTGATGTAGCAAAAAACAAAACAAAGAGAGCAAAACATCTGTATGCAAAATCAAAACTCAATTTTGGGAATGTGAGCAGTCCTTTATTAGGTTTTGAGAAGGCAGATTACAGAACCGTTACTAATTTCATTTTGACTGTTTTAACCCAGCCTTTAATGTTACACTGACAATGGATCTGAAGGGAATGGTCAGGGAGGTCAATGAACAGGGCTTGAAAGATGTAAGGCAACTCAATATTGACTGCATCATCCTTTAAATAAATGAATGCCTACCGAGTCCTATCTCGATCACAAGGCTTAATTCTAAAAGTAGTAATGCTAAGTTAAAACAAAAGACCATCTACAACGTTTGTATACAGTTGACGATGAGCAAAAACAGAATTATGTTTATTGTGATTAAGGAGACGGTGGATCCTGAAGGATTTGTCATCAGTGAAAAGCTTCTTCATCTTTAATCAGCAGCAGGCTGTCGATGAGACTAGAAGAATGTTCTGCAGGAGAAGGAAGTAGAATTGATTGATAAATGACAGATGAACATTAAGCGGTTGAACTTGCTGTACTATTAACTGGACTGTGAAGGAAACAGTCACTGCACATTAAAAAACGACAGACCAACACACATGCAGGTGAGTTTTAGAAACACAAGATGATCTGAGATCAAATTGACATAGGATTTGATATGGCAAAATAATCCCACTTCTTTGGCATATTTTAAAAATGTTATCATGTCAACATATAATCATGATCAAACCCAGTGTCAATTAGCGTCGATGAACATGTAACAGTCCCATGGAAAAACATCAATCAGAACAACTGCTGAAGGCTGGCAGGTGCCTTCTGGTGATTTGTCATGTGTCCATGACCTGTCTGCACAGGGCAATACCAAAGAGTCCACACATTTTCATATGTGTTTATTTACAGCTCGCTGGGTCGGTGCTTGTCAGAAATAAGGTGGGATGATTGACTGATCACATTAGTGTGCAAATGTCTTAACCTAAATAGCATGACTCTATTGCTGTAGACTACATGCTTCGGCTATACAGAAACATTGCCTTGAGGCATTTTCCAAATAGAGAAAAAAGAGAAGGAAATTACACTGTATACAGTGACAGCTTTTCATGGAAATAGCCAAGCTGTCACAGTAAAACGTACAATCTGACAGTTACTAATAAAATAATCTGCTTGTTTGCTTTCCTCTGATTGACAGCGAGACTGCCACATGTGCTCAAGAAAGAGAATGGCGCCAAACAAAAACAAAGTGCCACAGCAAAACATCCCCTCTGTGACGTGCATGAAGAGGAGGAGGTTTGAAGACTAAATCGATTACCAGGACGTATGGGTGAGGAGGGAGAGAGAGAGAGAAGAAGGGCTAGTGCTGAACCAGGTAGCCGTGTCTGTACAGCGTTGCACTGCCTTCAAACACCTTTGTTTTCACAGTGGGACTGACTGATGTTGACTTAGGGCTGCGTAAACATGCACACACACACACACACACACACACACACACACACACACACACACACACACACACACACACACACACACACACACACACACACACACACACACACACACACACGAGACAGACTATCACATACTGTAAACTACTGGGTAGGTTATGGCCTAAATGATCAAAATCGAAATAAAAGTATAAATGATTTGAAAAGTTCACTATAGGTATTTGGAGCAGGACATAAGTAATTATTATGAGGCTTACACTTCATCTTCATATTCTTTCGGAGGAGAAACGGCAATCACGACATTGATCCAGTCCTAGAGGTGAAACAAATAAATCTTTTAATTTTGCTTTTGATAGGCTCAATAAAAAATATGAACTCAAGCAGAATGACTGAATCTGCAAGTCAGAGTTTGACAACAGCAAGCACATACAACCAATCAGGTTCAATAGGGTTGAACTCTAATCCCAAAACAGCCTAGCTGGCAAGGGTAAATAAAAGATAAGCATTTTATTTGAAAACTAATCTGAGTCCTACCCCTCCACTATTCCAGGCTCGAGCCAGAGAGTTTTGTCCCTCGGTTAATGTGGCGTCGATCAGGATCTTCCCATTCACAGCCATGAGCTCATCCCCTGGAACGATGCCACCTAGAAACAGAGACATCGTTGGCACACAAGAGAGTAAGTGCCAGGGTCCACTGCAGAGCTCAATTTACTCTGCATGAAGAGGCAATTAAACACTTGAATCATAACATAACATAAATGTGTTGTCCCCCACACAGTGTTGTGGCGAGGAAATAAAGAAAACTCTATGAAAGTCAACAAGCATGTGGCATTCACTGATATCCTGAGTCCCTCCGGATATCACGGAGAAGCAACGACAGCGATACAATAAAATACAAATAAAGGTACAATCTTTTCACACGATAAAATGATTTTTTTTACAGAATCCATGGCTATTTAAACAGTTTTTCACTTTAATATTTGTTCATGCATTTAAAGTTTGCCTGTCATCAAGTTAAAAATGAACTGACCGTGCTTATCTGCAGCACCACCTTCATACACAGAAGATACCACCAACTTTCCTAATGGAGAGTCTGCACCTCCCTCCAGAGCAACGTCAAGCTGTCCAGCCTCAAGAACAAAAAAATAATGAAACCATTCAGAAACCTTCCTGTTTTAGAATATCTGACTTTAAAAGTAAATGATCTGTAGTGATTGCAGAAGGTGCTGTCGGTACCTTTTTGATTCTCAGCAGTCTCACATCTCGCCCGTCTATCTGCTCCGAGGAGAACTATTAACAAGGAAAGGATTGAATAAAGAAGGGGAGGTGAAAGCACAAAGCAACACTGCAGTGGTATACAAAGTTGTAAATGAATAAACAGAATTGTCAAAATACAAAATGGCTTCCTACTCTCTGAATGTGTATAGCCTTGCTCAGCAAACAAATAAGAGACTCTTAATACACCATGGTGGGGGTTATTTACCATGGATTGTGACTGCTTACTACAATTCTACAATAGTCTACTTCAGGACAAATATTAATAATCTTTAGGAAAACAAACTTAAACCTCTCTAATTCATAATGAAGCCATTTTTAATTATTCTAGTTTACTGTATTTGACCCACGACCTAGATACCAGAAGATAGCGTATGTTGCTGTTGACAAACTAACAAGTCCAGTCCAGCTAAACTCCCATCTGAAGCCTCCCATCATTAACGAAGCTATTGTGTTAAATCTTTTTTTGTCATTTTTCAACCCTTAGATTCGTCTTAATAGTTCCAGTAATCCTGAAGTCATCTTTGGATTCAGATGGTGGTGGTTTGCATTTCTAGTTAGCACAAATATAGTATGTGTTGGCAGTATAGCACTTAGATTTAAAAATTCACAATTTCTGGTGCATTTTCTGCCTTGATGTAGAGCTACCAAGGTCAGGTATACAATACCATGGAGTAGGGATCAAAGTCCTCCTCGTATTTCTGAAATCCCTGAAAGAGAATCAACATGCATTTCATTATTAACTGATCCATATGTCTTTGAGGGGTTAACAAACAGCACATGAAGAGACATACACAATCTCTGTGAATGAAGCGCTGGTCAGATTTCCTTTGACAACCAGTTTCTATGTGAAAGTTTTCATACCACACTGAATAAATGGTAACCTTGGAAACCCTAACATTCAAAAAGCACAGAGGCTTTTAAAGCCTCGCATTTGAATCCAATAATTATAAGATTTAATAACAGGAAAGGGGCTCAGAAAATCATTCCTTATCGTCCCTACCAAAGTGCACGGCTACACAGCTATTTAATGTCGAGCGGAGGAAGCAGAACAAAAAGAAAGGACATCCCAATATCCTGCTACAATGACCCAGAGGTTCAGTATTGACACACATCAATCTAACTGCTCGTTTCTTGTTGCGCACACACACAGACACACACACCATAAGAAGTTAACATATTTGTAATATATGTTTTTATATGTCATGGCTGGCGACAGCATTGGAAACAGCTAAAACTAATTCCTGAGCTCAAGAACCATGTGAGACATATGTTCTCAAAGTGAAAGTACATGAAAAGACAGAACAACCACCTTTCTTTCTTTTAGTAATGCACACCACAATGCACAAGGTGACAACATTGCTTTTATAGGTCAGCCCTTAACATTACAAACAATCTGTTGGATCGAAACAAATAACACAACGCAACACTGACATACATTCCCACAATGTATGTTCACAGTGCGCCCAAATCAATGAAAAAGAGCAGTCATGCATAATCCACACAACAGAACCTTAAGCCAGTGATGAAGCCGACAGGGATAATGAAAAAATAAAGGAAGAGCCATCACTGATACTACGGGGGAACACCTGACAAAAAAGTGCAGGAAGAACAGTAGAAAAAATACTCAAGAGTGCCAATAAATCAAGAGAGGTGGTGATAGTTATGGATTACTTGTCGTTTGCTGTTTGACTTAAAAGATGAGTTGTAAGGCACCATCCGTTTCAGCATTTCCGGAGGCTGTAACACAAGATCAGGTACTAGCTTTATCACAGAACGTGTAGAAAAAAAATTCAATACAGTCCTAACTTCAATGCTAGAATACTTTCCTTTAAATCACACACCTGAAAGTGTAACTCTAGACTAGGTTTGAAGGCACTGTTCTACTGCCACCTCTGGGTTTGTTTTGTATCAACTCTGAACACACCAGTAACCCATGCTGTAACCACACCCAACAGTGATGTCACTGTGAACTGACACACCCTGGCTTGCACATGTACATCAAAAAGGCAGATTGCTCAGTGAAGTAAGCACATCATAAACTCTTTGTATAAACAAGGAGGTTTCATTTAATCGATAATTAAAAAGCATTCAAAATCTGAAATCAGTAGTGTGGTTGAAAGATGAAACGTAAAGGCGATATCTATATTTTTATTATTTTTAACAAATCCCATGGAAAGACCAAAACCCCTTCAAGGTATCAGTACATCCCTCATTACTTCCCAGTCCATTGGTTCCTACGGAAAATGTAATTCCTTAAGTCACTAATAACATTTTCTGTTGGCTACAGTAAATGTACGACAATGGATGGGTAATAGAGGACTAAGATATGTCCAGCAACACAGACAAAACGTGTTATTAGTAGATCAGTCCAGTGCTGCTTCTGGTATTTTCATGGGATTTCTGACATTAGGAAACCTCTGAACATTACAAAGTCTCATCATTATCCTTTCAGCTCTTTGAACCATTTTCTGCAGGCTGTAGAAACTAACCAAAAGGAATCCTTCGGCATTATTATTCTATGCACGTTTTTTTTTTTTTTTTTTTTTTTAACCTTTATTTATATAGGTATATCCCATTGAGTCCGAAGACTCTTTTGCAAGGGAGACCTGTTCCCATTTACACGTTACCATTCACACACACATTCATACACCGATAGCAGGCTAATTATCGACATTCACACGAGGCAAGGTGGGTGAAGTGTCTTGCCCAAGGACACAACAACTATGACACAGGTGGCAGGGCGGGGATCGAACCTCCAACCCTTTGATCATCGGCCAACCCGCTCTACCAACTGAGCCACAGTCGCCCCAAATCCGCTTCTTGGGGATATAATGCACGAAAAGTAACTCCATTCAGCAGCAGTTTCCCTTTGATGTCAGTATATCTGAATCAACTTGTGAAATACAACGTATAAAACTGTATTTAAAAAAACGCAATAGTATGTTTGTCAGCTGCTCTGACAACTGGGGAAGAACATGTAGGGGGAAAGTGAAGTCAAGGTGACCCTCAGCAAGGCATTCTACCTCCTGATGGTAGAAAAGGTGTGCGGTTGCCCTGTTGTGCTCTAAGGTGTGAATGAAATACTGGAAAGGGTTACTCCAAAGAAAATACATTTTGAAAAATAAACCATCTGCCCGGTCTCATTAAGGGCTTTCTGACTAGGAAGGAGACAGGGCTCCCCTGTGTGATCTAATAACCACAGATTGGCTTTCTGCCAATAAAAACAGCGTCAGAGTCTGGGAGACCCACCGGGACTTGATACGGAGGCAGAAATTAATCCTTCCAGCAGATGATGGTATCTGGTATACAGACGTCTGAATGCCTTATGACCTTATAAGGCTGAATCAAAAGTTTTGTGCGGTGATGACACAGACAGTGAGTGTTGGCGGATAGGACTTGATATGCCTAGATTTCTTCTCCCTATCCCTTTTTTCAAACATGTCTAGTGTGTGATATGTTAAAATTGGCCTTTGACTTTTATTCATATAGTGTATTCATATAGTTTATTTATATAGTGTATTAAAAGTTCTAAATAAAAAATATAGATGTTAAAAAAGATTCATTCCTACCAGGCCGTCGGAACGGAGTGCTTGTCTGTGAGGATCTGGTCGCTGGGTCTGAGACTGGGGCAGCATGACGGGTTTAGACATGACGGGGGCCATTTGACGCCTCTGATTGGGGGGACTAGGAGCTAGTTGCTATTGGAGAAAGACCATGTTCCCATGCAAGAGCTGATTTTAGGTTTGTATTCAAACAGCATGCTCATTTAATTAACTCCATTCGGTAAACAAAAACACCTAGTCTTGGTAGGAAGGCACCAATTTGTGAAGCCAATCTTTTTGACAAAACAAAAACAAATAAGTGAATCTCACCAAGGGAGTGCTTGAAGTAGAAATTCCACTGGCATGGGAGGTATTTCTCATTACCTGAGCCACATTAAAATAAAATTAATCTTTCAGCCCCCCTGGCACATACAGAACATTGGAGAAATATCAATATAGCACACCAAGAATCACACCCATTCTCTCACATCATGGCCAAGGTCTCAAAGGCATTCATTGCTTACCCCACTGGACGAAGTGCAAATGAGAAATGACTTGCTTTCATCGCCACTGCACACTGCAAACCATGCAAAGCTTCCCTCAGTATATCAATCCACGCAGCTGCCATCAAACATCAATAACAACGAACTGCACAGCGGACATTATTTCCCACAGCTTGAAGAAAAATTGTAAATGAATGTCAACCCAAATCCGTCATGCTGACACACTGTAATGGTTCCTACTCATGCATAAAACATCCCAATACATGAAACAGAGCATGCACATCAACCAATGCAATGAAAAGAATCCAATCCTTAGCTCTATGAGCTCTATGAGCTCTCTACACATTTCTTTTAACTGCTGATGCAACGTTTTTTTCGCAGATGGAATAATGATTATTGTCATCTATCAATAAAAGCTATATGAGGAGTTCGGAGTTATTACAACAACACTGTCAATGCATCTGCATGAGGTAAGCCTCCGTTGAGATGTGCATGGATTGTATACCTTCTGCTGTATGTCCATGTTCTGTCTTAGCAGTAGAATCAACATCTGAAATATTTTTCAGGCGCTTCTAGAGAATCTTTATTATATTATATTATATTATATTATATTATATTATATTATATTATATTATATTATATTATATTATATTATATTATATTATATTATATTATATTATATTATATTATATTATATTATATTATATTATATTATATATCTATTATAGCTCCTGCGCCAGTGTCAGGGGGTGAAGCACGTTTGTAAACGCTGCCATACTGAGAAATATAAAGTGAGTTTTGTGTAGCCGATACATACTTGATCAACTTTGTGTCAACCTGTTTGCCGATGATCGATTATAACAGACATTCATTTATGTGAGAAAGCTACGCACTTTAGCTTTAAAACAGAGAATAGGAAATAATAATAGGAAAAAGGAAACGTCACTTCAACACATCATCTATCCCACGTGACAAACTCTGACCTTTGGACTTGAGGGGTAGGACATTTCACTGGCGTTAGCCGAGTACAAGCCTCCTCTCGGGAGATAGCCCCCTGTCTCCCACTCGCTCCTGCGCTCTGGAGGGCTGGGAGGCTGCTGGAGATGATGGTGGTGATGCTGCTGCCGGTACCCGCCCAGGGCTCCCACTCGCTCCCCACTGGAGTGTTGAGGTGGTGGGGGAGGAGGGGGAGGGGGTGGAGGAGGTGGAGGTGGTGGCGGCGGAGGGGGAGGCCGCGGAGCAGGCTGAGGGGAGGACGGAGGCCACGAGGACTGAGCTGGAGGAGCATAGTGGGAGGAAGGTGGGCGCTGTGGTTGGAGATGATGTGGGTGAGACTGTGGGTGAGGCCTGCGCCCCCTGTTGGTTAAAGTAGAAGACGGGCCAGAGGGAGGTTTCCTAGCGCCGGGTGGAGAAGGAGGCCTCCGCTGTGCTCTGGGGGAAGGGGTAGAGGAGTAGTTGGGTATGGTAGGGTTGAGCTTGGGTGAGGGCGGAGGGCGGGGCAAAGGAGGGGGAGGCTGGTTGGTGCTGTGCTGCGTGGGGGCCAGTCTCTTCAGAGGGCCCCTCAGGCTCTGGTCCACCTCGTCCAGGTTAATGTCATCCAGGTCCGTAGTGGCCAGGTGGAGGCCGCCGGCAAAACGCTTCACCTTGGGCTCGGAGGCCGGAGAGAGCGGCGGGGAGAGCTTAAAAAGTCACAACGACATGGAAAATGTTTCACGTCGTGCTTCAGTTCTCCTGGTGACCTTATGTGATAAACAGCAGGCAAACACAAATCCACAGCAAAACAATGATGCACCAAAAAGATGAAAAAAAACTAGCTGACTATTTTTTCACCCTCTATACTTATTTTATTCTACAAAGAACGACGACGACCATTCTGCAACGGCCATTAGTCGCCAAAATGTGTGTGGGTGTTTTTTTCTGTAGTATTTTGCAATTCATACTACTTATTTTCTTATTTTCCTTTAATTGCTCTTTTGCTACATTTTAATGGCTGGGGGGAAAAAAGCTCATCTGAACTTGAGCACAATTGAACTGTCCTTGCCCTCATTCTTTCACACAGTAACCTATGTTGACAGACATCGTAGACATTCACCAACTAAACCTGTCGTGAAGGAGTTTCCTCACTGCCTCAGTGCTATCACCATCAATGCTAGGTTTGGACAGCGGAGGTCTCGCTCTGTACCTCTGGGGATTCGTTCTCCACGCAGGAGATCTGCTCCAAGCGGGTCTGACAAAGACGCTCCACCCAGTGTTGCACTTTCTCAGACTCCTCTAGGTCTTCCCTTTCGGTCTCTGAAACCTAGTACAGAAGCAAAGCCGTGCAGTATAAGACGAAAAAGAATTAGCCCAATACACACACACACACACACACACACACACACACACACACACACACACACACACACACACACACACACACACACACACACACACACACACACACACACACACACACACACACACACACACACACACACACACACACACACACACACACAACTTGACACACGGAAACCCAAGTAAACGCCTCCACAAAGTAAATGACATAAGCCAGATATCGTCACTTTTCGTTTATCATCACTTTGGTCAATGCCTCTTTCCGTACCTCCTGAACGAGCCGATTGATCTTCAGCTGCTTCTCTCGTTCGTGCATCTCTTCCTTCTCCTTGGCGAGTTTCAGCTCAAACTCCATCTCCTTCTTGTTTTTCCTGCCCTCCTGCAGTGTGTCCGTGTTGGACACTTTCTTCTTTTTCTTCTTCTTTTCTCCTTTCTGAGTTGACATCGGTTAGTCAAAATTGGACTCGGGGGGGGGGGGGGGGGATATAAAATCTGCCACTCCAAACCACACAGCATGATGAGCATGAATAGCTAGTTACACCACACTGTGTCCGACCATTAAATCCTCGGCAAACAACATTGACATTTTATTACTTATTCTGACAACAAAAGCTATGATTTTGAAATATGCAGACAGCAGAGTTATCCCAGTCCTTTCCTTTGTTACCACTCTCACACCACACTGAACACAGGCAAGCTGACAGTACCTTGCGCAGTGACGGCAGTTTCCCCTCATATCGATAAAACCAGCCAAATGCTAAGGACAGACATGGACACAGGTCACTCTCAGAGGTTTGTTCAATTAGATTAGTGGCGGCGTCTCCATTCAAAAAAAGCAAACTCAACCCTAAAGACCCACAACACAGCACTTAAAGAGAAGAAAATAAACAGTTTAAGCCTCTGAACAACAACAACAACAACATCTAAAACAAAATGTTGCAAAATGTGTTTGAGTGATGTGGAAAGGCACCTTTCAACAGCTGGACTTTGGTTGTGTTTCATGAATAACTGGAAGCATTTAGCAAAATAATTAACTCCAAACTAATTAGAATTTGATACCAAACACGCGCTCTCGATGGTAATATTACTTTTGGTTGCCAAGGGAAATCTAGCACTTGTCTGTGTCTATGCTGGTTTGCATGAGACTCACTTGTTTGTCTTGCTCTCCCTCCTTGTCTTCCTGATTGAAGGAGGCAGCTTCAACAGCTTAGAGGAGATGCCGTAACAAGCAGCACATCACACAGGAGATGATGAGAGAGAGAGAGAGAGAGAGAGAGAGAGAGAGAGATGGGGGGAGGGGAGAGGGAGAGAGAGAGAGAGAGATGGGGAGGGAGAGAGAGAGAGAGCATGCACAGAGGAGGGGGAATAAGGTGAAATAGAGGGCAACAAGAGATACTTTCTACCATTCCAGGAAGAGGATTCATGCATTCAGGACAAATGATATTTCCTTACGGGAACTCTTGGCCTTTTGAGCCTGACTGTTTTTTTTATCATGCGGGGCAGGTGACGGGCTCTTTGGAGAGCGGGGGCTCTTGGGCCTTCCCTTGGTTCCCCAGTCCTCCTCCCAGTCTCTGTTCTGCTTCCTCTCCACGGCCTCAATCCTACACAGGATGAACAAACAAAATAAAGAGATGTAAGATGATTTTTTTTACACTTGCCAAAACAGTGTTGAAATGGCAATTTATGGCTAAATTAAAAAACACTTAGTTAGTCACAAACTTGTCCATCTCCATCTTATATCGCTCGTCTTCTTCTGTAGTTTTCTGAGAGATCTCCATCTGTCTTCTGTTGAACACATGATAAATATAGAAAATAAAACTCAGGACAGGACTATAATGCATGACTATTTTACTCCTGTTTATCACTGCTATTGATACTGTCACTCCTGCAACACATGATATGCAGTCTAATTTTTCATCGGCAGATATTGCTGGCATTAAAGCACTGAGAAAAAGGGAGTCTGTCTTCTGAATTCATAAGCGCCTGAGGCCGACATAAATCAATATAATGCCATATAGCTACAGATCAACTCTCTTTATAACTGATGTCAAGTGGGCCTGAGTGCATTTGCGGTTTTTGAATTTGTGTCGACAAGTTGCTGCTTGATCAACAAAAGGAAAAGGAATGAATAAAGTTATGGTTAGAGACACAGAAGATGATGTGGGAAGATGGATGCGAAATATACTGCATCTAAAATGAGATTCAACCCCTTTGCTATTGGAGGATGACTCACTCTCTCAGATTGACTGTATGTTGGTATTCCCATAGCTAACAAATTGACCCATTTTGGTTTCACATTGTGCATATTTTTGATAGGGAAAATCGAGTTCTGACACACTGGTGATGCTGTTTGAATAATTATAAAAAAACTGAGCCTTGCATGTTTAAAGTGGGTGCAAAGCAACCGGGCACAAATTGTGCTGAGCTGCAAATAAAATGGCAAACCAATTCCCTAGAACAAAGCACATGCTTCTAATCAGCAAAGCCTCTTTGTATAGTTTTTTTTTCAGTTACTGATCTCAATTTCAGGGTGAGGACAGAGGAATTCTTTAGGCAGCCAGAGGTGAATATATTTAACTTGCAAAGCTTCACTTACATGCTTTCACTGTGTGAAAACTGCACTTGCCGATTAGTTTTCAATAGAACAATTATATTTGCGTTATCAACAGAACTTCAAATTGGGCTAAACCCTGCGTGTGTACTTTAAGGCATTTCCTATCAGTTTTTAAATGAAAGCAAACTGTAAGCTATGACTTAAGGGCTTTATCTTTATATTTGAGACAAAATCTTTCTCTTGCATGGAGTCAATTCATTCTGATACAAGATCATGGACAAAATGTATCTGATATATCCTATACAACATGACACAGACACTTAAAAACACGTGTTCTTTCATTGTTCTGCCATACGACACTCACTGCCTCTCTTTCTCCTGCTGCTCTTTAACAATTTTGTTGGTCTCCAGTGCCACCCTCTTCTGGTGCATCAGCTCCTGCCTGTCCAGCTCCCTGCGGGCCTCCACTGCCAGCCGCTCCTCGTCCGTCATAAACAACTCGATGCCCTGAGAAGGTGACAACAGCCAGGGAGCATAATCAGGAAGAGAGACATGGTGTACAGCAGGGCTCCTCAAACTATTTTGGCTCTCGATACCGGAAGGCCCAAAGCAGTAAGACCCAGGCAGAAAGTGAGAGGAGATTTGTCTGTTTTCTGTCACGCGACATCTTTGTAGCCCCACTCACAGCGTAAGAATCACTGATATGTAGCACAAGAGCCATTTCTATAATAACCATGCAATTACTATATATATATATATACACACATGTAAAATACGAACAAGAAATGTTGCAATGTATATATTGATACAAATATTTTCTGTTGCAGTGTTTCCCCCGTGTATGTAGAAAAATAATTTATATTCTAAAAGGTAGAAAAAGCATAGGGTAAATAATGAGTACATATATTCGGTTTTTGCTTTGATATCACGATCAATTTGTCACATACTTAACAGTCAAATATTCAACAGTCTCATTTTAGAATACAGCCCTGAATTTAAATGACCTATCAGGGTTTATTTATTGCACTTGTCAAAATGTAAACACACACACACACACACACACACACACACACACACACACACACACACACACACACACACACACACACACACACACACACACACCAAGGAAAACAGTAAATAAGATGGGACTGCTTGTGTCAGTTACACAGTCGTTGTCCCCGAGTCCCGAGGCAAACAACCTGCCTTGTGACTTGACTGATAATAATCGTTGCTCCCACAGAAGCCCAGACTGAGGCACAGGAGCATAAATCTGTGCCGTGCACATATGCAATGGTGGAAGATACAATTTTCCCATGCATTAAACTTGGTGAATCTCTGGGGAATCCAATTCAATGTAAATACTCTCCACACCTGTCACTTTATCTGAGATTATTCATTTAAATATCTATGGGTTAACCGTCTCATATGCTGATGTAAACATATATATCTTAAGCTCTGTGGTGTTATATGATGTTTTCTAAGAGTGAATTCAGCAACACTCACAAGAGTTATGAGCGGAAACACTACAGTTATACGAGTTGAGCTACAAAAAGAACATTATATTGAATGCTGTATGAATTATTAATGAAACATAATGCAGGTAGAGTGCACTTACAGCTCCTGTCAGAACAGTAATGGTCAGACTTCTGCTGCTCTTCAGGACTTTCACAGCCTGGGAATGAATAAAACAGAAATCTTAAAATGTTGCTTTCAATTTTTAGGACATTCGCTTAATAAAATGAGAGGGTTAATACATCAACTGTGCTGTGCTCCATGGCCTGTAAGACTTTAAGGGTTATGTGTATTCAACAGGGTGTAAATGTATCACCAGCTTCTTCTGCTCCAATACTGAAGAATTTGTTTTCACCCTCAGCCACTTTGGAAAATAACCAACAACAGTCCGTTTAAGATTTTCTTCAATTCCCCAACTGTTTTGGCTGATTAAAATCTAATTTGGCTGTGCTTATGCAGCCCAGTGAGTCAAGCTTAGAAACAAACACTGGCAGTGATGAGAGATTTAACTTCTACTGGCATCCACTGAAATAAACATTGGACAAATAATCAAATTAAGCAGAATTCACCTCTTTGTGGTCCACGTTGGTGAAATCCACTCCATTTACCTCCACGATCTGGTCTCCGGCCTACAATTTGAGATGAGACATGAACGCAGTTCACAGAAGGCAGGTGTGCAAGTATCACAGTTTAATAGAGGGCGTTCTGGTCATTTTAAGCAATCAATCACCTCAAGTCCAACTTCCGCAGAAAGGGAGCCTGGCTTGACATTACTGATGTAGATACCAGGTTTCTGGGTGGGACCGCTGGAGATGCTGATGCCCATACCCTTGGTGCCCACGAGGCTGAGGAAAACCTTCTTCTCCTTGATTTCTTTGCCTCCCATGGACGCCAAGCCTGCAATGCTGCTTTTTTTCTCCTGTGGCAGTACAGAAAGAATATGTCAAAATGAAAGATAAGTCCATTAGCTGTCTGAAGATGTCATACAGCTTTAGAAAGAATAAAAGAAAAAAGAACGGTGTCTTACCCCTGACTCGGACACAAACTGGTCGACAAACTGCCACTTAAGGGGTTCATCTGATGAGCTGAAAGAAATAAAACAAAATGAGAATGCAGAAATCTCTGCAAAGCAATGTCATCCCAGAAAATCACTATGCATATTGCCATACCAATCGTCTTACCTTTTCACCGGGATCATCCCCACATCTGCGCAGACGGAAAAAATGAAAACAAATCAAGTCAAATGAATGATGCCATTGAAGGCAGACGATTTGGCACCTGCATTTGTGTTAAGACGTACGTCGGACTTTGAGAGACACAATCTTCTTTGTCTTGATGAGACTGATGACCTCCTCGTGGATGCATGAGGAGATGGAGTAGCCATTGATGCGCACAATCTCATCACCGACCTGCAAATGAACAAAGGGTGAGTTATTGGAGTTGACACATTCACTTTCAATTTATCAAGCCTGATGTCAGAGGAAGTGATTGCTACTCCAACTATTTACATTTATGTCATGAACACACCATCACACCGAAATGTCTTGTAGGTGTTTTAGCCACTAGACAGGCGACCACCCTCACATTGGATGTAATAACAAAGGGTCTCGCAACACTGACTCACTGAAAGTGTCCATACTTTCTTATCTGTATTTAAGAATAACTAACATGTATTAACATGTCATGAAGAGGATATGACTTTTTTAGATTTTACTTAATGTCAATATGGGTGAATCAGACCATCAGTGACGGAGAGCTGAAAAACATGGAGCTTTACCCCACCTACTGGACTGTGGAATAATGACACTGCGGCTGAGACACACAGCCTCAGACATACATCGCAATTTGACCAACTCTACAGTCACAACAAAGGTCCCTTAAATAATCTTTTTAAATATTTAATGAAGTTAATGAGTAAAATATCCTTTACAGAAGATACCTCTGAAATGACATACACAGTACCAGTATTTTTTACAAATGTATACTGATTGCAAACACTTTTGGTATCCTTGATTTACACTTCAAAAACAAAAGTGTTACTTACCAATTACTAATAAAACTATAATGACTACAGAACAATCATTTTACATATAGCAGTTCACAATGTCGTTTTGATGTATGAATTTTTTTTTAGTAATATCAAGGAAATTAAACAGTATCAAAAAGTGGAAAAACACACATAGGCTACGTACCTGGAGGCCAACATTATCGGCCTGACCTTCTTTGACGATCTGTGATATGTAGAGACCAGAGCCAAACTCCAGCCCTCCTCGGACACTCAGTCCCAGTCCATCACGATGTGTGCGGTCCAAACGCACCTCTTTCAGCTTACTGCACAATCATAACAGGGAGGTATGATCCATGTTAATGTGATGTATCCAATCAAAAAGGGAGGACGTGGATGGTTTCAGTGGTGATGTTCGGGGATATTATGGCAGTGTCTCCCACAAGAAATGTGTTAAATACATATAGGCGCATATTTGTTGCCACACAGACCAGATACAGAGCAGAGCCAGGACATGAATGTAGCGTACTCTGCACTCACCGTGACCTCTTGGGGGTGAGCAGGTCGTACTCCACCTGGTGTTTGAGTGGGATGAGAGGGCGGATCGCGTCAAACAGGGGCAAGCGCTTTGGTTCGTTGATGACCAGCTTCAGGTCCCCCACCAGCACCTGCAAATCCATCGACCTAAGAGTGGAGAGAGTGGCGGACATTTTTGAAGTTTTGTAAGTTTTATATATACAGCAACCGCTACCTTCTGGGAAGTTACAATATACTATTAGGAACTTCCAAGTCAAGACCAAATGACTTTCTGGTGAAGCTGTGAGTTTATGAAGATGCATGATGTACAGCAGAAATACAGTACAGTATACTGAAGTTGTCCTCAAACAAGAACTTGTATACGATTTTGATGTTACGTATGATTCTAAATGCTACATTAAAACAGAATTGAGAATTTATTGAACAGAGGGTGGACAAAATCTGAAATCAGACACAACAGACTTGTCAAAACACTTTGCTCATTTTATCCATTTGTTTATTAATCTCATAATTAATACATATAAAAAGGGATCGGTTTAGCCCAAAGATTCCTTCACATGAGAACACTGCAATGGAGTTTTTCTAACCTGACGAGGAATTAAATGCCTGGAGGAAATATCAAAATATTCCATTTCAGCTTCAAACAACAGTTTAAAAGTATGTTACTATAATATCTAAATGTTGATGGAAAAAAACAATCCAGTCGTGTTTCTTTCATAATTCAAACGGAAGACAAAAGGTGTCCAGAACGGCAATTAAAGGAGCAATGTAAAAGCTGCTGTTTTAAATCTGTCCACCAGGCCTCCTCGATGAATTATTGATAGGTGCCATTTCAGCCCTGTTCGGAGGATGAACATAAAAAGGAGCTTTTGTGGATAACTGGCCAGGCTTGTCGGAGCACAGTGGAAAACTGATCAGTGGCTTAACCAGTGAGGCCCCAGAGCTCTACCTCTGTACAAAGATGAATTGAAACCTAGACCTGTAGCCCCTCCGGTCCCCCCCTTCCCCAGCCCTAGAGACCAGGCTGATATCAGAAACCACGGTGCAGCCCGCGGTTAAGACTGGAGGACTGTGTGCATCAGAAATGTGTGTGAATGAGATCAAAATATAAATAGGCATAAATAAGAACAAATACTGTTTCGCTTGATGCCACATGATGAAATACATAAGCATCACTAAGAAGATTATCAGTTATGGGATCAGTATAGGAAAACAGGTGTGTTAATATAAAGGTGAGCGCATGACAGAGACTAAACAAAAAAGACCCCCCTCCTCCCACCCACACACATACACAGTCACCACTCTGAGCAGGGAAAAATTGTATACTCACTGGTGATACATGCGGAGGACATCATACAGGTAATCTTTCTCTGCTTCATTTTCAATAAGTATCTCCACCTGCAAGGAAAAACAAACAGCTAGGGCCATACTACACACTGCTGAACAGAACGGACCGTCAGCCCACTGACACACACAGTACCTCTTTGCTGTGGTCCTGTCAACCCCACAGAGAGTGCGTGTGTGTGTGTGTGTGTGTGTGTGTGTGTGTGTGTGTGTGTGTGTGTGTGTGTGTGTGTGTGTGTGTGTGTGTGTGTGTGTGTGTGTGTGTGTGTGTGTGTGTGTGTGTGTGTGTGTGTGTGTGTGTGGAGTCACACCAACCTGATGGCAGCTCAGCTGCAGCAGAATAGTTTTGAGGAAACGCTTCGGCCATTCACTGATGTAACACATTTCACTTTTCTTTTCCTTGCCTGGCTACATAGCTACAATATCCAACCGGAGTCACTCTTTCTTTTTTTGTTATTTTGTTATCAAAATGATAAGTTAAAACTAGGCTTAGGAGATGATGAGCCCCCATGGACTGAAGCAAGTGTAATGGACTACCCTCGCCTCACCATCAAACCACTGGGAGGGAATAATGGCAGTGCAGCTGAGGAAGGTCAGTAGTGTCATCTTACATCTCAGACACAAACAGAGGTGAACATTCACACCTACATTCACACGCACACACACACACACGCACACGCACACACATGCACACACACACACACACACACACACACACACGCTTCATGTTATTAAAAAAAACATATGCACATTCAGACACATGTATTATTTTATGAAGGATATAATGCCTAGGATTTCGCTATAGTAATCATAAATGTAACAACTACTACCTTATTTGGACCCTACTGTGAGGTCACTGTGTTTGAGGGTGTGTATGACTTGGTGTTTATGACCGTCATAAATGTATCATGCTCAGGGCAGGGACACACCTGCAGTGTGATCTAAAAGCAGACTTTGGCACCATAAACCCATACGGCAGGAAGAGATCATTGGTCAGTCTGATAACCATTTCATAAAGTACACTATCTAGTTTAACTAACTGTACTTTTAAGTTGATAAATAAAAAATAAAATGCAATCCTTCTCAGGCTACACAGTAAAACTGCATACACTCTCTCAGCCAAACAGCGATAGGGGACTACAATTATGTCCCACAAAGCAACAGAAGCCTGATTGTGCCGGGTTGGCCCCTCAGCCTCTAATTAAAACCCGTAAATTGTCCCATCTCTTCCGCTCGGCTGCTCATCTCTGACATGGGCGACATTATCCAACGCTCAAGATGCCCTTTGCAAAGGGCCTGCAGTGTAGGACCCTGGCCGCCTGCGTGCAGCACAGATGGCTTTATGGTGATGACTAAGTGCTGTGGGGCTGGAAACACCCTGAACATATCAGGTTCCCTGCCTTTGTTATCGTTCATGCGTAGAAGATACCTTTTTCAGGTTGTAATGGGACAAAACCAACCACCAAACATGGTGTCATTTGTGGTGAATTCATTGGAATCACATGGCATGGATTCAAAGAGAGGTTTATTTTATCCTAGAGCTCAGCTGCATGATGTTTACTTGAGACAGAACAGGTACCAGCCAGGGGGCACATAAAGTAAGGATGTCCTCCAGTACGCTATATAGCTGCTTAGAATACACTTTCTTCTTTTAGCTTTAAAGACAAATAAAATGATCAAATGTAGCCCTTATAATAACTAATAAGAGGTCTTGCCAATAGCCTATAACCATCTAACAGAACCATTATGTGAACCAAAACACCATGACATTAATTTCACCCAGACTGTGTTTCTCTTATTGTATAAAGTATTGGCTTATTGATTTGCCATTAGTAAAGTAGGCTTTAAAAAATGTATTCTTGAATGATTCTATTGTTTCTTTTTAGTGAGGCTGTCGTTCAGGCCTGTGTCTGCGTATCATCGCGCTCATAGGCTAGAGACAGACCCAGAGACACCTGAGCCTGTGAAGTGACGAGCAGACAGGTTAAGATCTTGTTTTAAAGTGCCATTTAATCGATATCCGAAGAAGTCAAAGTTCGTATCTTACCTTGTGCCTAAATTCCCGAGCTACTTTCCGCTCCATCGCTGTGACACAGTAGAAAACGGCGACCGACGAGAGATCCCAGTGTGGCTGAAGTTTGACAGGAGGACAGGCAGGGGGACCTGGACAGTCAAGCTAGACGGCTAGGCCCTAGTAAAATAAGAGTATCCGGTTAAGATTTTCAGAGTAAGACAATACTTAAGTAGAGGGGGAAAAATATAGTTTTGAATTGATGAAAATGTTTCAAAAACATAGTTTATGTTGCCCACACAGCCACACATTACAAATGTCACTGTCGATAGCTGGTGATTGCCAATCATTTAGACAGGGGGTTATTATTTAGAAGGACTATGTTTGAATGTTCTATGTTTTAAAAAGTGATTTAGTAGCCCAATAAAGCCCCACTTATGCTAACTTGCTGAGCCCCCTAGGCCTACTTACGTTCTTACTTAGGCCTAAACATGGACGTAGGCCTATTATAATAGGGAACTGTCCTACTTAGGCCTACTTTACATGTTAAACACATACATGGCTGGACACACATAAGGAACATTGAACCCCCCAAGAAGTCTTCGAATTACCTCCTGAAGCCGTAGTTGACTGAAATTCAGTAGCCTACCTAAAGAAATACAACACGTGATTGGCATTAAATAAGCTTATGTGGTTGTTTTTGCTACTTGCACGATAGCATAACCTACCGCTAGTTGGCGGAATCATATATCTATGAGCGGATTAACATCCACTCCGCTCCAGTTTTCCACGAAGAAGACAAAGAGGCGGATACTTCCGTGTTTTCAAAAGTTTGATAGCAACCCAACCAACGCTAACGCCGCTGCTCTGACCGAGGAGCTGAGATAGCAGTACCACTGAGACTGGTATGTAAAGTGCATTAGTATGTTTATCAAAACAACGGTAGGGATCAATAAATACAGATACGTTCATGTACCTTAAGGTGCTGGCTTGATTTGATATAAAACTGAAGATATGGCATCAGAAACGTCATATCATGGAGGAAAGACAAACGTTGTTGTTGCCTTGTAACGGGGATCTCTGTGCATGGCAATGTTTGTAGATAAGTCACAGTATGTTTTCAGCGAGTCTGTCCAGCTGAGACAAGTTGTCCTTACAGTGAATTTGTGCCCAAAGCTTTAAATAAAAGAAAATGTTTCTAGTTCTCTGACTGTGTTTTCAAACATCCCGCTCCCCCTGGCGCCCAATCCATGGTAACTGAAATTTACGGACGGTGGATGATTCCCTTATAACGTGTTATAATAATGTGTGGATTCATAGGATATTGTAGCACTCGTGGGCCGGTGGTCTGGGTTACATGATTTACATGACTAATAACTAACTAACTAAATACTGATCATGTATTTGTTTGGTCCTATTTTAGTCGTAGTAGGATGCAATATGCTGTTTTAAATTAAAACAATACAGGGTAGGATAAGGTAACAGTCAGAGCTTCTGCTGTAAATGTTTCAATACTTAGTAGTCTTCTGACCGTGTGGCTTTGCACCATTGATGATGGGCACCACATTTTTCTTTGCTTGTCTTTCAGTTTTTTCGTCGGAATGGGGTCTCCGACGAAAGATTCAACACCACGCAGGTAGGATTACGTTGTCAACACACATTGTTTTGGTCTCACTGCAAGCGAAATGTTGCCCTTGCACGGAGGGGGTATCCACCACTGTGAGAAGGATGTAATACTTTTAATTGTAATCTCCCTGATTGATGCTTAGACTTAGGCTATTTTGTTGGTCTGGTCCCCAACTGTTAAAGTAAGTCTCATCCCACTTGGATTAAGTCGTACTCTTTATTTGGGTTTAAATGCCTGGGTAATCGGTTATTTTTTCTGTTGTTGTTACTTGAGTGTGATAGTGGATTGGAATGCAAAAGTGTCTTTTTCCATATTGGTCCATAAAACGGACACATACTTAATATTTTTTTCCCCATAACAGAACTAACAGCCGTACCCCTGGTGGAGAACATGACTCCCCACTACCCCCCATTCATGAGCGGCTGGCGTACCTGCGCCCCTCCAGGGAGTTACTGGAGTTCTACAGGGAGAAGATCACCCAGTTTGACGGGGAACACGAGGAGCTGCTGCAGATGCTGGCAAAGTACAAAGGCATTGCAGAGGACCAGGTGAGCCCCAGCTTTGAAGGGATTTATGGGATATGCCTTTTCAGAGTGTATACGCCTGTTTTAACTGATCTCTCCCTCTGCCAACCCCCAAACGCCCGCCCGTACATCCACCCAGCATAAGCTGCAGTGGGAGACTCAACAGCGTGAGGGAGAGATCGTAGAGCTGCAAAATGCTCTGAGCGACATGCAGGTCTACCTTTACCAAGAGAGAGAGCAGTCTCTGCGGCTTTATGCGGAAAATGACCGACTAAAAATCAGGTGGGTGCGCGGCTGATTATGGAAAAGGCCATTTTTTCCCTTTATGTTCTTTGAAATGTCATTGCAGCAAACGCACTGGTTCAATAACACTGAATAGGGCTTAATTTCATAAAACTATCCTAACCATCTGTTCGTTGTCTCACAGAGAGTTGGAGGACAGAAAGAAAATCCAGCACCTTCTTGCCCTGGTGGGTCCTGATGCAGGAGAGATCACATATTTCCACCGGGAGCCTCCTCACAAGGTACTTCAGTTATTTCAAGTTTACTTCATTATAGAACTGTACTTTTTTCATTCTTTTAGTTTTTGTTTGGATTAACTTCAGTTTTGGTTCACCCCCCCCCCCCTTTTAATTCACACTACATGATCACTATATTTCAGGTTAATGTCACACAGAGGAGCACTCAGTCTAGAAATGAGGAAAATCTCAATCTCAGGCAAACAAAGACCAGACCTGCTGCTACCAGGAAAGGTTTGAAAACTATTTATTCAAATGCATTCTATTTAAATTTTGTATTTGCTATGTTCTTTAATCAACAATGTTATTGTGTTTATAAATGAATTAAATGAACTGTTTAGTGAGACTTTTTGTTTCGTGTGCAATTTTTGTAAGTAATCTCTTTGCAGATTAGCAAAAGGATGAATAATGGCTCTGGACAGCCTGTGTCATTTTCATTTCACATCTTGTCTCAGCAGAGAGTAGCAGGAGAACAAAATCAACAGACGGGGGAACGGGAGACAGCCTGGAACAATACAAGAGTGATAACCATACATTGCTACTACAGGTCAGTCCAGGTGTCCACTTTCTGAATGCAAGAAAAAAGGAATTTTATGCGCTGTCGTCTTACAAACATATTACATTTCACCACTAGATATTCATTTTTACTATCAAAATGTGGCTCCTGTTTCCAGGTGGAGGCTCTGCAGGCTCAGATGGAGGAACAAACCCGTCTGGTCAAAGAGCAGGTGGAGTCTCTGCTGGAGGATCGGCGGATTAAAACCGAGGAGGCGAACGCACAGCGGCAAAAAGATCAGGACAGGATCACAGCAATGACTGAAAGGTGGGTCTGAATTTTAAGTTCACTGGTACAGTAAGTCAGACAGCGGAATTACACTTATTTTTGTTATAATTGTTATTATTATTATTATCATTACGTTGGTCCCTTTTAAAGATCTAGATTTGGATCTGAATCTTTTTTCTTTCTTTTTTTTTCTCTTTCTCAGAATAAACTTAAATACATTCTGCAGCCTGACCTCAATGTTTAACTCTTAACATTTGATTCCCCAGTCTCCAGCGAACCCAGAACCTGTTGTACCAGAGCACCAGAGATTTCTTACAGCTGAAGTTTGATTCCCGGTCTCACGAGAAGAGCTGGATGGTGGAGAAGGACCGGCTGCTGAGGGAGCTGGACACCTGCCACAACCGTATGAGGAAGGCTGGGTCTGCCGGAGCAGAGCAGGGGAGGGAGTGGCAGCCCGGCAGCAGCACAGCCATGCTCCTTCCCAGGCCTCAGCCAGAGTCCCAGCAGGCACACAAGGAGGAGCTAAAGGTAATATTTGTTCAAATCAAAGCAGTCTTTTTTCTTCATGTTGTTTATTGGAGTTTTTTTTTGATTAACCTTATTTGAATGGATCTATCTCATTAGGCTTTGCAAGAGGAGCTGAAGCAATCCCACCGCCTGGCAGAGATGTACAGGGAGCAGTGTATTACTCTGGAGACAGATCTGGCTCAAATCAGAGAGGAAGGCGACGTGGGCCGGGAAATATTTAAGGTACCGCAGTCGGACTGATGCGTATGTCTGTAAACTCCTCAAGCACATCTCACTCCAATTGATCACCCGTTCCTCTTTACTGATATTTTTGCCTTACTTAACGACATTTGCAGGATCGTTCAGACAAAATGGCCAAGCGTCTCCAGCTGATGACTCAGCGTTATGAGGCTCTGGAGAAGAGGAGGACCATGGAAGTGGAGGGCTTCAAGACAGACCTGAAGCACCTCAGACAGAAATTCAAAGATGTAGAAAAACAACTCCTCAAGGTAAAATAGTGGAGTTAGTATTTTGATTTTCTTTGATTTTCTTTCAATTGTCACATCCAGCCTTTTGTGCTGCTGATATCATAGTAAACATACATTCCCCTGGTGTATTTGTATCCACTACTTTAGGTTACTCTGACTGTTGGGCCCAATCAGGATTTAGCCATACTGCATGAAGTACGTCAGACCAATACCAGGACAAAGAAGGTTCAGGGTGAGCTGATGGCGCTGAAGGCTAAGATCTATGGACTGGAAAATGAGCTGAGATTCAGCTGAGGGAATGGACTGAGTTTTCTTGTGCTTATAGAGGACAATCTGTGAGGTTTATTATGCCAGTCATGTATGTTTGTGCTACCGTGTTTATTACTGATATGTAGAGTGAATGTAATTTCTATTTTGTACTTTGGACTAATAAAGATGTTTTGCTTCAATGATTTTAAACTAATGAACTCTCAGTTATTTAAATTCAGCGGAGCTCCTAATAATTACATTTACATCTGTGCTTTTCCTAATGTGTAATTAAGATGTGTTTAAGAATTATCAAGGTGCAGATGCAGCAAAGCTCAGCAATTGTGGTGTGGATAAAAAAAAAACTTTTGTGTAATTTTCTTATTTTAGTATATTAAAAATTGGATATGTGCACTTAAAAGATATAATAATTTATCACACTATTTTAATTTTCATCATCACCCAGTGTGTAAATGGCAGGTAGAGTCAAATTGTGAGCAAGAAAAAAAGATTATTATTATTATTATGTGTGTTTAAAAATGTAACATTTGTTTCATAAATGTTATAGTGCTTATGAAGGAAAATATTAAACAGATAATCAAATATATCAGTGATTCTTGAGAAGTGGGACAAAACAGGGTGCAATGTTGAAAAAATACAAACCCTATGTCCAATTAAATTACATGTATGTTTCCAACATATACTAAGCTACTAATCTACACTTTGATACAACCTCCCAGCTTTTATCCTTTTTATCAAAATCGGCTTTTCACCTTGCCATTCCTTATTTTGTGTCAACACTGTCTGACACCAAAAACACAAATTCATTTTCCCTCAATTTATGCTAGACCCATGAGAAGAATTGTGATCACAAGTATTCACCAAAACTGACAGAGGCCACAAAAAATATTTTCAAAATGTATATGACTATAGATATTTTATATCGATGTTCCTCTATGTTCTTCAGTTGAACTGTGTAATAGAATGTTTACTTTAAAATTAACAGCAATCAAGATGTGTTTCAAATTTCAAAACACATTCATGTTAGGTGACTGGTTAGATTTTCACATATGATATGACCAACCATTCCTCAACAACTATGAAATATCATTATGTATTGTTATCATAATAATATAAATCGGACGGAGTTGACACACATCTGACGGAGTTGACAAGAATATCTATGAATTTGACATATCGGACGGTGGTGACAAAAACCCAGATAACCATCAAATACGTAGAATAATAAATAACAGTGATTTTATAACAGCATATTATTGGTTGAGCGTTAATTCAAGATTCAAATTACAGTCTTTCAATCAGACTTGCTCTAAAAGACTCAGACCAAATTGCCTCATTTTGTATATCATCCTGTACTTTTTTAAGAATCATCCATGACAAAAGAAGATTGTGAGAGTTTCCATAAATACAATATTAGAAAAACTAAACCCTATTTCTGTATTCAATATTATTATAATAACTTGAAAACCACCCAAATATGATGCCTTCACATTGATTGTCATTGTCATTGGCCTGTCACCACCGTCAGACAGGAAATCAGCAGTTGACATCTGACGGTGTTGACATATTTAACGTTTCTTAAACAAATCAAATGGAATTAATCTAGTTAGCCATTAGTTTTTTTCTGTTGATGATTGGTGCTAGTATGAACTACTTCAGGAATATAAAATTATCGAAACATTTCAAATAACTTCTTCAGAAATTGTAAGTGGGTGTATCATGGTTGTGACGCAGGACTTTCAAGATTTGGAATGTAAAATATTCTAAAACTACAACACTTATCAGAGCCTGTCTGACTCTAATGTACTCTGCAGAGGTAGAATGTGACAAGAGGTCCTTCATAGTGACAGCTGCCCCTTATTTTGGCTGATTTTCTTACATTTTAACGGATTGTCTGACGGTGGTGACAAAAAGTGTCCCACCACTTTGAAACCATATAAAACATGGATGTGTTGAAGAAAAACTGTTTTTATTGATATGAGAGATTATTTAGTGTTGCTTATGATGAAAAAAGCACTTTTTAATCATTAAAGTACATTTTTAATAGGTTTTATTGCTTATGAAAGATTGAAATCCTCTCTGTGGACACACTGTTTTGGACGTCGTGAGAAGATAACAAGTGTCATATATTTGACATAATAATTATTAAATTAAATTTAAGGGGATAATTGTGCTCCAGACATTCGATTCTTAATCCCTAATAACATCTACAATTTTAAATATTTTTATTTTTAAAGATAACAGCAGTTACACATGGAAGATGGCCTTTTGTCCCGGTGTTCTGACATTTTCTGCTCCCTCGTCAGATTTTGCTACCTATCAGAAAATGCTACCCTACGTCATGGTAGCGTATAGACAATTACCTCATCAAACGATGCATCCACTACATAATCACGTTATTTTACACCACTACTCACCCTATGTAGGCCTACACACAGTGTAGCCTACACTGTAGGAATATGGGGAGCATATTTTGATGCTGTTAGTGTTTAATAGCCTATATCAAATTATGCTACCCTATCAGAAAATGCTACCTCACGTAACTGGTAGCGTATTTGATCTGTAGACCCATTAACTATCAAATAATGCTCCCACTACAGAATCACGTTACTTACAACACCACTACTCACCCCATGTAGCCTACACTGAAAGCTGTACATTTTTATGCTACTTTATAACGTTATTATAGATTTAGTAGGGTATAATGTGAGATCAATTGTCTCTATCAAATAATGCTCCCGCTACAGAATCACGTTATTTTACACCACTACCTATGTACACCCCCCTCCCACCACCACCACCACCACCACCACCGGCGAAAACTTTCTCCACTCCGAGTATGGTAAAGTTAACACATAGAAAAGCCTATCATTTTATTTCTATATTCAGCAGCAAAGCCAGTGTCTACATGCTCACAGGTCAAAAGGCACAATTTAAACATATGTGTAGCATAATTACGCAGTTAAAAACATGTTTTGAAGAAAATACTCGGTAGCAAAAAAAGGTAGCAGAATCTGACGGCTGCTCACGCAGGATTGTTATTTTCGGAATGCGCATGCGCAGAACCACTAGGGAGCAAAATCTGACGGGTAGCAGAAAATGTCAAGTCACCGGTTCTCAAGAATCCCTGATATAAGATTGTTTGAGGAATTATAGATATATTATTATTTTATATAGTGTTTGATTAAATTTTAAAAAGCATGCCTAGAATTGTGTCAGTAATGTTGTAATGTTCTGACCAACAAGTTTCATTTCTTCAAAATAGTAACGAACTCTCTCCATGGTGCTTCCGGTGTGACGTAGTGTTGTGTTTCTCCTGTTCTCGCGGCTCTGCGCATGCTCATACCTTATCATTGGAGATCTCTGCGTGCTGTGATTGATGGCAGCTTCACTCGCCGCATGGAGAGAAGTTGAGTGTTGATTCTCTGTTGGAGATACCAACGATGACCCTGTTCCTCAGCGGTCAGACTCTGTAAGGGGGCAGTCACCGTTAGCTCGGCTAAAGCTAGCTCTGCTCTGTCTTGTTTACCGCTGCCTTTTACTCACCCTTGCCTGGAGAAATGCAGAGAATAAGGTCTTTGAAAAGTGGCTGGCAGCTGCTCAAATCAAGCTTTGAGGTAGCAGCAAAACAAGTAAACACGTCGCCTTCGAACTCACGAAATTATAGCCATGTAAGTGGACGCTTTCTTAAAAAAAAAATTTAAATGAAGAATACCTATAACTTTTGTCAAATTTTTGTTTTCACAATTGGCTGTTGTGTATTTGCCATTGAAATGTTAAAAGTGTAAAGAAATGGCTGAGCAGAAAAAAAAACTAATTAATAACCACGTTGAATGAATACACACACACACACACACACACACACACACACACACACACACACACACTCTGATTATAACTATACACAATTTACAACCCCAGTGTACAAACTCATATCATTCACTTCACTCATGAGTGGGAGTTCATAAAACTACAGTGTTTAATTTTAATACCCCTGGAACAAAGTCTCACCTCACCAGGTTCCCTGACGCTATTGTGACAAGTGATCCAACTGTATCATGTATAGCAAGTTAATGAACAACCTCCCATGCATGTTGTGATATTGCACATGCCCCAGGCCCCTCCGCAGGGCTCCAGCTCCTTTGGACTCCTCTTCGACATAGATGGGGTACTAGTGCGGGGCAGGACACCTATCCCTGCCGCTAAGCAATGCTTCAGGAACCTGGTGGACCGCAATGGGAAATACAAGGTGCCTGTGGTGTTTGTCACCAATGCTGGGAACTGCATGAGACAGGCCAAAGCTGAACATCTATCAGATTGGCTTGATGTGGAGGTAAAGTGAACACCTTTTGATTGAGTATACTCATCACCTTGCTTTGTCTAGTGTTCATTTTTCCCTTCTGTGACGTCAATCTTTTTTTCCCTGTTCACCTTTCATCCCAGGTGTCTCCAGACCAGGTGATGCTATCCCACAGTCCTTTGCGCATGTTCAACCAGTTCCACAAAATGTGCGTGCTGGTGTCGGGGCAGGGTCCAATTGAGGAGGTCGCTCAAGAGTATCCTGTTTTAAAATTGAGGGACTTGGGTTTCTTTGCTCCCTCTGGAAGTTGACCTTTACAAGGGTGCATGTTTTGTTGATTCAGTGTTTTTTTCACTTTGTTATCAGTGTTTAATCTGTGTGCTCTTTGTTCCTGTTTAATTTGAATGGATTTGTGGATTTAATTATTTTCCTTTTTCTCTCAACAAGCTTCAGAATAACTTTGTGGTTAATACTTTGCTTATATATAAAGAAATATAGTTTATAACTTGGGTAGTAACACATTGCACAATACTAATCCCAAATTTCCAATTTAGAATCAAGGGGTGTGTGTGTGTGTGTGGATCATAACTCTCGCTCACCTGTGTTTGACTTTAACCTACCAAACCGCAGCCTGGGCTTTCAGAATGTTGTTACCGTAGATAAGCTCAGAGAAGCATATCCTCTTCTTGATGTCGTAGACCACGACAGAAGGCCCAAAGACAGTGTAAGTAACTAATATTAAAGCTAGCCCAGTTACGAATGAGTTAGACATTTTACCAGTTGTGTATAATATCTTACAGATTCCTCCCACCAAAGGCTTACGGCAAATAGATGGTAGGCTTCCACACACGGTCAACACTGTAGCTATAAGTGTAAAAATATTTTATATTTTATCCTCTCTCACCTGGTTGTTCCCCACAGCTGTCATCTTATTTGGTGAGCCGATCAGATGGGAGACCAACCTCCAGCTTATCGTTGACGTGCTGCTAACAAGTGGGAACCCAGACAATAGCTGGAATTCAAAGCTATACCCTCACATCCCCGTCCTTGCATGTAACATGGATCTGCTGTGGATGGCCGAGGCCAAGAATCCCAGGTAGTCCGTGTGTCTGTGTAATTACAACGACACACACATTACGATGAACATCACACACGTGAAACATTATTCAAAGTTTTGAATGTCACGACAATGTTATAACACTGTAATGTCCTTGTCTATCAGGTTTGGACACGGTATGTTCCTTTTCGCCTTAGAGAGTCTGTACAAAAAGGTCACTGGCTATGAGCTGAAGTATGAGGCTCTTATCGGTAAACCCAGTGTGGTGACTTATAACTACGCCGAGCTGCTGATAAGGCAGCAGGCTGAGAGACTTGGCTGGACCACACCTGTGAAGAGGCTGTACGCTATAGGGTGAGCCACCCAGACCTGCACCGGAACCTTAACAATCATATAGTTTTTTTTACAGGTGGTGTTTCTGCTACCTGTCCGTTTTGTGTGTGTGCTTAATTCTATTTTGTGTTGATATACAGCCTAGGCTCTGTAAACTGGTATGCAAACAAAGTTTATGTAAACAAAGGTTGTCCCCCATAGCTAGCAACATGCCCATTTAGGTTTTTTTTTTTCAGTGCACAGACTTTTCCTACAAGTAGCGGATCGTGAGGAGATGTTCACAGATTTTGACACACTGATTTTGACAACAAGCATTCTCAAGAAGTGTTGACTCGACCCTTACAGGCAGTTATATCTCCATATCTTTTTACAGTGACAACCCCATGGCTGACATATATGGCGCCAACCTCTACAATCACTACCTCCAGGCGTCTCAGCGTACCAGGGCCCAGATGCAGGCTAAGGACGGCGGAAGAAGTGTAGATCCCTTGGCAGAAACCGTTGATGACGCCCCTAAAATGACGTCAGCAGAACTAGGCGGAGCGTCGGGTGCGTACGGGGCAGAGGGGGAGCTCCCCGAGGGTTGCACCTCAATCCTGGTGTGCACCGGCGTGTACAGCAGAGACCAGCAGGAGCTGCCCTCGGACCCGACGGAAACCGTCAGCGAGCAGCAAATCTTCCACGGTCACAGGGACTTCCGCTTCGACCCCAGTCTGACGCAGCCGTCCTTTGTGGTGGAGGACGTAAAGGACGCTGTGGAGCTGGTGTTTCAGCAGGAAGGCTGGCCTCTGGAGTAGGTGAAGTGAACAGTCTCCCCCAAACCCTGGTTTCATCTCACAGCCGTCCAGCTCTAACAGCACTTAACTCGTAGTAGAGGAAGCTTTATCAGTGTATTTTTTTTTTATCTTTCCCGTCCATGCCCCTGATTATCACAGGGGAGATGTTACCGTCTATACTTATTAGAGATTTTCATAAAGTGCCGTAGAAGCAAAAAGGCCACAATATGCCACTTTATCACTAAAAAGAACAAAGTTACACTGTTTTTAAGTCGGTTACACATCGCAGTGTCACAGCAGTATCTTCAAAATATTTTGCATGGGCATCACTGTTTCTTATGGCCTTTCCTACTGAGTAACTAGATATAGTCAAGGACTCAAGTTAATGAGGTGGGACCTACAATGATATATATCAGATATTTTTAAAGCACAGTTTGTAACAGAGTCTAGGTGTGATGTTTCAAGTATTTTTTACTACACTCAGACTTTTATAAGGCTTCTGGAAGTTTATTGTTAAGAGTTGAAACATATTGACATCTATAGCTGGATGATCTTCAAATGTATCTAGAAAGAGCTATATGAAGATAAATCTGCTGATTCATCTGTGACACGACTAACACCATACTGTCCATATAAAGGTGGATTTTAATTATTTACACAACAGTCTACCTAACTGGGTCATCTTGCCTTTCCAAAATATACTTACACCCCCCAGCAGGTCTTAACTACACCAATTCTGCTGGTTGTTTTTACTGTGATCATATTTCAGCTTGACTTGTTTTTAAAGTTAGGTTGAATGTCTATGCACCAATGCTGACAAAGTTAGGTTGCTAGGTTTCAGTGAAGTACCTCATTAGTGTATGCTTGTTTTATTTTAGTGTTATTTTTTGAGAAAAAAAATAGCAATAATTAATTATAATTGAGTAATACAAAGTACCACTGTTTACGCAGATTTGTTTTCTGTCAAGTGGTTTTAGTTTTTACAATCTTATTCTTGTGAATCGTTATCGTGAACGTCTATATTAGAAGATTTTAGTGGGAAAACAAAGTAATTGCAGGTACAGCATCAGTTTCTTATATTCGTAACTGAGTGGTTTAACAAAGGTGGTGAAGGTTAAAACTGTGAAAGTCTGAATAAATACATAATAAATGAAAGGGACAAAAGGTTGCTTATCGAGTGAAAACATTGTGTATAGATAATGTGGTACAATCTTAGTACAGAGACACCCAACAGAGGTGTGGTTTGTAACGCAGGAGTAGTTATCACATTCAGCAGCAATGCTCCTCAGAGCAATATAGCAAAAATACATGTGATAACGCCATTAAAGCTTTTGTCACAGATTCTGCTAACTTTATAAATATAAAAAGTCGAAACATATACAAAACTTGTATTCACACACAGAATGCAACATATAGTTTCTCCTAAAAACAAAGCTCCTGTAAATATCCTCTCCTCCCTTGGTAGAGGAGCTCTTCAAACACACTTCAGACCGCCACCACAATTTTTTTAAACAAGTCCGGAGCAACATGTCCCGGCCTCTGTCCGCTCAGCACCCACACGTTTTATCAGATGCGTTGCCATGCACTGGGTGGGAGCTGGTACTCAACATGAAGTGAGCTGGATCCTGGGGACCCTCGTCTGTGATGGTCATGCCATTGCGTGCCATCAGCTCCCGTGCCATGAGGACGAAGGCCGCATCCACGTTCTGGGCCTCCTTAGCAGACGTTTCCAGAGCAGCCAGCACGCCATTGTTTTCTGCCAGGGTGCACGCGTCCTCGAACAACACCTGCCTCTGAGTTTGGAGGTCCGACTTATTACCTGCAGTGGTGGACAGAACCGATAGTTTTGGAAACAAAAGTTGAGGAATTATCTGCATAAGCTATCAAATCAACAAAACATTAAAACCTTTTTTTTAATGCCACGGATTATAATTACTTTTATTATCAATATCTACAGTACAAATAAAATCTGACAGTTTCCCAATCAATAATTTGTCTATAAAATGTCAATACAAATTGGAAATAATGGCCGTCACAATTTATCACAGCTCAATATTAATACAGCTTATTTCCTTTGACCAACAGTATATTGAGTGTACTGTTATGTATGAAAAAGAAAAGGATAAAATCTTCACATATGAGAAGCTAAAGATAACATCTCTATTAAGCAATTTAGTCAAATATCCCAAAAAAAAGTTAAAATGTTAATGTGAAAAAGACCCATCTTAAACATTGTCAACTGCCTGATCACTATGTATTGTAGTAGGCCTATGGATATGTAATATGAATTTGTTTTTGTGAGTCATTATGTTATAAACATTTGATATAAGGTTGGGAACAACTGATCTATTGCTTTCACAAGCTCAAACTACTGTGAGTGTAGGGATCTGTTTTTGGTTATGATGTTTTCAGACAAACATGAAACCAAGTTGTTTTCCTCCTGCTCACCGATGAGGATCAGTATGACGCTGGCAGCCCCAAACTGCTGCAACTCCCTGATCCAGTGGGGAACAGACTCGAATGTTGTGCGGCGTGTGATGTCATAGGCCACCATAGCCCCGTGGGCACTGCGATAGTAGCTCTGAGTGATGGTGCGGAAGCGCTCCTGTCCAGCTGTGTCCCACACCTGCATCTGCAACAACACAAAGCACATATGGACGTAAAGTGAATGAAGTGGTCCTAAAATGTTGTTAAATAATCTCACTCTGAAAGTCCCTTTCTCTGAACAGTGTGTGTGTGTGTGCAAAACCCAACAACTAATTAATGCAAGAAGCACATACATGCAGTGAATAACTGAACACACCCAGAAAGCAAACACACATCATCTTAGGGAGGTGGTCAGCTTCTCCTTTTTTCAAAAGGGTAAAGAAACTGATGAACTGATTGAACTTTAAGACCAGAGTAAGTACACAGACACAGCTCACATGTGCTGTTAATATATTAAAATATACCCATAATAAAAGTACCCCTAAGGCATGTGGCAATGAATGATTACAAACTGTGATCTTGGATGGAAACTGAACTGAGTTCAACAAAACAGAGATAAACGTCTGAATGGATGAAAATAGTAATATAAAATAAAAGGTAACAGAGTGCAAGTCACCTACCTTCACCTTCTTGCCATCGATGTCCAGGGTACGAACAGTAAAGTCCACCCCAATTGTGTTCTGTTGCTTCTCCTTGAATATGCCAGACTTGAAGCTCTGGACCACGCAGGTCTTCCCAACATCGGAGTCCCCGACAAGGATAATTTTGAAGAGAAAGTCGAAGGAGTCCTCAATCTCCGGCCCTGTGGACTGCATGGTGATGGGGAGGGAATATTTATTATACAGACACGCTGAAACACTTGATCCAAGACTTTTGTGCCTCTATGCAACATAACTGGTTCCTGCCATGTTGTGTCAATAAGAACTGACACTATTTACAGTAACAGGAGTCACATCCTTGTTAGGGTAAAAGGGGCAAGTCAAGATTTACACCGGCTCTAGTAGCCTACTATGAGCCGTTTCGAGATCAAGATGTGTAATCCACAGGTGAAGTCCTCTGTTTTTATTCCAACAGCTTGTTTCTTCTGTCATTTAAAAAGAAAAAAATATTCACAGGCTCTACTCAGCAAACAACTCCAAACTAAATCATCCTATAGTAGAGGTTCCTTTTCTCCGGGAAAAGCTTTCAAATGCTGATGTGCTTCTTCTTCCTGTACTTGCTTGCCATGTCCACTTTACACATTCTTGAAGTCATAAACACAAGTGTGGTCTGTAGTTCTGCCCTTTAGACCATCCCACTCGCTCTGCCCCTCCACACCTCTTCCCCCCTTAATTTCATCGAGACACAATGACAGACACACCTCCTTACCTGTCTCGGTAGGTGTGACCTCCAGCTGCCAGCCCACCTGCACCACTGCATCTTGGGATATGAATTGTTTTTCTACTTTGAGGCTCTGTAACGGGACACAAAACCTGGCAGAAGAAGCAGAAAGCCTGAAATGACCAGCAACATTGTTCCTACTCAAAAGCACAGGGTCAGGTAAACAAATATAAATATATGATAAGGTTGTTTTTTTCTTGCAACTAAATTCTTAAGACTTACCATTTTGGAAAGTTAGGTAGATTACACTTGGATCCAAAGTGCTGGATGCCGAGTTTGAACATAACCGTACGTCTTTACGGTATGAAGACAGGTCTTACTAACAAGGCTCAGTGTGCAAACAGCCATGAGCAAACAGCTTAAATAAAACAGCTCTTGCAATTAATCTACCTCAGACTGTACATAGACAGAACTTAAACACATTAAGTATTTGTCTTAAATCTTTAGACAGAATGCTTTCCTTTTTCTTTTGTACATTTAAATTGCCCTACATTGTTAGACTCCCTCACTGACTACTGTCAACTAACACATTCCACAGCAGTCAACAACAGAAAGGGGTTACGCAAAGACCAAGCAAGAACAAAACACAACAGGCACATGGAAAAGGATGTGGTTTAAGACAGGTTTATCCAACATATAAAGTACAACTGAAATTGTTTTACCTCAAGTGCCTCACATTGATTTCACAGTGAGATGTTAACACAGAATGAACGTAGTGCTCTGATTCTGAATCAGTCTCTCTCTCTCTATCCTTCCACCCCCTCTCTCTCGCTCCTGTCGTCATCTCAGCCCACAGAGGAACAAGGCACAGCTGGACACAGAACAATGTGTGAGTGTGAGGGGCACTTGACCAAGCTGGGTCTATCTTTGGCTGTGACCACCAGCCACCTTATTTTCTGTTGTGTGGTTGTTCGTGGTAGATGCCTAATAGCACACAAAGCAATGTAGTTTGTTGAACACTTATTTGCTGAACAAATAATGTATGAGGACAAGAGGAAAAAAACTACAATAATGCTTTTCCCCCCATCCGAACAGTGAATGGATTAAATCTACAAGTATATAATATATCATCTCCATCTCCAAATGACATTTATTCTAGACATTATTATGACATTAAAGCAGATTTATGAATTATAACACATCTTAAAACATCTTTGTAAAATCATGTTAAGATCCTATATCCCAAACATCCACGGAAACTCAAGACATCCTCACATACAGTACATACTCAATTGAGCTTGTGCATTATTACAAAATGGCTCCAGTGCAAAACAAAATATAACAAACCAAAATGTATTTATGGTAGCACTTTGTACTATGTACCACAGCTGTAATAGGGAACAGAAGTATTTCTGTGATTCAGCAGAGTCTCGGTTCAGGAGGCTGTGGTGGCGTGGATGAGTCGTGGTGAAATCACTTTTGAGCCGTAACTAAGCTACCGTATCACAGTCATAGGCTGCTGTGTCATCTCCTCTGTGTCAACTGTGTTGCGCTCGCAGAGTTTTTCAGTCTAAATGCGCTTCCGGGACATTTTCGTTGTTTCTGAGGTTTCTTGTCAGATGTCTTATTCAGTGACGTTTCCAGAGGAGGGACGTGAATCGGCTTCCAAGGGATGGGATTGAAGAAGCCGGGTGATGGGTAGGATTTTTCATAGGGACCTGGATGAAATCAAACCAATACAATAGTGACATATTACAAATACTAGCAAGGCAAATGAAAATAACAAGCTGAATTCCCATTTGATGCAGTCTGAAACCAACATAAAAAGACAAATTGCATTCAAAACCATACAGATTTGATCAACACTATGGTGTCAGTTAAAGGTGGAGTCAGCGACTCTGGATAACGCTTGTTGTCAAAATACATTTTTGTCGAAATCAGTGAATATCTCCTCAAGATCATGTACCTGTCCATACTGTGTGTGCGCTGAAATCAAATCTGGTGTTTAAACGCAGCCTAGGCTTGGTAAACTGGTAGAGGGGTATTTAAAGGTGAAGTAAGCGGTTTATTTATGTTAAAGAGGACCTATGATGCTTTTTGACTTTTATGACCTATAAACGTTGTTATGATGATTCATAGTCATGCTTAACCATACTAAATTATCAAATAATGACTTACATGCATTTCGACGTATTCCCTGCTGACCGTCTGGGGTGTCTGTGCCGAGCACTAAACACTATTCTAGCCAGTCGAGAAGTCACGTGTTCAAAGCGGTCTACCCTTTCATAATTCGTGACGTCGCATAAAACTTTGTGACTTCACCACGCGGATGTTTCCATGTATGGTAATGCTGTCACTTCCCTGTTCGCGTCTGCCTCGCGTCTGCCTCGCGCCCTTATAGGTCCATGCTCGCGCTTCCCGCCACTGAAAGTGTTCCGGAAGGAAGGTAACCAATTGAAGACCGCATCGCATTAATGTGGTGACGTAGGGACAAGCGAGGGGACCGCTAACTGCAGTAACTGACAGGAAGTTAGCTAAAAGAACCATTCCGCTTACAACACCTTTAAACAAAGGGGCCCACCATAGCTACCAACATACCAGTCTACAGAGCCTAGGCAAGGCAACTTTATTTATATAGCACTTTTCATATTGACTCCACCTTTAATACAAAAATGATGAAGCATAGTAAGTAATTCTCAGATGACTAACTAACATGACCTTACTTGCTGGGTAGCAAGGTGATTTGGGACTCGCTCTGCTTTTTTCATTTGCCTTTTCCAGCCATTCCTTAAACTTCTCCTCTGCCATCTTGCGGCGCTCTCTCTCCTGCTCCTCCTTCAGGGCAGCTTCCTCCTGTCAGGACAGAAGGATCCATCAGATTTAGTCTCAATAATCAAATAACATTAAACTGTTAACATTTAATTCAATATCTTCATTAAAAGCATCAAGACATTTCTGCATTACTTTTTCCTTCTTTTCCGTGTCTAGTTTTTCTTGGTCCTTCTTCTGAAGCCACTCTTTGTATTTTTGCTGAGCTTTGCTTTCAATCTCCCTCTGTTTTTCCTGCTGCCTCAGCATCTCCTCCTCCTCTTTGCTCTTTTTTAGAAGAGATTCGTGTATCTCCTGGGATTGCGACAAGCAAAAAAATAACAGACCTGTTAGCAGTGGATAAACTAAATTCGGACAAAATACAGTCTGTTGTGTGCTGTTTTACTGAGTTTAAAATGTCAGTTTAACCTGTTCTCTTTTTGTCGTTAGCCATTCTTGGATCTTCTCTTGAATGACAATCCTTTTCTGCTCCAGTTGCACTTCTTGTCGTTGTTCCTTTTCCTTCAGTATACGCTCCTATTTTAAAGGATATAACATGTTATAATCATATATTAAATTCAGACAGGATGCATGGAAGACACTATTAGGGAGTAAACATAATTTTTAAATAAGGGATAAAGAACAACTACTATAAAAACATGTAAACATTTGTTATAGAGTGATTTAACAATAATTAAATGTGCTTGCCTCCTCTGCTTTCTTTTCCAATCGGAGACGGTCTTCTTTGGCTTTGTTCACCAGCCACATTTGCCACGCACTGAGAGAAGAGGAGCCTATAGCATCCACATTTAACATCTGATCTGAAGGTGTTCTCGGCAGCTCACATCTACAACAAAAACCGCCTTGCAAATTGTACTGTATACTTTCTGAATCATGCAGTTTGTGGTCTATGACTCAGTGCAGATCATATTCCAAAGCAGGAACAGTTCAGCAGTTACCTGACTGGTGAAACACGGTGTTTGGACGTGTCCCTGTGCCCAGGGAAAGCTTGCTGATCTGGGCTGGGCTCCAGGTCTTGATCGCTGTCAAAGCTATCATGGTAGATCGGAGAAAGCAGAGAAAATGTGTCGTCTTCATCGGACAGCACGCCGTCGTCCAAGGCCCTGGATGTCTTGGATGTATGGAAGTCTTTCCGCTGGATAGTTTTGAGAGGGGTCGAGCTGAAGTCTTTAGACGCAGAGGCAGGACAGTTCGGCATCCTATCCCCAGACATGACAAACCGATGTCTGCTTCGGAAAAACAATGCCGATAGATGAGCGTTTACAATGATTAAGCAATGTGAAATAAATCTATTCAACTCTTCAGTAAGGCACATATTCCAACACAACGAGCTAGTCTTTAGCTTGTTTAATGGTTAGCAGAGTAATGCTAGCACTATAAGGTAACAGCTAGCTTTGGATAGCTAACTTAGCTTTAATATTTTCTAACGTTCTCCGGACTTATACCACTAACCTTTAGCCAACTCCACAGTGTATGTGTGCAGTGTCTTGCTAACTCTGAAAGAAAATTGAACATTAAGTTAATTACCTTTGCGCCAATATCTGAAGATAAGTCAAGCTAAAAGTCTGTTGCTCCAACGTTGCAACTAATTTGCAAACAACTTTTTTCTTCCCATGATACACCACGGCCCACGCTCACTCTGGAGTCTGGACGCCGTTTCTGTAACCATGGTGACGCTCGTTCGTTTGATTATCCAAAGCAGTAGGCCTATGGTATTTACGAAAATGCCATAGGCCTACTGCAAACACAAATAGGTTTTTGTAAATAGTAGGCTTAAAGTAGCCTATAGCTTACTAACCACAATTAGCCTAAAAAAGGGCTAGCCTAATAGGCCTAATATAAAGAGGCTCCACTTTTATTTGTTCACTGTAGCCCACAGTAGACTGTAGCCTACTAATGACCATTGGCCTAGTCATGAAGTAGGCTAGGCAAGCCCTTTAATAATAATAATTAATAATTGATAGGTTTTATATAGCGCTTTATTGCCTAGGCACTCAAAGACGCTTTACATTTCCTGGTTCAATTCGTTCACACTCAGTCATACCGGTGGTGGTAAACTACGAGAGTAGCCACAGCTGCCCTGGGGCAGACTGACGGAAGCGTGGCTGCCATTCAGCGCCTACGGCCCCTCCGACCACCACCTCAAACATACAGCAATCATACACATTCACACAGGGCACATTCACACAGGGCAAGGTGGGCCCAAGGACACAACAACCATGACACAGGTGGCCGGGCGGGGATTGAACCGCCAACCCTTAGATCGTTGGCCAACCCGCTTAACCACCTGAGCCACAGTCGCCCCTTTATTATCTTACCTACAGCATTTTAAGATAGCCTATTATTAAACCCTTAGGTAGGCATTTTACTTCTTGTAATTTAGGTCTATTAGCCATTCCTATTAGGCCCTATATCCTATGCCTATGTTTTCCTATTTAAGTTTACAATAAATTTGGGTTAGTTTGTTGTAGCCTCTATGTCATGCTTTCATATTGTAATTTTTAACATCTTTGAATGATTTGGCACCTGATTGGAGCAGCAACCACCAGAATAAAGTTATTTTAAACCTTGAATGTAGTTGTCAGCTTGAGTACTCAGTTTTAAACTTTTGAAACATCTCAAGAGATAAGGCTAATGAAAATAATGTTGTTACAATTCATAAGTGAGGGAGGCCATGGATGTTTTAGTAATCTCATTTGTAAAATTCCAAAAAGCTGTAGCTGGTGAAAGAACTAACATTAAAACCACTAACTTTGATTGTTTAAGGGTTAGCCTAGCCTAATTAGGCCGATTTAGATTCTTAAAAAAGATTTCAGGTGTAAAGTGGACCCCTGATAGTCAAGCACACACCTTGCTGGCACTGTGGCTATAAACAGGGCTTGAAGGGAGAACAGTCAAAATAATTTGAATTTTGGAAATTAATAAAATAACATAGCCTATATCAGATGTTGTATAGCCTACTAGACATATTTTCCGGTGGTTCTGTGGACACGCACTCTTTCATCTCAGGGTTAATCAGTTCAGTGTTTTGATTGGCAGTCAGTGTTGTGTTCTTATTAAGGTAAATAGGCTATGCTATGTGGCAAAATGTGAGAGCATACACCTAACATGTGGAATTGTAGAATAAATGTGAGAAGGAACAAAAATCTGAACGTGTAGGCATATATTTTCACTTGTGATATGTACGTAGCCTATTGTAGGGGGGAAAATATTCACAAATGTGTCATATTGATATTAACACATTTATATTTTTGTCGTAGGGCCTACTTCTGTAGCCTACATTCTCCATTACAACTGCAACTCGGTGATCACAACCTCTTGCAAGAAGTGTAGCAAAAGTCAAGTGACGTCTGAGAGAACATTTGTGAAGTTGTATTGACCGATACGAAAAGATGTAATCACTGAGTTGCAGTTATAATGGAGAATGTAGGTACAACTAAAAAAAAAATGTGTAAATATAATAATAATATAATTTTCACGTGAGCATATATACATACAAGTTTAGATTTTGGTTCTACAAGTTCTCAAATTTATTCTACAAGTTCAGATGTCAGGTTTTACATGTTCTCACATTTCGCAACATATTTACCTTCATAAGTTCTGACCTTCTTGCCTGCACATGCACCCTATCTCACTCACACTTAACATCATCAATCTAATTAGCAGAGGGCCAAGGGAAAATAGTTTGTAAAGTGAAGGGCTGCTTTCACAGAGAGATGTGGCATTTTTATGTAATTACCCGCAGCACTAAATTCAGTTTTGGTTATTTGTTGATTAATGTCTGTTAGTGCGAGACTGCTGCACCATTGGGTGTTCTTTAGTTGTAGACATTTTACCAATGACTTTATTGCTGACAATTAAAACATTTCAGATTTACATGTTTTTATTTGAAAATTAAAGATTTAAATCAAGCTCCAACAGCTTACAGTAAAAGTTTCAGATCTGAAACAAGGCCTACCACAGTTACAAGTAAAAGTACAGAGGCAAGTACAGAGGCATCAAAAATGCTTCATGTACCAAAAGTAAAAGTACTCATTGTCTCAAAATGGGCTATTAAGGGAATAATATATGTTATTGGATTATAATTATGTATGCATCATATGGATGTTTCAGCTAATTTTTACTGCTATATTTTGCATACTGCCAGGTAGCTTAATGTATACAAATAAATAATAATTTGAAAAAAATGTAAATCTGAATCTCCAAATATACTGGTCAGATGTTTAAATTAATGTAGGGAGCCTAAAAACTAAAATAAATTAAAATTGTAATACAGTTCATATACTTTGTCATGTCCATCTGAAAATCATAAAAAAAGTAACATTTAGTGCCAAAAGAAGTTAATGCAAAAAGGATTAATTCATTTACAAGAACAAAAACTCTCGGATTGAAGTGGCATGCCTTATAGATTACTGGGAGACACCAGTCCCAGGTGTTTCCAATAGCCTATCTACCCTGACCACACCTTCTGGGTCACAAAAACACATACACGGTAAACAGCCAGCCAACCAGACAAAAGGGGTGGGGTCGTCACAACTTGGTTAATTCCCTGCACTGCTTTGGATAAGTTCATCATGAAACAAACAACAACCACATGTCTGTATCGTGTTGTTCATTGGAGAAATATTTCTGGTATGCTCTCTACATTGCTCCTGTCCATCACTCCTGCTGGATATAATTTTGCATGAAGTATCAGATCCCTGTAAGGCGTCCATAGTTCTGAGTAATATCATGACACAGCACGTGCAGAATTCAGGTAGGTGTGTCTGAACCAATGTGTGTCTCTGGTCCAACGAGAGAGTGACAGTCACACCACAGTGAGGGATTCCAGCTCTGGCCTCTGTTGGTCCTATTCTCAAAGGGCAAGGAGCTCCCTTTCAGAACTCCGCGTGGTTCATTATTACTGACAGCATCGAGCCAACCAAGCAGCCCCAGCAGGCAGCTTGCTGGCCAGGTTGGTATGGAGGTAAGAGACCTTCAGAGAGAGGGCAGAGGACTACTACGGAGAAACTTTGAGGCCCCTCGCTCAGACCAGGGACCACCAAGGAAGTCCCGCAAGAAGCTACAAGTCATCATCTGTGTACTGCTTGTAGAGCTGTGTGAAAGATTCACTTTCCTTGGGATTGTATGCAACACGATTCTCTTCTGCACTGTAAAGCTGGGCTATGATAACTACCTGGCTGCGACAGTGAACCTGTGCTTTGTAGGGGCCAGCACCCTGACCCCAGTTCTGGTTGGGTGGTTTGCGGAAACCTGCTTGGGAAGGTCCAAGGTGCTCTACTTGTGTGCTTTTCTTCATGTATTTGGTAAGAAAGAATGGGTTGATACATGTTGATGGCATGATATATGATTTTTTTTTTGTAATAGTTGTAGATGCAATTGTTTTGATTGTACTGCCATTACATATTGTCTGTGAATCAAGTCAAAAATATAAAATCTGGGTTTTCTCTGCCAGTTTAAAAGAGAAAACGTGTATCTGAATATGTGAAATGATGATGCACAATCATCTAACATATTACCGTAGTCATCATGAATATCTACCTTTTTAGTAATTCAACCTATACTGTAGATGCTCAGTCATTGCTCTGCTTTCTGGAAGTCACACTCTTGTTTGAAATCTCCAAATAGCCTAGACCTCGCACCTTTATCTGTCATGGAACTTTTCTAGGCACAGCTATGCTGCCCGTGGTGGCATTCCCGTTTGAAGATTTCTACATTGATAATCATCACATGACGCACCAGCTTGAACCCCGGGAGCAGCAGATCTTGTTCTACATCGGGCTCCTGGCTGCTGCACTGGGCATTGGCGGCATCCGGGCCATCCTCTGTCCCATGGGAGCCTATAACCTTCAGGGCTACAATCAGCACCAGCTCATGTCCTTCTTTAACTGGTAGGTGTTGTTGCCCTCTGAATACACTCATTTAGTTGACATCATTATTTAAGAAGTCTTCTTAATAAGGTCCTTTTTTAATTCAGTTATCCTGCATAGAAACAGTTGTTTGGCAAACAAGACCTTGTCTGTTGATTTTGAAAAACAAACAAGTGGGGCTTGGTTTGAAGGGTGTTAACCGTGAAGGTCATGGGGTCATTCAAATAAAATGTATCTCCTTAAATGAACACAAATATGCTCTGCAAAATTCCCCAAAAATCTGGCCATTAGCTTTGTGTTGCATCCTACTGGCTAAACTGTGGTGTTACAGGAAAGGTAAAAGGCCATAACAGAAAATAGCAAGTAAATCTGACCATTTGTTTTCCTGAATGTAAATGCACAAAGATGTGAACCAATGGTTTTTAAAAAAGGCTCAGAATGTCATCATAATCATGGGACATGATGGTGAACATAATTATTTATTCCAAATGTGATAATCTTGCCAGAAGTTATTGAGATACATTCTTAGACAACAACGTGGATGGATCCACATCCACTAATCCACACATCTAATGTGGTCAAGCCAAAAAAGTAAATAACCCAGTTAATTTAGCCATGCTAAATGCTAATGTGAGCATAGTTAAATGCCCATAGTGCTGATGCAAACATGCTTTTGTTTACCACCTATAATTATTACATCCTCTTGGTTTAATCTGTTAGCATGCTAACATTTGCTAATTAGGACTTAATATAAAGTTCAGCTGAGGCTGATTTGACAAGTTACATTTCCTTGTAATAGCACTCAATGAAAAGTCAGGGGATCACCAAGGTCACTATTATTTATCCTGAAAGGGACATGTATGTTTGTCATGCTAAATCCGGTATAGTATACTGTATAGTTGTCAGGATATTTTCCTTGTCAAGATTCACATGGGGCTACCGTTTTAATAGAATGTCATGGCAATTTATTCTGTTCTCTCAATATTTTACTCTTGACCGTAAGTGGGAAAAATCATTTTTAATACAGTGACATCTGCAGTCAATATGGATTTGTGAGTGTGATATTTGTTTTAGGTTCTACTGGTTGGTCAACCTGAATTCCATTGTGGTGTGTCTGGGTATTGCTTACATCCAGCAGTCTGTGGCTAAAAACCTGGGCTTCCTTATCCCCTTCACCTCTGTCCTGCTGGTTCTTCTCGCCATACACATGATGCGGAACAATCTCACCTTTAAACCCAAGAAAGGTAACATACATAGGAAACGGGTATTCAGACATTCGCAGGACTTGTTTGTGCATCTAATACACTGTTTACTCACCACATAAACAGAAACTTGTAACGAAACATGACAAATAAAGAATAATGTTTGTTCTTCCTTGATAGGTGGATCATTATTGACCACACTGGGAGTTTTCTTGAACTCTCTCAAGATGTGTTGCCTCCACTATCGCCACCTGAGTGGAGATGTGGCATCATGGCTGGACCGGGCCAAGGAGAACAATGGTGGCCGATACAGCGAAACACATGTAGAGAACGTCAAAGTCCTGGCCAAGCTATTCCCTCTTTACGGGCTACAGTTGCTGTTCAGAGCCTGCATCACTCAGGTAGGTCACCAGGAATATAATGGGTCTTCAATTTAAAGGTGGAATCAGTGATTCTGGAGAACGCTTGGTTTTTAAAATCACCAGATTTTCACGATCTGCTACCTGCCCATACTGTGTGCACTGAAAAATAAATCTGATGTTAATACACAGCCTAGGCTCCGTAAATAGATATGCAAACAAAGGGGGGCCGCCATAGCTAGCAACATGCCCGTTTACAGAGCCTACCTGGGCTGCGTATTAACACTGGATTTCTTGGATAGGTGGATCTAGAGATATTCACTGGTTTTGGAAAACACGTTTTTTTCAGAGTTGCTCACTCTCTACCTTTTAACATGAAAACAGGATCATCTCCATGTTAACAACATGTTTCCTACAGATTCCCTCAGGCTACTACATACAAACAATGAACTCCAACCTTCACCTGAGTGACCTTCTACTGCCCATAGGCGTCATGAATGTTATCAGCATCCTCCCTCTGCTGCTCTTGGCCCCACTGATCGAGTGTGTGATGACTTGCTGCCTCTCTGTGGAAAAAAACCCTCTTGCACCTGCAAAATTCATCAGTGAGTATTTCTATGTACCACAAATGAACGCATCATTTTAACGTCTCCACCTAAACATCCTCTATGTGTCCCTCTCGCTCCTCCGCCTCTCTCATACCTCCCTCTTTCCTCCCGTAATTATTCTGCAGCCCCCTCTCTCATGCCCCCCCCCTTTCCATCCTACCCTTCCAGCTCTGGGCCACGTGTGTGCCACTCTGTCGGTGCTGGCAGCAGGTTTGTGTGAGCTTCATAGGAAGGCATACCCCCTGGTGGAGCAGACTCTCTCTGGCAAAACTCTACAAGTGTCGTCCATGCCGTGCTTCGTGCTGGCTCCTCAGTACATCTTACTTGGTCTCGCAGAGGCTCTGGTCACCCCCGCATGTGAGTGAGAGACTTAAAGCTTTTGTTTTTGCTGCCCTGTATGTTACAATTAACATATAAAGATGATCAAACATGTGTGCTGTCCCTTCCTCTCTGGCAGGTTCCCTCATATCTTTCCAGCTTACCCCGAGTCACATCAGAGGGATCTCCCTGCACTTCCTCACTCTGTCCTATGGAGGGGGCTGCTTTCTAGGAGCTGTTATCGTCCAGCTGGTACACTTACTCCCTGGAGGTAAACATTAATAGAAGTAGCCTCCTGTGTTTGCCTGTTTTCTTCATACAGCAAAAGAATAGTGATACTGGAACTTGATTACACTAAACTAAAAGGGATGTCTAATTTAACTGTGATGCTCCATTACAGGTAACTTCTACCCAAATGTACTGCATGATGGGAATCTGGAGAGGTTCTTCTTCCTCATGGCTGCACTGATGGCTATAAATACGGTTGTTTTTTGGCGTGTATCTTGCAGGTGAGGTATTATCTCTTGACTAGGGATGTAACGATATGACATTTTGAGTACGATATTGCGATTGATATCACGGTACGATATTAAGCGCGGAATTCATTTCTACCCCCTCAAATTAAATGGTGTAACGCTGATTTAAATGAAACATAAACACAAGAATAATTCAAATTTTTATATCGTATTATGAAGAAGAGATTTCTGAGAGATTTAAACAATTTATCACCAAAACAAAGACACTGCTTCTCTACTGCCATTTTTAAAGAAGCTTTACACCTATATTTTTCAAACTGAAATAGGAATTTTAAATCTAAACTTAATTTAGTCACTTGTCTGTAACTGTAAAAGTATGTATAAAATAAAAAGGATTTAAATAGTGTGATAATTTCCCCATTTATTTATGTTTTATTTGCTTATCAACTCCATTTTTACAAGCCATGTTTTACCTTAATAGGCCGACAGGCACAATGAACTCTGTAAAATATTTATTTATGATTTTAATTTTAATTGCTGTCTCAAAATCAATGTGTTTGCAGTGCACTCCATTCCCCCCTCCCTTCCTCACACTTTCACAACGTCACCTACATTTGACAGAAGAAGTAGTGTCACCTAAGTTTGACATAGTAGGGATTCCATAGTATTGCGCAACATGCTGGTATAGCTTTTATATACTGTCTATGCTGAGTTCACGTGAAGTCTTATTTCATCACGTTCGCCTGGATTCATAATGATATAATTGACCCGCGAGCAACTTTCTCTTCAGTCTGGTAAGCTACTCTTTCGATCTTTTTCTCTATCTCTCCCTTTTCTCTTTCTCTCTCTTCTTCTTTGCTGCTGCTTGACTCAATGTTGTGAAGCTGCACGCGCTAGTGTAAACAACGGCCCACGTGAGACGTGACTGTTCAGTTTAAAGTTAGAAGCGTTAGAAGTCATGTTTCAGTGATAAGATGTTGTGTCTATGTGTTATTGTTTGGTTTCCAATGTTGGTGTGGCCCATACAGTGTTAGATTGAGTGCTACGTTGCTCACGAGACTCTCCACAATGACGGAGCGCATTTACCATGCACGCTCGCCTGTAATACCGTGACACGGTATAACAAGAAAAAACTTAAGGTTGACATTCGTGGCCTTTTCATATCGCGAACGACCGTTTTGCGGTATATTGTTACATCCCTACTCTTGACTATAAATTGGAATACAGGTTACAATAGAATGAAGTATTGCAGAATGTGTGTTGCAGTAGATTACCCATATTCAGGTCCATTAGGTGCTTTAAAAAGTTGTGTATCTCAGCTCTAAGTGTGTTTTCTTGTTTAGGTACATAGACCTGAGTGTGCGGGGTAAAGCCCTGACCATCAGCCCCCTGACAGAGACGCTTCTGCATTACAAGGCCTGTCTGCGCTTCTATGACACCATGGATCGCTCCTACACAAATGCCTCCATTGAGTCTATCTTATGACCGTCTTCATTATGACCTACTGTTAGCAGCGCTGGCGCTGCGTTTTACTATGTCAAAATCTGTAACCGGAGAAAGTGTTGGGTGAAATATTCAAATGAAGTCATGGAACGTACATGTGTTATTTCCATTTTGGTAACACTTTACAATAAGGTACACACAATTGTAGTTGCTACTACATACCTACTACATAGATATGCGTTACCTACTACATACTTTTTTTGTGCTACCTAACACATAGGTTTTTTTTGCGTTACCTACTACATAGGTTTTTTTTGTGCTACCTAACACATACGATTTTTTTTGTGCTACCTAACACATAGGGTTTTTTTTCTGTTACCTACTACATAGGTTTTTTTGTGCTACCTAACACATAGGGTTTTTTTTGTGCTACCTACTACATAGGGTTTTTTTTGTGCTACCTAACACAGGGTTTTTTTTGTGTTACCTACTACATAGGGGTTTTTTGTGTGTTACCTACTACATAGGTTATTTTTTTGTGCTACCTACTACATAGGTTTTTTTTTTTGTGTTACCTACTACATAGGGTTTTTTTTGTGCTACCTAACACATAGGGTTTTTTTTTGGTGCTACCTACTATAAGGGTTTTTTTTGTGCTACCTAACACATAGGTTTTTTTTGTGCTACCTATGTGTTAGGTAGCACAAAAAATAAAACTTATGTAGTAGGTAACACAAAAAAAAACCTATGTAGTAGTTAACACAAAAAAAACCCTATGTAGTAGGTAACACAAAAAAAAACGTATGTGTTAGGTAGCACAAAAAAAACCCTATGTAGTAGGTAACACATATCTATGTAGTAGCTACTACAATTTTGTGTACCTTATTGTAAAGTGTTACCTCTATTTTTTTTACCATTATAATGTAGTAATGTAAATTATTCATATAATGTCCCTTACTGAATGTTGTAAAAAGTTAAATATATGCGCATTTAATCAGTTGAACAATATCATTAGCAAATCATTCTACTTTATTTAAGCATTTCAAGCTAAAACAAGTAATTCTGTTTGGTTGATTTTATTTTTTTCTATTTATAATTAAAAATACAGTTTAAACAAACTAAAAGGCTTAAGTGTGGTCATCCAGCATTCATGAGAAACATGAAACCCTATCCAGCTGAGACAAAACCCATAGGCTACATACAACGGCCGAGTGGCTTGGTGTCCATCTTCCAAGCTCTCTTCATGATATACTGTCCTGTAAACCAAGCTAGTTACTGCGAAACCATCTTTTCAATCCACTTTCAGTTTTTGGTAATGATTTAATGTTTATTGGAAAGAGTATATTCAACTGTTTCATGCTTTCTGAAATGGTCAGACTCGGCATGTGTAAATCAATAATGTTTTAAAATAACCCCTTATTCATTTGTTTAGTGCCGTTGTGAGTACATTACCATTACAGCTTACATGTGGTAATCATAAATCCAGAAAAAAAAACGTCATAAAACATTTTCCATTTTCTACTCTTTGATTCAATCAAGATTTTCAAACTGTACAAAATGACATGTGTAGGTATTATTTGTGCTATTTTTCTATCCCTGAATCGTATAGCAGCCTGTCTTGCAACTCATATTTTTAATGCAGACTGGCTTAGACGTTGCATATTTTCAGGGTTGAACCAAAATCGACAGAAAACCCAGGGAAGAGAGGTTCAGTGAAGGTGGTGTGGATTTTGTGCAGCAGTGTGAACCCCTCTTGGTCAGAAGCACTGTAGAAACACAGTATTCCCACTTTAAAATTAAAGTATATGCCCACTCTGCGGGAGTGAGCTGGAGGAATCTGGCCTTTGTGTAGATTATTGTGCCAAAACGTGCAGCCGGTTGGGGTGCAGTTCAATTTCCAAGAGAGATCATTGTGGCCGAAACTGCAATCTCTCCCCGAACCCTTTCTTTTAATGCCTTTATACGACACGGCCAAATCAACGACGCCCCCATCCCATTCCACCTCCCAGTAGTGGCTCCCCTTAAGGCCCTTTTTGCACAGAGCCTGGTGGGAAAAGGTAAATCTGTCAGGGTGATCGGGATGAGCCTGGTCACTGCCACTCCACCATATCTCGCTGTTACTGTCAGACAAGCAAAGACACGCAGCCACTGTGTTGGGATCCACCTCCACTTTGGAGTCTGCAGGGAGAGAAGCACTCGTTTAGCTGATCGCTCTCATGTTTATTTATGTAAAGGAGATTCTCGTCTTACATTGGGTCAAGAGGTATGTCCGTGATGTTAAATCCTCCCATTGACTTGGCATTATTGACACTAGTGATGAAAAGAAGAAAAAAGTAATAAAAACACTGATCATTCTGACTATACACAAAGTTATACTGAGCAGGCCAGACTAATAAACGGTCACACTTACACACAGTTATCTCAGAATGACTAAATAATTTCTCCTTTTCTTTGTTACACATTTTTTCCAGGTCATCTTTCAATGCTGTGACAAACCCTGTCACTGTGTCAGGCCTTTCATGCAAGTCTGTGAGTACAGGGAGGTCCACCAGGGCCTGGAAACCCTGCAAACAAAAATACATTGATGTGACTAAATAAACGACAGATACAAATATATATGCTTCCAAAGATTGCAAAAATATGAGAACCTGTAGAAACTGAATGGGGTTCTCTGTAAGCGAGAGCTGGTCCAGTTTGTCGTCTGTCCGCCTCAGCTCAAGCACTTCACGTTGCAATCGCCCGAGGTGACCGTTGGTCCAGTCCACTCCGGTTTTCTCTGCTTCTCCAACTTTCTCTCTCATCTCAGTGCACTTCCTCTTCACAGAGCGGATGTGTTCCGCACACAGTCGCTCAAAGTCATCGCACGCCTCCCATGCAGCATCCTGAAGAAAACATGCACAATATTTGTCCTGTAATGGCTGATGACTTTTTGAGTTTCAGCATTTTTACATTTTAGTCCTATAGGCTACTTCAACATTTTTTACAGCTTTACTTTTTAATGCAGTTTTTAAAACACATAGGCCTATATGAAACACTGTAATCTTTTCAAAGTCTGTGATAGTGCTCTTGGTCAGTAATTCCAAGTGTGGGCTCTCTAGATAAAGTTTCTGGTTTGATCAACAGGCTAGTGAATCAGGATGATAAGGCCCCATGTCTGTACCAGGAGACAGTTAGCTTAGCTAAGCGTTGGGCCTTACTCTGGAGCGTTGGTTCCAGACTGTGATTGGAACATGGATAAGACTGATTTTGTTACTTCTGGCCTTGTAAGATGTTAAGCTGGAAGTAGATTCACATGCAGCGGAAAGGCATGAGAGTGTAAGAGGTCGAGTTTTTTTTTATGAATTGCTGGTGGAGAATGTTACTCCACCCGTTTACACTTTTCATGCTGGCTTCTGTATACTGTAAGAAGACTGCATGGTTTCTTCCTTTTAAATATATATATATATATATATATTGTTGACCATTTATTTCACGTTAAACAACTTCTACAGACTCACAAATGGCCCTATCTGGATACACTATAGCAGTAAACATGATGCATTCATTAGCAATATTGAGTTCAGTGTTTGACATCAGATACTACTTTCACACTCTACAGTGTCTTCAGTATACGCTCAGAGAAAAATGGAAATCCCCCCTAAGATTCAATGATAGCCTAACACAGTATACACCCACATCTGTTTCCTCTTCTTCGAGACATATTTGTCTGTTTGTAACCAGGCACTTTGCTTAGAGTTGTATCAACATTTGGAAAAGAAATGTGTCGATGAATATAGGAAAAAGGAATTACTTTAGTTTGTGAAGCACACTCACTCTTATATAGTGTGCCGCCTGACTCAGTTTGGCCATTTCCCCCTCTGAATCCAGCAGTCTGTCTGCAATTTCCTGTTTAGTCCAGTCCAACTGTCTCAGTTGAAAGACAAACAAAGGATCTTTTCAGAACCTCAGTGACATTAAAAGGGCGGGCAACAAATGATTTCAGCATGGGACTGAACTGAATTACCTGCATCGCACACTTTTCTGCTGTCACTGCTACAGTGTCGTGGCCTTTGTGGCCATCGATCACACACAGCAGGCATATGAACTGCTGATCAGAGCGGCAGTAGATCTCTAGAAGTTTGTTGTGATGGCTACAGATGCTGTCCTTGATGCCCTCAGAAGCTTGGGTCAGTTTGTGCTTTTTTAAAGGCAGCACTTCAAGGTGAGGCTTCAGATGAATCTCGCAGTAAGAGGCCAAACACACCAGGCAGAACATGCAAGCTTTTCTTTTTCTCCCTGTGCAAATGTCACACTGCACATCACCAGGTGCGGCATAGGTGTCACCAGCCTCATCAGCAGCAGCACTTTGTCCTGTTGTCCTCCTGTGTTCCTCCAACAGGTTGTTCAGAATTGTGTTCCTCTTCAGAACAGGCTTCGGGAAGAAAGAGTGTCTGCACTCAGGGCAGCTGAAACCTCTTCCTCTGGTGTTATTACTATCCCAGAAGGTATCGATGCATTTCATACAGTAACTGTGTCCACAGCTGGTTGTCACTGGATCCTCCAGTAAATGTAAACAGATGGAGCAGTTGAGTAGTTCCTGACTGTAAGCCATTTTCTCTCGCTCAGAGTGACGGAGTTATACTCTGGTTCCTTTGTAGGGAGGAAGGAGTGGCTTGTATGCAGTTTGGTATCAGTGCTGAATGTGGGAGTGTCAGTGGAAAACAAACTACACCTCCCCTTCATGTGACCTGAAGTGGCACAATATATTATAACCTCACAGAGAGTTGATTTTCACTCCGTAAACAGTGGTCTTGATAGATTGTTTTGGTCCATTCTCACTGCTCTGAACTTCAACAAAAAAGTTTGGATACCTGCCCAGCACAGAATGGTAAACACATTATCAGCTAAACTGTGTTTTGGCTTGTTGGCCACCAAAGTGGGTTGCACATTATTTCAGGTTATAAGATTCCATTTCATGACAGCACATTGTTTCATATGTACTATACTGTATATAAAAAAGAAAAGAAAAAAGAGATTGACAGCACCTCATAAACCCTGAATGAGTGTAATTTTTTTTGCCGCCATTACATTTAGGAGGTATTTGGCAAAAGAGAAAATGTGAAGGACCAAACATCACACACGATAAATGGGCTGAAACAAGGACGCCAATATTTCCCTGCAGATGTTGCTCTTTATTTTTTCATTTAATTTACAAACTAAATTGTTTTAAAATGATATAATCACATGAACATATTTTCATAACTTCCTTATGATTGTATTTCACATTTGGCCAAAAGTATTTTAGTATAAATTGCTTGGAATTAATATGCTAACGCAAACAAGGAAATTTCACTTTCACTATAAAGAAACCAAGACAAGGTAAGCTCGTTTAACTCAATAGGTGTAATATTGTTGTGCAATGCACAATACAATTTTAATATGAAGCCATTCTTGTGTCATCATAAGAAAGAAAAAACAAGACACATTTAACATTTTCATTCAAAACAAAGTTATGAACATTTTTAAACATACTCATTGTACTTACAAACACTTTAACAGTCACAGAGTTAAAAGTTAGACTCTGTACAGGATTAATACAACATTGAACCCTTTAAGGAATCAAATTAAGCTTTAAGTATAATGAGAAATTATACTTTTAGAGTGAACAACTTTTAAGCACCGATGTTTAACACGGGCAATAGACAGTTCACAGACACACTGAATCGATGCCTCAATCGAAGAATCTTCCCCGCATTGTCACTGAGGCCCCTGTGGAGACCATGAACCCAGGGTACAGGGGCTGGGAGAACGTGGTCTGAACCCTATGAAGGAGCCTCATTTGGTCTGAATCAGACACGCTGTAGAACGACAGACTCCCAGCCTTGTGGTTCAGAAACACTCCCACAGTGGAGGAGCAGCCGTGGACTACATTGGTTTTGATTCCCCCATGAAAAAAGGTGCAACCAAGACATGAAAGGGAAATGCACCAGGACTGCTCTGTGTGACCAAAGCCACTTACTTCCAGCTCTGCCCCTTTATAGCACACAGCGACCTGGACCCTGGGCCCCTGCCAATCCACCTCCCAGTAGCCAACTCCAGATAAACCTTCAGTGCACAACACTTGATCCCCTTTGGTGAATCTCTCTGGATGGTGTGGATAACTCTGGGCTTTTTCACTCCAAGTTACTTTGCGGTAATCCTCGAGGAACAGGTTTTCACATGCGGTGTTGGGATCCAATATGAGGTGGCAGTAATCTGAAAAGTAGATATTATTCACTGTGATTAGTGAAGTGCGTTGGAGGAAAAGTGCAGAGACCGATTCAGGAATATTTATTGTGCTTCAATTTGGACTCACAGAGGCCGAACTCCTGTCTAGTCTTAGGATCAGCTTGAACTAGAAATAAAAAAAAAAAATACAAAAGAACATTTTGGTGAAGAGGTTGTTCATACAATATGACATTATAACAGTTAATTAATCTAATAAGGGTATTTTCTTACTTGTCTTAGATATTTCTGCACAAACATTTTCCATGTTTTCCATTGTGTCTTTCACATTAGAAATGGCGTTTGTCACAAAGTCGAAAGGTGAGCGTAGGCCTAGACATATATCGAGTTTGCGCCTTGCAGGTGGATGGACAAAAATGTCCTGACAGCTCTAAAAAAACAGAGAAAAACAAAATTAACTTTAGCCCTGCTCTCTAAATATGCAATGTGTCTGTCTCTATGTGTACCTGCAGGAAATGAATATGATCCTCTGTGAGTGACAGCTGCTTCAGTTCATCCCCCCTCTCTTTCAGCTCGGAGAGGTCCTTCTCTAGCTGACCCTCCAGGAACTCAGCTCGGCTCACTGCTGCCTGCTGCTGAGCTGTGATCAGCTCCTTCAAAGCAGTGCGCCTTATATCCGCCATCTTGACAATTTCAGCATAGGCTGTCTCATTTTTGTCATCCGCCTTACTTACACAACTCTGGGGGAAAAAGGACAAGACTAGGTAGTATATCCAATTTAGTTTAAATAAATGTTGATCATACTGTGTATTTTATGTAGTAGTGATGTAGATGCGTATGTAGATACATTTGTATGTAGTATGCCTTATATATAAAAGGTGATATAATGGTAGGTACCACATTCTAACTGCTCTTTTCCTTCTTTGACCAGGTCTGCATGTCACAAGTAGCCTACTGTATGTAGTTGGTTTGATTATATTGGTACTTGTGTGACTCTGGAGGTGGCGTTGTCAGGCATCTTATGTCCTCTCCTTCCTTCAGACGCTGATGGACAGGGGGTTGGCATTTAACACAGTCAAAACTTACGTGTCTGCTATTTCATCATGCCTCGTAGGTTTCAGGGATAAGACTCTTATTTAGTCAGCCTTTGAAGAAATGTTTGCTAAAATGCATTAGGAGACAGAGGCCTGTAATCTGCTCTCTCGCGCCACAGTGGAATTTAACTCTGGTTTTATGAGCACTGGTTAAAGCCCTGTTTGAGCCACTTGACCAGGTTCCCCTCAAATTTGTATCAGCCAAGACAGCCTTGCTGCTGGCCCTGACATCAGCTAAGAGAATGAGTGACTTGTCTGCACTCTCTCTAGCACCTTCATATCTGAGGATGCAGGTAAACGGTAGTTCGGCAATATTACATCGGAATCCGGCTTTTACGCCAAAGACTAGGCTATAACTAGCTTGTTCAGATCGAGAGTAATAACACTCTACGGCTTCTTCCTCCCTCGAATCAACAGCAACGGCTGTCACACTGGCTGTGCGAGACCATCTCACAAGCTTAGGTGTCCACGGGGGCTGGCTGACTCTCCTGAGAATATCGGAGCGCACTCGACCAGGGAAATACCATCATCTGTCACTTTGCACAGAGGACTGTCTGTGAGGGTATCTGCACAGCAACCTGAACAATTTCTAAGTTTGTTCAACCACTCACTCACATAGCGAAATTTGCGTTTGTAGGCCTGGCCTCGCTCTTTGGTCCAGTCAAAAAAGGATGAATAACACTTTAAGTATATATGAATTAATGAGAAAGCTGAGGAAAAAAAGTTCACCTGCAGTGCTTGTACTTTCTCTCTCAGCTGCAGCAGCTGATTCTCTTTCGGATGGATCCCCTGCTGGGATATTTCCTCAAAGTGTTTCTGAAAAACAAAATCATATTGTTTAACCTTTAGTTGAAATCCACATCCTAGCAATATGAATCTGATGAGCAAACCTTGGAGTCTTACTTGCTGTTCTTCCCTCCCTGCTGCAGCCAAGACAGTGTCATGACCTTTGTGTACGTCGAATACACAAAGCATGCAAATGCATTGGCCGTCACTGCGACAGTAGACCTCGAGCAGCTTTTGGTGCTGGGAGCAGATCTTGTCTTGCATGGAGGCACAGACTTCCACCAGCTTGTGCCTTTTGAATGCAGCAGACTCATAGTGGGGCTGCAAGTGACAAGCACAAAAGGAAGCCAGACACACCAGACACGACTTGACTGATTTCCTCTTCTTCCCGGTGCAGAAGTCACAGTCCACGTCGCCCGGGCCGACCTCATCCTTCTCAGGTGGTCCTGCTGCTTCTGCCCTCAACATTTCACCTGCCAGATCAGCCAGTACTGTGCTCTTGTTCAACATAGGTCTGGGGGAGAAGGTGTGCCTACACTGGGGACAGGTGTAAAAACCTCTGTCATCTTCCCGGTCCCAGTAGCCATTTACACATCCCATACAGTAGCTGTGGCCACAATGAAGAGTCACGGGGCTCGTCAGGATTCCCAAGCATATCGGGCAGGATAGAAGGCCTGGTTCTTTACTGATTTCTGCCATTTTCAAAGCAGCACTTTCTCACTTTCTATTTTAGCCTACCTCAAAATCGTATCTGATTCTCTAAACAATTCAAATTGTTTCATTTGTGACACGTAGTGCCATATTTATACTCATTGAACGGCATCTGTGGGCGGACGGACTACTAGTAGACGAGGGAGCCAACTTTTCTTTGGTCCATGGAGCCTGCCAACAAAGGTAACACTTTTCAATCCTGCGAGATTTGAGCGTATCGCGAGATCTCTCTGGTATCCAAGGAGACGGCTGCAAATAAACCATGGACCTAACAGACCATAGATGGTCTATAAATACAAGACCTACTTTTTCGGCTAGCTTTTGGTTTCTGATGGCGGTGTGTAAACAAAGTTTAAAAAAAAAATAACTTAGGTCCGACCAGCGTACTGGGTGCCGTTGTCACCTCACACCAGGGTGCCGTTCTCTGTATTTTTTTGTTTGCACACAAATTTAGGTTATACATAGGCTACTATTTTACCTAATTTAGGCAAAAGCAGCAGGAGAAGGTCGTTTTTAACACGATGCTGCCCTTATTGTTTAATTTATTTATTTATTTTTTGTCACAAGTCGTAAACTGAAGGTCTGATTCCTACCACTAGATGTCAATGTAAGTTACACAGAAGATCATCACAACCTGGACGTGCTCGTTTTGTGTGTGTGTGTGTGTGTGTGTGTGTGTGTGTGTGTGTGTGTGTGTGTGTGTGTGTGTGTGTGTGTGTGTGTGTGTGTGTGTTTGTGTGTGTTTTCAAAAAGTTTTAAAATGCATGCAGATAACTTATCACTATCTATCTATCTATCTATCTATCTATCTATCTATCTATCTATCTATCTATCTATCTATCTATCTATCTATCTATCTATCTGTCTGTCTGTCTGTCTGTCTGTCTGTCTGTCTGTCTGTCTGTCTGTCTGTCTGTCTGTCTGCCTGCCTGCCTGCCTGCCTGCCTGCCTGCCTACCTACCTACCTACCTACCTACCTACCTACCTACCTACCTACCTACCTACCTACCTACCTACCTATCTATCTATCTATCTATCTATCTATCTATCTATCTATCTATCTATCTATCTATCTATCTATCTATCTATCTATCTATCTATCTATCTATCTATCTATCTATCTATCTATCTATCTATCTATCTATATGTCTGTCTGTCTGTGCTACATTTTGGTGGAAAAAATGTTGGACTCCAATAACCAAGAGAGGATACAAATACGAAGGAAATTACCATAGCCTACTGTTTTCCTGTGTGCCTTAGAATATCCTCAGAATGTTTTGGGATTTTTTAAAGACTGGAGTAAGGACCGGAGGAATATTCTCATTTCATGGGGATTCCCATTGTTTACAGTAAAAGCATGTCAGTGATAGGCTGCTTCTACCTGTCGCTGATCAAACTCACAGCAGGTGGAGTCAGGATTCAAAACAGCCGCACGTGACCAGCAGATGCACCCTTTTCTAGACTGTGCGTCAAAGTGAAAGCACAGTTTTACAAAGGCCTGCTATGGAGGCAGGTGTTTTGGTCACAGACTGAGTGTGAGATTTGAATGATTTGAATGGTAAACTGATTCCTGGATATTTACCATGGAGCCCAAAGATATTCTGAGTGCAGACCAGGTAGGCACATTACACCTAATCATTTTCCTTTCTTTTTGGTCATTTTGGCAAGAATGGATTTTTGGAAGAAGAACAGCTTCTTTGGTTACAGCAAAATAATACACATTTGATAACATTGTTCCAATTCTGTTTTTCAGATTGATGTTCTCTCTATTGAATACTTTGTGTTGCTTATACCAAGGTAATATGCTACCTCATACCTCTTCTCTTCCACGCTGTGACGAATGCTGTATACTTATATCAGAAATTTGATTTCAGAAAATATTCGTTACTGTATTGGCGGAGAAAAAATGTGGGGGAAGAAATGCATACCCTTTGGCCTACAGTTAGTTTTTATGGAGCCAACAGGAATGTTATTCAATGTTTTTACGCAATGAGTCATTTTATAGCTTTTTTTATACTGGTGTATAATGATTTGATTCGTCTTTCAGACATACTTGTCTGTTTCCTCCTCAGGCACAATTACATTTATTTTTCATTTTCAATTTGAACAACCTTTATTGTTGTTGAATGTAATAAAAAATATTGCCAACATATCATATATAGGCTAATAAATCATTAAAGGTCAATAACAGACACCCGGACTTGTGCAATAAATGTATCTTTGCTCACCTTTCTTGTTGCTGTGGTGCCAAATCACCATCAGTTCACAGTCTCATCTTAATCCTTCATTTTAAACCTCATATTTAATACAATGTTGTCATGACATTGTATTCATTTGAGTTATGTTATTATGTGACATTTAGGCTCCATGTGGTTATGTAATACTTATGTATTTGATCAATTGCAGTGTGATCGGGAGTTTTTCTGTACTTGTGGTTTCCATATTGAGATGGAGGCAGCTCCAACAACAGGTGAGTCAGGCTGTATGTATTTGTCTATGAACATGCCTTTGTGTGTGTGTGTGTGTGTGTGTGTGTGTGTGTGGCATGTGTATTTATATGATTGTGGTTAATGAATTGATACTAGTTTGTTTATGTTGGTATAATTAATTTAGTGACATGCACCATGTCACTGCCATATGTTTCAGAAGCATGAAAGGGCTACAGAAAATCTGTTGCTTTTTTGTTATATCATGTACAGAGGGCCACATCTTTAATGTGTATCTGTTTGCAGGTGCAGCTGTTGGTGCAGCTGGCCCTGGCTGACCTCCTGGCTGCTCTGATCCTGATGTCAACCAGTGTCATGAACAGAGTTAGCACTGACAACAGTGTGGTCATCTGCCAACACCTCCTGCCACTGTCACTGGTGAGCAACGTTTGTTAGCCCTCTTATCTCTACAAATGATTGATTTACAAGATTGTTTTTTTTTGACACTTTATTTTTATTGTTACAAGATTGTTTTATGGGAGGGAATTTTTTCTCCATGTTTGATCTGCTTATAAAAGAGAGGTGAAAAGATAGTGATAGAGATGCTGGGGAAAATACATTCACTTGAATTTTGGAATTTCCCTAGCTTTCAGCGTAAATATCTCTATCTCAGTGTCTAATCAAGTCACTGCAGGCCAGGCTTTCCCCAGAGTGACTTGGGACTGTAACTGAGATTGGTCACATCCTTCTTATAGTAAAATAAGGCAAAACCATTCTAAGTGTTTCTAAGTGTGTATGAGCAGTTTTGCTGTGACACGTTCTCAGTTATGCAAATGCCTGTTTTGTTTTTTCAGAACTGAGCTGAAGCTGCATGTCTCACGCTCTTATAGTTGTTCAAGTGCTGAAAAATGTATTCAAGTCTATTTAAAACTGCATCAACTTAAATCTAAAAGTTCGATTTTATAGAGATAAGAGTGAAAGGCAGGGTAGAGGCGGATATTACCCCCTAAAGAAACATAGAAAAGAATGTAATTTAAGAACACAAAGATTCATCGAAGAAAAATTACTTTATCAGTTAATATTTCTCAAATGTGAAGATGGAGTGACCCCAAGCCCTTTCAACATGCTTTTATTGTTTTAAATGGAATGTATGCAGAATATAGGGGCTCCACAATCGCAATGAAGCCAACTACTAAAGGAACATAATATAAGATAATCATTAATATGCTACTATTTCAAGGTTAAGAAAAACTAGTAGATCAATTATGATTATTATTATTATTTTGGCAGAACATGCCTCTGATGTATGAATGAGCAGTTACTGTACTGTACACGAGAGAGGCAATAGTGAGTTTGAACCCAACAAAGCAAAGTTACTAATAAAGCCAGCAACTGATGTAGTGATCACGCGCCGAAAAACTCACAATATTACTCACAAGTTAAAATGACGTCAGATTATGGCTGGACATAAAAACATGTTCTCATAAAGAAGTCCTCGTAAAGATAAAGAGCAAACGTCTGATCTTGGTGGCCGTACTGTTCTCAGTCTCAACCTATAGATAGATACATACCTTTTATTTTTTTTTGATTTATAGAGTACAAGACGTTTTTTTTTTTTAACCAATCAGCACTTGCAGGCAGTAGGCTATCTGAAACCAATAGATCACAGTGTCACAGATGTACATAGATGACCTTAGAGGAGCCTTATGATATTATGTATGCAAGCAAAACACTTGAACTTTGGGAAATAACTGATATAGCTGATCAGTTTCAAGTGATCATTCTGATGCATATTAGCACATTTTGGATCACCATATATTGAGCTACAGTATATTGTTAAACTCCTATTTCACTGTTTAATCTTTGCGTTTTTCTCCGTTTCCGTTCCAGACATTTTATTTCGTTTCCTTTCTGCTGGTGGTGGTTTACGCATGGAAATCAAAGAGCGCCATCCAAGGGTGGAGAGCAACACCTGCAGAGGACCAGGGGGGACAGGTGAGGCTTCCACTCCTGTTTTAAAATGTATTCATGTATTTGTCATTTATCACATATCTGTCTCACTGCCTGTCTGATACTTTCACAGAGTCGGTGTAGAAGGAAAATAGTCGACATACCCATATATGCCATCGTGTGGTGAGTTGGTTAACGGTATTTTGTTAAATACCCATACCTTCAATGACCTTCTATATATAATTAAATTGTGTATCTCCATTTGTCTCATATCCTAGGTTGATCCCCATTACGATGTACTTAGCGTATTTGGTCAGTCTCTTCAATAGAAATACTCTGCTGGATACGGCCTCTGACAGATCAAGCGGAAAGGTCGCCAATGATACCAAATATTGCACCAGGTGAGCCCACAACCTTTATGGTTAACTTCCCTCAGAGTTACTGTGACACTTCAGAGAAGTAACAGAAGCAAAATAAATCCGGCCCTTTGTGTGTTTTTACCTTTTGTATTTTTTCTTCCCTCACAGTTGCATTTTGTTCTTGCACGTCTGGAAGGATCCCTGCTCTAAATATGTGAGTAGCCTTTATCTCATGACACACCTCAATGAACTTTGCTTTTAAGACTTCTCTTCTGTTGTTTTATGAATTTTTTTCATTTGTTTTCTTTTGCTGTGTTCTATTTCACAGTATTTGTTTTGCTATTATTTTGTTGTATTTGATTGGTATTAGTGCATAATTAATTTATAAATAAGTCTAAGTCACATGTAATAATTAAAAGGTGGCTTCTACTAATTAGCGATGTACGTGATTTGTTTTGTCCACAGGAGTGGTACCATGACACTTTCATCAGAGTTTTTCTTTTCCTGGTTGTGATACCAGTGATGTTGTTCTGCTCTGTAAGTCAAATGTATTCACATTATTATAAGAAAATATGGCATTTTTCATATCCAAAGTTGTGTCCTATTTATTTGGTTTAAACAACCATGTAAATATAGGTAGGATTCTTAATTCCACATTGTTATCTAAAGGCATGCATAGTGTATCTGCTTGTGTGTTTTCAGACTGTAATAATTAGTTTTTTTTCATGATTCAGGTCATTTACTATAAGGTGGGTAAATGGTATGAAAGACAAAGGCATGAGCAGGAGGCGCTCTTTCCCGTGGAAGGAGATGGACGTTCAAGAAGGAGATTCAAAAGCATGTTTTCAACAGCAAGGAATATGGTGATGGTCATCCTATTCTGCTGGACACCTGGTAAACTCACACACACATACACACACGCACAAACACACATATATATAAAATATATATATGCACACACATATGCAGCATCTCTCATGTCTAATGTTTCTTCCTGCTGTAGTTCTTGTCCTCATTCTGCTGTCAACCCTGATGGCCTGGAAAAACATTGAACAGCGCAACTTATTTGGCCTTTATATGATACAGGTAGGTTTAAGAAAAACTAAAACATTTTCCAATTTTCATCCACTGTCCGAATTGCAGGTCCGAATATTTGTTTGTGTTCATTTTCAGGCTGCTGCTGTGTCACTGCAAGGCTTCTCGAACAGTATGGTTTACGCCTGGAGACGGCCCAACTTCACGGAGGCAGTCCTTGGGGAGAATACACCCCTGCTGACACACGACCGCCTGGCCTTCTTTGAAGAATCACTGACGAGCTCATTTTGACTCCAAAACTCACTGAGAAACATTGTTTGTGATGCAGAAAAACAATACAATACAGACGAAATGCAGGACTACTGCACACTTCATGACCTCTGGACAGTTTAGACTGAAAGTCAAATGTTCTCCCTTGTGGACTGAATAAAAGAAAGAGAACCAAACTATGAAGGAACCGCAAAGACTCTTTAAACAAGCAACCACTAATGCAGGGTTTTTTCACCTGCCACAATAAGGACTTCTGAATAAATTGTAAAATGATGTTGTATTTATATATGTGTTTTATTTAAGATTGTAAAGATGCAGATAATAATTGATTTATTGTGGTGTGCAATTTCAAATGTATTATGTTTTGTCAATACATTTGCATTGCTCAATTGTTGTATTATTGACTTCTTATATAACAGTCACTTTTACTTTGTAAGACAAGAATGATGTTAAACCTGTCAGCATTGCATACGCAACAGTCACTGTATTATTTCAGGAGCACGTGTCTGCACACAAGCTGGAACAGTAAGGAATGCTGAGTCGCTGCAGACAAGAGAGGGAACAGTTTCTGCTTTGTCATGTCTGTGTTAGTACAACTGTTCAAATATCTCATAAAAAAGAATGTGAGGTTGTGCAACTGAGTTAATACATGGTGGGGCATATACAGTATGTTATATGGTTGTTCACACACATACAAATGCAAGCAGGGACACATAGTTCAGTACACTCTCATGTTAGGTTCTCACATCTCCATGCTCACTATCAGCAGGTGTGTCGGTAACTGAGTTGAATTCTCCCTGAATGGTTGACAGACTGTTCTGTAAGACTGACTCATTTACTGTTCTGTAACGTGAACTTGATGTTCACTTGTGACTGTGCACATTTCCTTCGCTGGGGGCCACGCAGTCACCTACGTTGGATTGATGTGAACAATAAAACTAAACATAAGGATTATATACACCACAGAGCTTGAAACAATTGCACCGTTACATCAGACGGAAACAACCATGTCCATGGGACAAAAAAACTTGTTTAGAAATAACTTTTGTTCACTGTTTTGCAGAGCTGTGTTTTTCTCCGTTGTGTCTGAATTCAATAAAGGAAGGCATAACATTCATTTCCTTGGAGCAGTCCTTTATCCGATGTGCCCCATATATCCTGCCTCTTCATGGATATTATGATTCCTTGTAATCATAATGAATGAATCTTGTTCATTCTTGCATTTATACTGTTTATCAGCGTATTGGTTAAATTTGTATTGTTTTGGTCATGTTTATAAAGTATAAACAACCAAAGCAAACCTTTCATTATTGTTTGCATCATTCTTGAGCATTTCAGACTTTACTGAAAGGTCAAAAACCACGAGTGCATGACGGCACCCATACTGTCACACCAATACAACATGTTAATGTGTTTGTCTGCCTGTGCGCATAGTTGCCCCATTAATGATCTGCTCAGTGAATTCTCTGAATATGAAGAACGAACCCCACATATTTGCTTATTAAATGGTAAGGGTGTGGCTTATAAATTACTTTCCGGATTTCTAAATGCGTTGTGTCCTCCAGCTTCAAGGTTATCTAAGAAGGGGACACTGAGGAAACAGTTGCGCCTGTGTGAGAATAGGAAAAGTGAAACAGACATTTTGGGGGAATTAAAAAAGAAAAACACACTTCTTGGTTTGCAGTATACTAAAGTTTTTCATATACAGTACGTATATCGAGCCTGCATCAACACCTCCGCCCTGCCGAAGCAGCACGGGTGACTATTCAACTGTTAATAAAGTTTGATAGACGTTCAAATTGACTATATATCAAAGGCAAGACAAGACTTTTCCTAAAACCAATGGTGCAGCAATGTAGATATTTATTCTTTAATACAGAAAATAACATGAGATTCAACAAAAAACTAAGAAGTCATTTTTGTATTGCTTACTTACTCTTAAAACCTTCTTCCAGAATCTAAACACTGATTGAAAACACAATTTTCACCAACATTGATTTGCTTAAAATACAGTTAAATGCATTTGAATAATAAAACACTGATTGAACCAGAACCCTACACAGCAGTATGCATCTGTCTGCACTTGGGACTTGCAAATTTGCCTTGGCAGCGCTCTACTGTCTTGAATTTCTTAAAACTCAATGAGCACTGCTCTGTAACAGACCTCGCTTATTATCTGTATAATAAAGTAGGATAAGTGAGACACGTCCAGCCTGTGGTGTTAAATTACACTATCCTTTCTATTGTTAATATGCTCGAGTTCTGGTCCCAATCTCTGGCACAGACTAAATAGTTGTTCCTACATTATTTTACCGTGTCGAGCTTTGTCTTCTCAGAAGTCCATGGACAAGGATCTTTGCTGGGCCATTTCATAATTCCCTCTTCGGTTTCCTCCTCTGCGTACGTAGACATTGTATGTTCCGTCTTCCTCCTCTACCTCGTCCTCTTCCATCACCCTATCCTGCCGCTCTAGAGCTCTCTCACCTATAGGTGGATAGTTCTGCATTCGGCCTGATTTCATACTGGGCCAGCTCTTCTTCCGCAGACTGTTGAGGTCCCTGAAGGGAGGTAAGCTGCTCTGGAAGTCCCCTCTGAAAGCGGGAAGCTCCATGGACCCCCTGGCCGTGCTTTGTGCACCTAGACCGGCTTTGATGGAGTTGATCGAAGCCTGAGAGCCACAGTGGTGTTCGTGAATGCAACGCGAGCCCGACGAGGATCTCCTGAGCGCCTGCAGGGACTGAAGCTCCTCTGATAACTCCCCAAGGTCCCCAGACATCTCCTGAAAAATGATCGGGTTTTTAAACATTTGTGAACTTTAAATGAAAATCACCACATGTACTGTAACTAATAATGATATCAAAGCAGTCCAACTCACCTTGTCCCTGAGAGTAAAGAGTTCATAATGCGGTGGATCAAACTCCTCCTGGAAGTCGCGGTCCCGGTGGAACAGGTTATTCTTACGTACCAACACCTTTACATAATGATTGGATGCACAGATGATGAATTAGCTGATTTTACATCAATACTTTTTATAGGGATAATGACACATTTCAATATGATTTGTTTATATGACCTTTTTCCGTGGCTGTTTGACTTGCACCAGGATGGAGATGATGAGAAGCAGCAGCACCACTCCCGTAGATACGCAGATGACCGTCCCGTGAGTCTTTGTGATCTGGTGAAAAAGACCTTTGCTTTTTTTCTCTGGATGATGATGGAAGAGAGCGACAAATAAGAGGGAACATTTAGAGGTACTTAGAGGACATCATCAGTAATTTACTAGTTGTGCTGTCTGTCAGGACACAGTGTCTTTGGTTGCCAGGAACAATTCAGAGCCTTCACTAAAAGCCAAAGCTCTGATGATAAACAGTCACTCCAAGTGAGGTGTTCAAGTGACTCAACAGCCAAATAGACCTTTTTAAATTGTGTCGCGTCTTCTCATAAATATCTCGCGGATCTTCAAGGAGACTCACTGTGACACGGCGAAACCAAACATGACATGCATTATATTAGAAAAACACCGACATAACTCATCGCATTACAGCAAAGCACAGCAGATTTTCACAAAAAGAAAAATAACAGTGCTTTGGTACAGGTGGGGATACCTTTGCAGTTACTTTCATCCCAGGGAAAGACGCAGTTTTGTACACCGTTGCATACCAGAGTAGTGTTGATGCACATGTTGCTGTGGCAAAAGAATGCACTGGCTGCACAGGGGGCTGGAACACAAACACAGGTGTATCCGTATGTGATACAAACTGTCTGACGAAGCAACCCAAGCCGTTAACAGTGAGAGAACATTTCATACATTTGTTATTGGCCAAAGTTGTGTAACTGCTGGGGTACCATTTATAAACTGCTTATATAATTTCAGAAATGCTATTTCAATGTAATTTCAATATATACAAGATATCTGGAAACCCAGCACTTTTTCATGTTTTAAATTAATACATTATATTCCTTCTAATATGACCTCATTCTTGAAAGAGCTGCAGTGTTGAATGTGAACCACAAGAGGGCACTGCGTCAAGTATGTACATACATACTGTACTTGTCTCAGCTGCAGAAACTAAACAAAAGTGTGCATTGTTAAAAAGAAAAAAGAAATTAAAAAAATTACAGAGGTTGAATAAACACAATGAGAAACTCACGGTCTTCAAAAGAAGTGTAGAGCATCCGGAAACGGCTGTGACGGCTGGTCTCATCAGCCCACATCCTCACTACTCCCACACCAGTGTCCAGCATGATGTCATTAGCTACTGTACTACAAAACTTAGCCTGCAAGAAACCACACACCATTCTCTATTATAGTGTATTTTGCTTCCTTCTAGGTGTGTAATCTCATTGTTGCTAAGGTCTGTACAACAGTTGCTACATGTTTATGAATGAAATATTCAAATCAAAAGGAGCATGTAAGCCAAGGAAAGTAAGATAAGCCCTGTTGTGCAGAATAGTAGAGAGAAATCCACAACTGAGAGTTTAATGCAACAAATTAAGTTGATAAATATTGTGTATTAGACATTGCATGAATATATTACCTTTAGGTCCTCAATGGCATTACTGCCATCATACACCGCCACAAAATTCTTCTTACATTCGTTTGAATTTTCCATCTGGTATTCCAAGAATCGCAGGTAAATCTGGAGAAGGAGTTGATATACAGTTATTTATGTTAATTTTTCATTTTGCTCTGCCAACAGAAGAAAAGTCCCGTTTGAAAGCATCGCTGGGTTAAAGGATCATGTATAAATCATTTGAGTCGGCTTTACTGTATGTGTACTTATGGAGATTGTTGGATTATCAATGCATGTTTGCTTTCTACTTCATACACATATGTCAAGCTGTGGATGTAGTGTGAGGTGTGTTTGATAATAAAAGACGTAAAGCGCATTAATGTTGTGTTTTTGTGACATGAAGTTGAGAGCCTCATCATTGTTTCTTTATGATTATGCAAAGGATATGAAACAAACACATCAAAAGAGATGTGGAGCGGGGTAAAGATCAATGCAGAATGCAAAAAGCACTGCGGGCTGAAGACTGATCTCTTAAACCACTATACTTTTAGCCATTTTGTGTTCAATAAATCACGTCCCCTCCCCTCAACTTCAATTTGTGGAGAAGTATTTATTTTTCTATCACTCATCATCTATTATCACCATCATTTTACATTGCTCAGCTTTGTCTTCCTTGTATGAGTATACTTATCAGAACCATGGATATGTTAGGCATTTATCTCAATCTGCTGTTGTGCATTACATGAGTCATGGCGAAACTTTAACATTTTACATGCCATACCCTGTTGTTTGTTGGGACTCGTATAGTCCAGATGCAGTCCACTGCCTGTTCGGGCTGCACTTTATAATCCTCCTCCACTTGACTGGAACGGATCAGGCCGTCAGGCCCACTCAGCTCAAACTGACATTCTGGGCCACGGACAGCAACCAAAGGTCATGACATAGAGGTCGACTTTGTTTCAATTTTAAATGTATCTAAACATGTGCAAGTTAAGTTGTTTGAGTACACTGAGCTGTGTGGTTGCATTACCTGGAATGGGGTTCAAAATTCCTCCCACATGCAGATGAAATTCAGGATCTTTGGGGTAAATCATAATGACAGTTTGCGCTATCAGAGGTAAATTCAGTAGAATTATTATTACAGATACTTACTCTGCATTTAACAGCAGAAACTTTTGATGTATTTGAGCAGACCGGATGCACATTGGATGAGTAGCAGGACGGTTGCAGTGAGAGCAGTGCCATACAGGTATCAATCAAACCACTCTTTGCAAGTTTTAAATAATCACCTGCAGTGAAGATGTACTGGACCCTGAAGCCGACCCCCTCCAGCTCCTCATCGCTGATGAAGCGGATCCACATGAAGCGTCCACTGGAGGTGACCAGGCTGGGGATGGTGCCGCCACAGAAGCGATCGATGATTGGCGAGATACTGAAGGGGCCGTCCCGAATCTCGATGTGGTCGAAACGACACTCGAACGACGCCTCAATGTAAAAGGTCTCATCAAACTGCAGCTCGATCCTCTGGCGGGGCAGGGCTAAAAGGGGAGCAGAGGGCTACGTTACAACCACCGCCACAGACATGATTCAGGTTAAAGGATGGTGCAGTGAACAGCGTTGCTAATGTTTTTTTTTATTCCTTTTAAATACTTTATATATGGATTGTCTAAATTCTAAGGTCTAAGGACTTCCAATTACAAAGTTTAAACTATAGGCAAATGTTAAACAGAAAATAAAAAGTCAATGAGGTGTCATGTAGGTCCCTTAGGTACTGTTATATAGTCAAGGAAAGGCTGCCATATTTGTTTAAACTTCTATGCTTTCCCCGAAATATGCGTTGCTAATATGTTGACATATACACACACAATTGCTGTAGGTCAGTCTGTTTTGTTGGGCCCCTGTAGCAATTATAGATAAACTGATGCATAGCAAAACAAAAATGAATGAAGCACAGACAGAACTTAAATAATATAAAAAACATTTTTACGTTGGTCAGATATTGTCTGGGCTTTGTAACCAATAACAAAACAGACAGTATTCAAATCAAATTAAATTAGAATATAATTTTAAATCTTAAATTAATATACACCACTACATTTTGACGATCAATATCGATGTCATTGTCAAAGTAAGAGCCAACATCATCAACAACACTGTCTACTTTTTCATGGCCACCACATCACAAATGTGAGTGATGTTTTGGTTCCCTGGATTCCCTTTCATTTCTCACAGTGGAACTTGACCTCATTTTATTTCCAAAATTTGTAACACCCATGAAAATCGGAATAGGAGCTCTCAGCGGTGAAAATGATCCGGCTCAGGTTCCATGCTGTTGGTTTACCTTCCAGTATGTAGAGGCACTCCTTGTTGGGGGGGTACGTTTTGGGGTAGTTTGGGGAGCTGAAGCTGCCGCCCTCTGCGTTTCGTAACCAGTTCCCACAGTGACGTTGCTGCTGCGGCCGTTGGGAGGGCTTTACTACTTTTGATCCTGCACCTGAATGTGTATATGACACACGACATTTAATGATAGAAAAGTGATTTGTATGGCAAATTAGACAATGTTAAGACAATAATTAACAAGTGAGAGGCAACTGTGCACATCATTGTTCAAAAACTTCCCTGATCTTTAATTAAAAAATACAGCACAAGTCTTGATTAAATGTAGCCTCCCTATCAGAGGAGTGTGTGGTTATTATGGAAATCTTACCATTAGTCTTTTGTGCCAAGGCAAATCCCTCCTCAATGAACAGGAGAAATATCCAAACTGTTAAAGAAGACGACGGTATGTGAGGAAGGGTTCAATCAAGGAAAAGAGTGTGTGTGTGAGTGAGAGAGAGAGAGAGAGAGAGAGAGAGAGAGAGAGAGAGAGAGAGAGAGAAAGAGTAAGCTTAGCAGGATGTGTGTGTCTCTGTACACTCAGCTGAATCCCTGAATGTATGTAAAAGGCCAGGGGTGCAGAGTTTAGAAGCTTGACATGGAGAGAATTAGCACGCTGCTTCCGCCATCTGCTTCCTTAACTCTTCTTCCTAATTTCACATCCTTATTTTCCTTTTTTTCCTTTCCTTTTCTAAGGTGTATGTGTAACACAGTGGAAGGATGAGAGTAGAAACAGCTGACAATCGACTGTACTGCTGTTCAAAGGTGTCTAATGGCAAAAAAAGTGTCTGTGTCATGAAATCATACCATGTTCCACATGCGTGTCTATTACATAAAAAATGACCTAAATAGAGTATCTAGCCCAAGGGTACTGAGCCATTAAAGTTTGAGTCTTCACTAAACTGGCATGTTGTTGCTCTGAACGGCTACTCACAAACTGCAAAACAGCAGTTACAAGCAAGCCGTGGACATGTGGACAGTCAGTGTTTTGTTTATGTGGCTCATGACCTTCAGAGGGTCCAGTTAAAAACATTAAACATTAAATTGTTTTAGGCCACTAACCCCTGTTCGTGTTGTCTGGCACAGGAAGCCAAATCAGCTGCTGTGATGTTGACTTCTGCTTTCAGGCATATACAACCTTTTTACATTGTGTTAAAAGTCAATAAAAAAAAAGTCATATCTATAATTAATCTGAAACAGGAAATCCAGAAGATCACAGAAACTAAAGAATTAAGTAACAGATAATTGAATTCAAACAACTCCTGGGAGAATTAAGTGTAATACAGTAACACAGTCAATCTGTATCGTGTCTCAAGCTGACTGACATGACTCTTCGTGGAAGAAAAAGAGGTTTTCCTCCCACCCACAGTGACCATATTCTGGCACGAGGCAGGAGTAGCCCGAGTCCTCCTGTCAATCAGGCACTGCGTCACCCCATGCTGATGGAAGAGGGAAAATAGATTTCCCGCTTTTGACAAATGTGTATTTTGATTCATTTAATGCAACATGTCATTGTTTAGAGGGAGCTATCACCAGCACCACGAATCGTCAAAGCAGTTTTTTTTGCAATATTAAGTTAGTTTTTGGTCTTTTAAAATCTCTTCAGGTTACACAATGTTGTTTCCCCTCTCATAGGCTATAGCCTGATTGTGGTGACAGTAATAATTGTGTGTATGCGGATTGCGACAGAAAATGTAACAAGTCTGCCAAGGAAGACGACATCTCCAAAACTCAGTGAAAAGAAATCATGCAAATATGGATCAAATACTCACCTACGTGCATCGTCTCAGCTGAAGAACGTCTTCTGGGGGTTTTCATTTCAAACTTGATCAACTGTCTGTGAATCCCTCACATCCCTCCGCCCGTTTGAAACCGGTGGTCTGGATTAGCGCATGTTAGAACCACTGATTAAAAATATGAAACTTTCACCCTTTCATCCTAATCCATTTGGTCAAGATGAGAGAAGCTTATGAGGCTTCTGATTCATCATCCGTCTTCAGTTATTAAATACAAAAAAGGAAGTGTCAGATGAGCGCATGGATGCTGCTCTTGCCTGCTGTCTGTGTCAGCGTGAGCCTGTTCCGTCCTCTGTCTACGACTGCTCGTGGTTTTGAAGATTGGGCTCAGTTGGCGCGAGAAGGAGCAACAGCTGATTGCGCATGTGCATAGTCAACATGAGTAATACCTGATGTGATTATCTTCTGATAGCCTGTTTGGCGCATATGGATGAGTTAAATCACATTAGGAAAATCCCATTTTTGTAATTTTTAATTAGCTGATATACAGGGCAGTCTACATTAATGCAACTGCGCAGTGCGCACGCGCATGTCGACACACACACACACACACACACACACACACACACACACACACACACACACACACACACACACACACACACCCTGAGCGGGACATATTCGCTGTTTTCAAAAAGATTCGAAGGACACTTAGCAAGGCCTAAAAAAGATGGCTAGAGCGACAGAAAGAGAATAAAAGCCAAGAGTAAGTGGGATGGAGATATTCCTTTGATGTGTTGCTTTTGATCAATCTTACCTTGTCCACTGGCAGATTCGTGCATATCCAGCTGATTGTTGCCATCCTTTATTACTGGATTAATATTACTGATGATGCAGAAACATTTAAGATGAAATGTCATGAAGCAGGTGGATGTGGAACAAAGAATCATTTAAAAAATGAATCATGAGCTGATAAAACCTTAAGGTACAATGTTTCTCTCTGATATGTATCATTGAAAGTTAAAAAGTACAATTATTTTAATTCCAGTTTACTATTAGTGTTATTTTCTTTGATCATTGTTTCTGCAAGACAGAGGCACAAAAGCAGCAACCAAACTTAATACGAAACCAGCAAAGCACAAAGCAACACGTCTAATCAGAAAACCCAGGGGCTGCTGTTTCAAAGCCTGAAAGGACTTCATCGTTCAGGAGGGTGGAATAGGCCTACATTTTGTATAAAACCTGGCAAGGGGGTTCATCCAGATAATATCTGTACGATCATGAAGTTGCATCATATGGATCTGTTCTTACTGTTCATTTATTTTCTGCAGTGTGTTTGTTTGGTTATGCAGGGACAGAGTCATCCTCAGCTGTGAGGCACTTGAACTAAAGCGACAGAGGGTCAGTGACCGGTCGCATAGCCTACTATGAATACCAGCTGTTACAGATGAGCAGATTCCACAGCCGTCTATGCCGTCGCTGTTTGTCACTAGGCGCATGCCGAGCAGCACCTTCTCCGGCCGGACCACAAGCACCAGGGTCAGCAGCTTAGAGCTCAACATTTCACCTGTCCGGGAGAGAGTGAGGGCGTTTAAAGCCAATGTTACATGAACATATTTAAATATATATATATAAGAGAAGGAGTTATTGAACACAACACACACGTTTGATGACTCCCGCGTGCAGCACTACGGGACGTCGTCAAATGACGCGTTGATGTGTAGGAGCAAGGATTGGGCAGATCTACGTCGGATTGGAGTCACGAGGTCCATGCACGAGCCCCATCATTTGTTTGATAGATCTGTTAAAATGTGTTGACTTGAAATATGTTCTGCTGGAAACGGTCACCTTTTAACCATTTAACCATTTAACCTTTCTGTGTCCGTGTCTGTCATTCACCCATCCTTGTCAATTGTTACCACACAATTAAACTGAAAAAAATTATAAACTTTGTTTAGCCTATATTGCACAATCAGAGTTGTTAAAAATCTGTATATGCTCCAAGCTCCTTCTCAGACAGTCAGGGACCTGGAAAGCAGAGGCTTTTAGGTGGTTTGAAGGGCGGTGAGGGATCAAAAGGAAACAAGAGAGAAAATCCCCCCACACTCTCTTCATGTGCTGCCACTGAAGGGAAATCCAATGGAAGTACTGGGTCTTCTTTGAATGCCCTGTGAGTGACGTCGGAAAAGCTTTTATCAAGTGTCCTCGAAGTCGTCAATTTGCTTTAATTTTTCTGATTTAAATTCTCTGGGTAGCCTATAGAATCGTCAATCGTCGTGTGTGGGCTTGCTATGTTAGAACAAGCTGGTGAAAAAAGTATTGTATGAATGAAAATTTTCAAAATATCCCACTCAACTGTAATGCAAGGAATGTCCCAATCTACCTGCAAAACAACCAGAGAGTGGAGTCAAGGCAAAGAGTGGAAAAAAGTAGAACTAAAGGAGGATAATGAATCCTGAACTGTTCATTCAGCAGGGCCAGGATTGCAATTAGCATTTTAATTGAAGTCTCAACCAGGCAACTGATTGCTCTTATTAGCGTGTGCTTAAGGATGAAATTAACATCTTTAATTTGGAAGAGGATATGGTTGAGCGAACCAAGGAGGTGACTGCTGGGTGAAAACAACTTTCGTTTTGCGCACTCCATTCTATTTCTTCCTCTTTTCTTTCCTAATTTTGAATGAGCTGGTTCATATGCTGTCATGTCTAGTCACACAAACAATTGTCTGTCATGATATAAACAATGAGCTTCAAAAGGGAGGGGTCAATCTTTGAGGCCAGAGAGTACAAGCAGGATGTTTCATACACAGGGTTAGAAAATCCAGGGGACTTGGAACTATTCCCAGGCACATACTTCAAGAGTAATTTGCTCTCTGCACTGGCTTTGAATCCAACCCATTGAAGCTTGATGTGCTCGGTGCAGTAAAACACAATGCATTGATGAATTGGACTCTTTTATCAGCTTCTGAAGGAAAAGTAATTAAGATACTACCACAAGCTTGTGATTGGCGGGACGTCCATGTGGATTTGGCCTATTACTGTAGATTAGGGAGCACAGTAGCCTATTCATGGCTTTACTAGGGTGGAACAGATTCCTGCTTCACAGTTACTTTTCATTTATCATTACGTTGAATTATTTGTGGAAACACTAATAAATCAGTGAAGAAAAAAAAGCCCTTATGTCATTCTACCTAAAACAAATTGCCAAGAAAACAAATTTAACATGAGATGTAATCATCTATAGTAAGCTTAAAGGTCACATATGCACTTTTTAAATGTGTTCTAACATATCCATATGTCCACGGTGTGCCTAGAGACTGCCAAAATATCAAAAAAAATAACAATCTCTCCTTTTCTCACTCTCCCCGTTTCTGAAACCCCCGCCCCTTCCCCCCCAATATACTCCAGTCAGAATTCTTGCAGTTTATGACGTCATAAACTGCACAGCCACCTCCCCATATTTTCTTTATATGTCCATGCTTCCGATGCTTCCCCCCCACATTAGTAAAGTCCGCCGTGCAGTTGTCTAAAAAAAAAAAAAGTCTGATAACCCCACCCCCCCATTTCTTATTGGTACAAGGCTCCGAGATCCGATGGATGGCTGCCATGTTGTTTTCCCCGCTAAGCAACAAGATCCATATGTCCATGCAAGATCCCCATTGTTGGAAAGGCCGCTTCCCTCATGCACCCGCACTCGCCGTGCCCGCGCTTATATTACTTTTGGACATTCCATGCGCACAGAGGGGCAGAGAGTTCAACGGAGGAGTAGTGTCTGTTTGTGTGCGTTATTGACCAAAACGTGAGTTTGTCCATTGTGAACGGCACATAACATGCTTTAAGTTAAGCCTACCGTGACTTGTATATTTCTTAAGCTTTAAGAGTGTTTAAAGTGAGTTTATTACCCGTTTGTCACGGCCTGTGTTAAGCTAATTATTCTGTAGAAAACGGCGATTTTGCCCACTTCATTATCCTAATTTATGCAGCCTTAGTTGAAGTTACTAGCCTGGTGTCACACTATTATATGTAAGCCCCTGATATTAATGTTATTTCGCTACATATAGTGCAATTTCGACGATCTTTTGTGTGTGTGAATTCGCGGGTCGTTTACTAGTGTAACGGTCACGTTAATGAGCCATTAAGCCCTTTGTTCTTTATGTTTCCCGCTTTTGACCACTTAACACTGGTTTGTGTTTCACCATTGTAACACTGTGTTAGTGAAAGAGTATATTTGTTTAGCCTACCTGTAGTAATGCACAGGCAATACTGTTATTCCTTTTATCATATTTGTGAACATACTGTATAGCCTATATTATTCGATATTAATGCAAGTGTGGTTTCTTGTCTATTTCCTTTTCAGACCACACACTCTGTTACTTATGCAGACATAACTCCAAAGCCTAAGTTAATTAACCTGTGCATTGCTGTGCTGTGTTGTAAACCACCAAAGTCTGCTATTAAAGCCCATGACTGCATCCTATACTCTACTGTGTGTTCTTACCGACACCCCAGGAAGACACTCTGCTCTAACCCAATAGCCTTATACAGTCCACCCATTCAACACCCATAGTGCAGCAAACCATGCAGAGTGTTGCATAAACCAACACAGAAACATTCTGCTCATAATCCACTCATTTATCTTAATCACAGCAGTCTTAATAATGCTGCGTTTATAACGAGACAAAGCTTAGGGAACTACTTGTGTAGTAATTCCATCGGTGAAACTAAAAGGAATCTCCTCAATGGTTGTTTGCCTGTTATTTACCTAGTGTAGCATGTAGCTTCGGGAGTAGCACCCAACGTTTGCACCTATTAAACTAACTTAGCTTTCACATTCCAGTTTAATAATGCCTCGTTTTTAACACCACAAAGGGTGGGAAGTTATTCCTGTATAAATCAAACTGTGAGGCTACTGTTTTCACTGATTTTGAGGGTTATTTTTAGCCGTTAGCGCACATGTAGCTTCGGATTTAGCATCCAACGTTTGCGCCTATTGCACTAACTTAGCTTTCCCATTGGAGTTTAATAATGACTCGTTTTTAACACCACAAAGGGTGGGAAGTTATTCCTTTATAAATCAAACTGTGAGGCTACTGTTTTCACTGATTTTGAGGGTTATTTTTAGCCGTTAGCGCACATGTAGCTTCGGATTTAGCATCCAACGTTTGCGCCTATTGCACTAACTTAGCTTTCCCATTGGAGTTTAATAATGACTCGTTTTTAACACCACAAAGGGTGGGAAGTTATTCCTGTATAAATCAAACTGTGAGGCTACTGTTTTCATTGGTTTTAATCATGTCAAACTGTTATGTCAAAGTATGGCTTTGCTTCGGCCGGGTGTTTACTCGGCCGAAGTCACGCAGTGTCTCTCTAGTATCGGGAGAGCACGGCAGAGACGGTGGGAGAGCCCATATAAAGAAAGCCCGGCAGAGACGGTGGGAGGGGCCAGCCAGATCGCACAAATATAGGTCATCCGGAGACCAGAGGACAATCAGGGTATAGAGGCTCGCTACAATAAATGATCTGAACGGGTTTTTCAGCAAACATTTAAAAAAATAAGTATTAGGGACTACTTAGACCATATACAATTGACAGCAAAGTGCATAATATGTGAGCTTTAAGGTTAGAAGCCATAATGTAACAATAGTCTAAACACAAACATCCTATTCCTGGAAAATTTGGACGTATGTGATATCAAGCAGCCGGAAGAGCTGATGCTCAAATCCATTCTGATCTCCGTCTGATTATACGGAGACAGAAAGGAGAGAAAGATGACATTATTAAACTAATGTCACAAAAGCAACTGTAAGCCACCAAATTAACCAATAGCAAACTCCATTGAAAATAAAAAGATAAAAAAGAGTTTGGTTGATGACTACATTACTGGCACACTATTTCCCTTTCGCCCAAACCCAGAGTTTTGGGGTTATTAATATCCTTTCTTTTATTTCATTACAATTAACAAAAATACTTCATGCTCACACCCTGCTAGTGCTGCGTTATCTTTTGTATTTTTACACATTCACAATATTGTTTGTAGCGTCTGATGTCCGTCTGATATCTTCAAGGACCAATTTGTCGAAGATAGAAGCAATCACAAGAAAGCAACACACACACACAGACACAGACACACACATACACACACACACACACACACACTATACTCTTTTGATCCTTCTGAGATCAAACCTAAACAGTGTGCAGTTTTTTGTTATTCAGAAAATGTCATCTGGGAATTTGTTGCCTAAAGAATTTTGAAAGATGACAAGTGAATCAAGAATAAAGTTGTGTGGTATCACTGAAAAAAAGTTATTGTCAAAACACCCTACAGGTGATAGGAATTTGTTAACTGTTCTTGACCTGATTTTCAGTTGCATTGCTCACTGGTAAAACTGGTTTATTTGTTGGCTCAGCAGACAAAAAATATGCCTGATAAGCTAATTATCCAAACTATGATCTTTCTTTGATTATTTCCCCAACACAACCATATATTCCTTTCTTTATGGTCACATTTCCCACCTGAAGTCTTATGTTCGTTTTGTGATCAAACCAGGCCATGCAATAAAATCATTATTTTCCGCAAATTCTAAACAACACAGCTATGCACATCATTAAACAGTATACAGTACATACGTACACAAAATGACTGCGTACTGGTGAAAGGATATGTCTTTGAACATGGTTTTATGCTGTAATTAATTGGCTCCCATGTGTTTTTCAACTTTCAAAGCCAAAGCCAGAGCAAAATGAAAAATGACTTCCTCTTTCCCTCAGGTGTCAGACTGTGTGTCCAAACTCAGATATTTGAAGATGTTTGTCTATCCTTTGTGTCTCGCTACACAACAAAGAGAAAAGAAAGTTGTACCAGTCAAATTCATATGCATTCACAAACATGCACACACATCGACTAATGTCATCCGGGGGTCACATTATGAGATGATAGTAAGTATTAACCAACAGAGGCCATCATCCCTTATGTGATCAGTGGAATACCTCTATCATTCAATTTAAACACGCCATTCTTCCTAAATCTCACTTTCTGTCTTTCTCTCTCTCGTACGCCATATGGCCAAGCACATGGAGCCTTTCTGAGACAGATGGCCAATAGTGATGACCCTTACTCAAAGCAGAGTTAAGCCCAGGAAAACAATTAGAAGGATTAGTCTGGTTCTCTCACCAATTAGCGCCCTCAGAACAGGAAGAACATGTGTAACAGAGGCGTGGATAAAAAGAGGATTAAGGGAAAAATGACTCGCTGAACTTTCCTGATCAAGTCCTTTACATCCATTTCAACTTCCCTACACAGAGAGCTCCTCGCTTTTCTATCAACCTGAAATCTGCAGCGCATGTTATTTACAAATTGTAAATTGTATGCATGATGTTATTACGGATCAGTGTGTTTTGTAAATTCTAAATATTAATAAAAGTGTTGAAAAAAAAACACAGTGCTGATGCTCTCAGTCTCAAGTTCATGTTCGACCCACAAATTTCAGCAGCGAGCAAAGCAGTGTCAAGCTCAGCTTTGCTCCAGTAGCAAACAGAAATCTTCTTAGCACGGCCTGATCTGCAGCTGGGCAGCAGGCCTGGAGGAGGATGTGTTCAGTTTCAGAGTCCCGTTGGGGACCCTAGTATAGCATGTGTGTTTCAGTCGAGACCAGTCCATTCTAATATACTAATCAACTTGAGCTTAGAGGAATTTTTAATTGTTCAGTGGTGTTATATAAAAAAAAAAAAAAAAAAAAACTGTATACAAAAGACAAAATGTAGATTAGTAATAATACAGCTATTTTTTTATTTGAGTGTGATTCTGTTGACATGGATTGTGAATGATAATGGTATGTCGGAGATTTTGAGGATTTGTATTCATTCGACACCAGTCTCCTGATTACTTGTCGTTCCTAAAATGCGCTGAACTCAAAGAGCATTAAAAAGAGTGCGTGCATCTGGCTGTTGACATGCTCTTTCGCCTTCCAATGGGTTTTTTTTCACCATCCCATATTCCCCACTTTTTAATTTAGTCAAATATACAAAGCTGGTCTTTGCAATCAAGGCCTAAGCACTTTGTAGGACGGGGCTTTAGAGACATAATTAAAAGGCCCAAGTGAGAGAGGCAGCTTTGGGCACAAAGGGACCGAAAGTGACTGATGCACAAGCAGTTTTGAACATCAGGGATTGGAAGAGGGTGATGAAAGGACAGATAGAGGAGCAAAGAGGAAAAAAGTCAGAAAAAAATGTGGCATGCGGCTAGACTACGGATGGTGGATTATCAGAGCTGTCAGACAGAATAAGGCAAACAGGGCTCCAAGCCATCTGCGCTTCAGGTCCATGTTGTCCACACGCACAGAGAACATATTTTAACAAAAAAAAGCTATCAAGCAGCTACTATTATTTGGCTATTTCATGGAAAATTTGAGTATAAAAAATAAAAAGAGGGGAGGTACTGATGATGAATCGGATTTGATGATCAATCTGTATGTGACTTAAGAAGATGCAAGTCTAAATATGTGAGAAATCAATAAATAGGGGGCGCCTTTAGCTCAGTCGGTAAGGCGTCCCCCTCCCGGGCCGGGCCCAGCAGCAGACCCGGGTTCGATTCCCGCCCGCGGTCGTTCTCTGCATGTCACTCCCCTCTCTGCCCCATTTCACCTCTGTCTCTCTGCACTATCAATAAAAGCATAAAAATGCCCAAAATATATCTTAAAAAAAAAAAAAAAAAAAAAAAATAAATAAATAATAATATTCTGAGGTAGAATTCTGCAAACAACCGTAAGTAACAGCAAATGTGGACAAGCTCAGTTGACAGAAAGGCCAGGGTGAGAGATGCAAATTTAGATGATCAGACTTTGCGACAGTCTTAATTACGCAGCACACTACTGCGACCCTGATTAATACCAGCAACGTCAAAGTATACAGTACAGAGTGTATAATGTTTGTGTGTGTGAGTGCGTGTGTGTGTTTGTGTGCGTATGCGTGCGTTATGTAAGGGTGCTGGTCGGAAGGGACGTGTATGAGGTTAGAGAGAGAGAGAGAGAGATTGAGATTGGGTAATAGTTCAACTTTATACACCTCGTAAATTCATTCATTTTCTTAAATACATATTTTTGTTTTAACAGCATAAGCAATGAGAAAAGAATACAATTCCTCAAATATTAAATAAAGGAAATTGATTCGGGACACAGGGGATGTTAATTTAGCAGTTATGTAAATATAGCAACCGTTTAGGCAAGGGCAACCTGTGTTTTCAGTCATACACCAGTCCTGTAGTAGGCCTCTTTACAGTTTTTCCCCGTTGCTTTCGTGCATTGGTCACAACAACTGAAACCACATGTTCAAAACTACATTACAAGCATGCATTTGTGGAATCCAGTTAATTTCACTTCTAAAACTCGCTCACACCAAGAAAAAAAAATGTCTCACAACCAGCTTGTTGGGGCAAAACACTGGCAACGTTTTTCAATGAGAAAAACACATTGACACACACAGGCTTTACAAAAACAACAAACAGCGTTTCATCAAAAGATAAACATTTTATTTTCAAATCTTTGAAATCAAAATAATTTGAGTGATATCACATAATTAACTATTTTATTAGAGAATAAGAGTGATATTTTCATTTGGTAAATGCACTTTATTATTTAAACAAGAGTGAATGAAATCGCATCAATTTACTTCAAAATATTTTATCTTTTTACTCATAAAAAATAAACGTTACAAACGAAAACTGATGAATTTCCAGGCCCGTTTTTATACTTATAAAAGAAAAACAACGAATCAAAATGTAAAGTATAATCTCTCATGCAGTAATACTGTGAGGTCTCTACTTCTCCCTATCTCCAGCATTGGGTCACAAAATGTCATTACCATTGCACATTATATTTTCTTTGGTGATGGATCTGGGAAAATATCTCCTAATGCGATGTGCCTAATGTGAGGTCTGTTTTCCACAACCTGCATTCATAGCATCCATATTGACATGTGGTCATGTGGAAGGTAGTTTTTTCATCCTCTGCTGGCAATTAGCTGCTTATTTTATCTCACATATTGGAAATATTCTTCTAAGATTGTCAATGCATTTCAATAAGGTCAGTGCATACTGTACATCCGTCATTTTGTAGTCTTCTGAAGAGTTTTGAAAAGGCTTTGCAATTGAAAAATGGGTAAGAAATACACAAGAGCTCTTGAATTTTGGTGACTGTGGTCATCATATGTATTTTGTCTGAAATGATGAAAAATTAACGACAATTTGGACCACATGGACTTCTGTATGCTGACTGTCTGAATAGTTTTGAACATGTGACTTCAGTTGTGACCAATGCACGGAAAATCAGAAATTCATTAAAATGTTTATGAGCCAAACATCTGCTATGACTGCTAATGTCATGAAATCAACTGTAAATATTTTTGTATATTACAGTAGTTTCCTTGGGTATGCCTACGTGTTCACGATTAATAACATTTATATAATTTATCTATTTTAGAGGGAAATATACCACTTTTTACATCACTAAAGCTATTACATAACCAACCACTAAGCCCATATGTGATGCATTAACAGAGCCTACCTAGATTAAACGACCCAACAGTGTGTTCACAATGTAAAATCTATTCATAAGGTGTCACATAATGGGCTGACTCAACCTATTATGACCCAATACACTCATTAAATGTAAGAATATAAAAATAAATCGATATAAATAATCCTATTTTAAGGGTAAAGCCTGCCTGCCTTTATAATTTCTTGTGGCGCATGAATCTGTTTGTCCACTGAGCGGCGCTAAAGACCAAGTCAGCCAGTGTGGTCACGTGGCTTCAACAAAACACCAACTCCCTGTTACTGTTTCCTGTTCACTATATGGGGGAGATAATACCCGTTGTGGCAATATTCCACTAACCTTTCTGCTGGTTTATAAATGGTTAAGTTTAAAATAAATAAAGTTTCATAATATAGAGCCAACATGGCAGAGAGGCACCGGGCGCTGCCGTCGTGGATGGCGAAGAAGAAGGAGAAAGTGACAGAGGCGAAGCCGCCGAAGAGCAGGACAAAACGGAAAACTGCGAGGTAGTTGACGAAAAAAAAATAGTAGTTGATGCTTCTTTATGCTTCAGTTGAAATCCACCAGTCACTTTTTACTAACCGGAATGCACTGGTGCTTTTTCAGAGCTGCTTTCTACTTAATGAACGAGAGAGAGCTGGTACAAGCGGCTGTTTCATATCTTACCAACGGTGCCTGCGAGGATGTGGCTCTACACTGCGACCAACAGGTGGCGTTGTTTCCCTCTTCTTTTCTGTTTTAAATGTATGAAATTAGTTTTAATGCTGGGAGGAATGTTTCTAAAATATCCAGGTTGGGTGAGCTACTTTGAAAGCATAGCTTTGCAAACTACCAATTACTTCACAGTGGAATAAGTTGAACCTTAGCAGTAGCTGTAGCTTACGTAGGCTGCAGTTTAGTTTGGTTAACTATAGCTACTTAGAAAAAGTAGTTAAAAATACTTTTCCAGTTGACAATGTAGCCTACATTTTATGAAATGATATCAAATTATAATACAAAATAGTCACATGTCAGCAAAAAAGTTATTTGTTCTTCACAGGTCATACATAAACCAACCAGTGGCTGCATGACAATGGCCTGACCATTCCTTCACAGTGGTCAGGAAGAAAGAAAAGGGGCACAGGGCATGTCAATGGGGGTTCAATTTGTGAAGCAATGGTAAAATATATAATTAAAATCCTAGTGAAGTGTGAGCTTTTTACTTTTCAATCAAAAATATTATTTCAACTTATAGTGCACTTGCATCCCCAGTTTGGGCCTCTCAGCAAGTTTATATGTTCAAAACTTTTGAAAAATAAAAACACTTTCAAATCATATCACGCGCCATTTTTTAGTAGTTGAGTTCAAATGACTTATATTCCCCGAAGCATAACCCATCAAGTGATTGATCCCCTACACACAGGTTGAAGAGAGGGCAGCAGACACCACTGTGAAGATGAGGGAGACCCCTTCAAAGACAGTAGCAGCCAAGCCAACGACAGCAGAGACTTCAGAGAGGGAGGGCTCAGACAACGGTGGTGACCAGGAGGAGACAACATGTGTTTCAGAAACAGACTTGGACATTACAGATATGGAAACATTTCCGTACACTAAGAGCCAGCAGGATCACAGCAGTCTCATCAATGTTGGACTGGAGGCCGAGGGAAAAGAGGCACGCTCACAGATGCCAGCAGATGCACCGGAGGAGGATGACGATGCGTTACGGCTTGTGCGAGAAATCTTTTTCACCTGACGAGGAACCAATAATCTAATTCCAAAGTGGTTGCACTAAATGTGAAATATTGCCTCCCAAATAACACACAAACTTGGACTGTCTCGAGTAGTACGCACACAGCTTCTCTATAAAGCTACCAATTGAAGAACTGATCCCTGAATTGTTGTCATGGGCGCACGTCACTTGTTTTGCATCACAATGCCGTGTAAATGCCATCTTATACCAGCATATACCCTCTAAAACCCCCATGTATTTGAGACAACCCCCTTTTACTTTGTCCTCACAAAGTCTGAGGTCTATTCAGTGTTAACAATGTTAACTCTGTCACAAATGTAGCCGGTTTGTTTATGATGATAAAAGTCATAAAGGAATGGGAATGCTGGACACCTTTGATGTTGAGATAAGTTTAGAGCAGCTCCTTTTGATAATGAATGTGAAACTAACTGCATCTGTGGTAATGTTACAGTACATCAACACAGAGTTTCAGTGGCTATGCTTCAGCCTGAAGGGGGGGTAATATTTGGTTCACTTTAATAAATGAAGTAGCAGGAATGTTTTTTTTCTTCTTGAAAGAGCAGTGACAAAACAGTAACTGTCAGCAATACTGATATACAGTGGAGGAAATAAGTATTTGATCCCTCACCGATTTTGTAAGTTTGCCCACTTACAAAGAAATTAGCGGTCTATCATTTTCAAGCTAGGTTTATTTTAAAAGGTCACATATTATGCTAAATGCACTTTTTAAATGTGTTCTAACATATCAATGGGTCCACGGTGTGCCTAGAGACTGCCAAAATATTAAAAAAAATAACAATCTCTCCTTTTCTCACTCTCCCCTTTCTGAAACCCCCACCCCTCCCCCCCAATATACTCCAGTCAGAATTCTCCTCGTTTCTGACCTCAAAAACTGGAAAGCCAGAAGCTTCCACTGTGCAGCCCACACCCCTATTTCTTATTGGTCCACGGCCCTGACAGACAGAGGGCGAGGCGTATCTGGCGTCGCTTCCGGACAGGGGGCGGGGGGAGCTCAAAGATTGTATATTTACGAGGGGAGCTGCAGCTCTTTTTAAAAAATAGGCCATTGTGAGATTAGCTGAACATCAGCATAGTACAATAAATTATCTGAAAGTTTTTTTCAGCAAACAATTAAAGAAAAACGTATTAGGGACCACTAAGACCATATAATATGGTGTATAATAGAACCGAAAAGTGTATAATATGGGAGCTTTAAGGGCCTCAGCATATGACACTTTGTTTATGATTTTAATTCTCTGCACTTCTTTGGCTTGCCTCTGAACCACACATCCAGCAAAAGCCGCACTATGTTCCCCTCCACAATTACAGCACTTAATCTTGGCATCTTTATCGCACTTACCGTACTCGTGCTCCCCTCCACATTTTGCACATCTCTGCCACCATTTGCATATTTGTACTGTGTGCCCCATTCTCTGACATTTAAAACATCTCAACGGTTGGGGTATGAACTCCCTTACTTTATAATGTAGCCAACCAATATGAATCTCCGATGGCATTGAGTTGTCAAAGGTAAGCAGCACTGAGAAGCTGTCTTGCTTTATACCACTTTTATTGGTTTGCAACCTTTTGGCTTCAGTTACTCTCCCACCCTTTATCTCTTTCTTAATTTCTTCCATTGTCATCTCTAATGGCACATTCGCTATTACCCCACGCAGTTTTGCTGCCATTCCTGGCACATGGGCCTTAATGCTTCCACCATCAAGGTGAGACATGTTAAGGATCTTTTCCTGTTGTTTTTTATTTTCTGCTGAAATAAGAATTCTTCTGTTATTTAATATTTTAGCAAATTTAATTTTCCCAATTTCTTTTTCCAATTGCTTTTGTAACCTGCACTGGGTGGAAATGTCCCTTATCATTACTGAGCGTGATAATTACTTGCCATTTCTCCTTTGCCTCCTCAGCACTGCTCCCATTGATTACAGTTTTTTTCTTTTTCACAGATTGTCTTAGGTTGCTCTCTCCTTCACTACCTCCTTCAGACCATGATTTTTTTCTTGCCATTTTTGTTTGTGTTGTCTCCATATCACTATCAGTCCACCCCTCATAATCTGACATATCTGCAGTTTATTACACTTACTCACAGTACAGTTTGGTTGCAACCCGCCTTCTCTCACACCGACTCCAATACGTCTCCACAGAAATCTCCGCGTGTCCGATCCTCAGATCGAACAGCTGAGGATGCACAGAACTGTGCAGGGATTTCGTTCCCGGACCTATACACGCCGTCGGGCAACATCCCCACAAACAATTCCCCGCAACATCCGAGCTGAACAATCCCAATCAAAAGTCAACCAGTTCAGCAACTCTCCTTTAACCACTGATCTGAATTCAACAACTTAACGCAACAAACAAATTTGAAAGCACCGCCACACGTCCTCCCATCCACACCTCCATATCTTAGGCCACGTTGTCAGCTAGCTTTCCCTCATCTACTTCTTCTTCTTTTCGGTTATTGGCGGGTTGCAACCATAACTTTTTTGGTGCATACCGCCACCAACTGTACCGGAGTGTAACAACCGCATTTATGTCATTTAAAATAAATAATCAGATAGCTAGATACTTGAATAGTAGGAACCAATAATAAAATTAAAATAAAATGAAATAAAAAAAGGAAAAAAAAGCAACATTTTTTCCCTTCTGAGTTCTATCGGGATTTCTCCTAGTTCTACCTGTATAGCTTTAACAGGTGATGACCTCATTACCCCAGCACAAATCCTCAATGCTTTGTTTATTACTCTATTTTATTTAAGTGCATTTTTGCTGCTGCTCCATACACCATGCATCCATAGTCTATTGTTGATCTCATTAAAGCCCTATATATATACATTAATGACTGTTTGTCCGCTCCCCATTCTTTTCTAACTATTGCCCTCATTAGATTAATAATTTTCTTGCACTTTAGTTCTATATTTTCCACCTGCGCTCTCCATGTGCCCTTTTGGTCCAGCCAAATCCCAAGATATTTGAATTTTTCAACTTTTTCCATGCATTCCCCATATAGTTTGATATTATGCGCATCTATCCTTTTTTTATTGGTTATTATCATAAAACATGATTTGCTTAAAGAAAGCTTATAACCCCAGTTGTATGACCAATCTTCTACCTTTCTAACTGCTTGCTTAATTGTATTCATCACTGTTGTAGTGTCCCTTCCCCTTGTCCAAATTGCCCCATCATCTGCGTACAAAGCCGACCCAACTCTTCTGCCCACATTCATAAATATATCATTGATCATGATGTTAAATAAAACTGGACTAATAGCGCTCCCTTGTGGAATTCCATTTTCAATTATCAGTTCATCAGATACTTCCGATCCCACTTTAACTTTAAAGGGGACATATTATGCAAAAACTCGGGTTTAAATGTGTATTTCCGAGGTCTACTAGAAAAGGTTTTAATGGTCTATTGTACAAAAAGCCCATTAGTTTTCTACCAATGCCCATTTCTTCATTGCCTTTTCAGGCCTTTTTTGGCCTCTCCCTAAAAAATTTGGTTTTGACATCTACCCCCCTCCTATCTACATGGGCGTGCATGCACCGCCCTGCTCATTTACTCTATACCTACCTATATGGGCATGGCACACGCCCAGCTGTCAGTTTTGTTTACTTTTGGCCAATGCAGCATGGAGATCGATGTTACCATGTTTACCTTCATTTCTACAGCAAATATCAGCACACTTATCACTTCTAAATCAAAAGCTTTACAACTGAACCTGGTCAGGCAGGAGTCTGAGCTGAAAACTGTGAAAATTGCATCAAGATTTCTGGTTTCCCTGACATTATCCTCAGGTATACAGTTTAAATATGTCACAGTCAGTAACAGAATATGAGTTAAGTATTTATGAATAAACTCTCTAAACTTGTAACATACAACGTTTTATGTATGTCTCTACAGGTTAAACTGGGGAATGATCTACAACCCAGTGGAGTGAAAAATCTTTGGTTGTGAAGCCATGCTGTAAATGTACAGTAACGTGGCAGGAAAGGAATGTATCATGTCAAGATCCACTGGAAAGACATTATCTTTTGTAAAAAAAATATATATAGAAACAATTACAGTCAGAGCTGCAAATTATCTGACACCCTTTCAATATCTAGTAGGTAATGTATCATTTGTATTGTGATCACTCATTTATAATAAAGTTTTACTGTTAAAACATGTATTGTGTTGCTTACTGTCACTGTTTGCTTCGTGTAGTAAAGGATTACTTGAAACTCACATTTTCATAGTCAGGATGTTGGACTAGTTTTCAGACCGATCTACATGCATTGACTTATACGTTTTTTAATTCAACCCTTTATCTCTCTGAAGATTTTTTCTTTGAAACAGTATCATTACATTTTAAAATGACCAAAACCATACTTAAAAATAAAGCAGTTTATTCATAGCCAGTGAAATGGAAATATAAAGTGTACATAATTCAAACAGAAGCAAAGCCATATTGTATGTAACTGTCCAGTTGTTGCTGGTGGGCCCTGAAGAAGACCACCTGTTCCACCCAGTGAACAGTCCTCTGATGGAACAGATAGTGTGACGGTCCTTGTGGGTCAACGCTCCGTCAGGTCACCCAGATAGCTGTAAAACATGGCACATTCAATGTTACATCATGTGTAGCCTACATACATGATACATCTGTAGTTATGGCAAAGCTACAAACTAATGAAAATATATTTTTTTCTTCCATTATTAAATAAGATGGGCCACTAATAAGTTCAGTATAGCCCTTGCTCAAGAAGAAACGAGTTCTGAGTGATACTGTGTGCTTTTTGAAATATAATGGACAGGAAACAAACGGCAGCAGAGGCAACTTACAGTAGGCTATTCCTGTCTATTATATGACACTGGAGATGTAATAGGCCTACTGCTGCATGTACCACGACTGCTTGCATAACTACACACTGTCAACAACAAACAAATACTCTTCAGTTTCCAACACACCATACAGTTTCACCGTCTGCAGGGGCTGTCACGGACAGACTCACAGATCTAACCGTTAGCATAAAAGCTAACGGGTGCTAACGCTAACTACTTAACCCAGAGACATTCTCTCGTTTCAGTCGGCGTTGGTTATTATATGAGGGATAAATTAAAGCACATTACACACATTGAACTCATAAACGGACAGATTTGTTTTTAAATAGGACTACTTACATTTCCAGAGGAGAGATGGTGTCTCTCTGTCTTCCAGGCACAATCTCCTCCACACTCCAGTATAACAGCAGATCACACTAGATTGCCAACCTTTGCTGGGCATAGCCAAACAAAAAATTAAGTAAATCCATTCAGCCCCGGTCTGCTTCGAGGCTGGGGTGTGATGGTAGCTTGAGGATGAGCTAACACTGCAGCTTGCTTCTCCTCTGTTGTTGCATGAGCGAGTGGAGGCTCAGCTGTGTGTGGTTACCAACGGGGCGTCTTGATTTGCCAATTGACTACCGAGTTTCTGGTAAGCTTTCCCGTGGGAGTATTTATGATAATGAAAACCGACCGGTTTCGTCACCAGTCTGTGTTTTTTGGAAGAAACCTTCAAATCCCCCTTTTTTCTAAAAAAGCATCCCTGAAGAAACTGACACATTTGTTTTTTTGAAGCTTGTGTGTGCTGGTAGAGACCCCAATAACCTAAAAGGGTGCCCAAACACCTGCAATGTTTTGTTTTTCATAATATGTCCCCTTTAAGTAATATAAAACAAAAACAGGAGCACCATCAGTAATACATATGTTATATATAAAACGTTCTTAACAGCAGCATTACAATATAATAAAACAATAACAACAGCTTTGTACTGAACTGGAGCCTTCAGACACGGTGGACGGTTGCTGGAGTTGTTCAGTATGCTGGCGGCTTGTGGATGGTTGCTGGGGTTGTTCAGGTTGCTCATCATCTGAATCTTCCTCCTGGCTACGTGTGGCTCCTTGAACATATTTTAGCATTGACCCAGTGAATATTTTTGAAATACAAAAAAATGTGATTAGCAAAAGCTAAATAAAATAACCAAAACATTAGGATTTTCCGATAACAAAAATATCATGTCGCACTACTGTTTATAATAGGATAAAAGGTCACTATAAAACACCATAGTATGCTTAATCTTAAATCTGCTGTTTATCTGTAAAACACTTCATTATTCCATTGCTATCTAGTCACTATGAAAGTATATTAAACTATTATATTATATTCATTTAGTGGAACATAGACAAAACCTTGAATACCTATATATATATACTCCAATTATACACATTAAACAAAACAATGGTGGCATTTTTTAAATGACCAAAAGTGAAGATACCATATTTTAAATTGGCCAGCAGATGTCGCCCTTTCCATAGCCTCACTAGAATGTTGTTGACTTCATATAGGCTAATGTCTACAGTGACAACCTTCAACTATTTGCAAACGTGTCACATGCATTGTGAAAAGCTAGAATATGCTTCTGACTACACAGCTGATGAGTAGCGTTTGTGACAGAAAGTGATTTTTAAGATGGCACGCCGTCACACAGTGTCTTAACTATTAGCTTCTGCCACTGTGTAGTCTAACTGTCATATGCTAGCATTACAATATCACTGAACGTTAGCAAGACAATTAGACCTATAATTCTCACACACTTACCAACAAGGGATGCACGGGTGTCATCTCTCAGCTTTTTCTTCTTCCGCTTTTCTGCGCCAGATTCCTGTTGTCTCTTACTTGCCATTATGAATCGCCGCGGCCGCCATTCAGAAGCAGCTTGATATCACCGACACCGGCAGAAGCATGCTCTGTCTCCGATGCGAAAACACGAGAGCTTCGAAGGCTGTACCATTAGGGTCAGGGAAGGGGGTGGGAGACTATTTTTATATATTAGGTAAAAACATGTAATTTGCCCAAATTAAGTGATATAGGTTATACAATTAAGAAAAAAACTACGGTGGGCCTCTTCACAGCTTATTTATATATTTTTGTAGTTCAATTATTTAATTATTATCATGATTTTCTTTAGCAACCTTAATTTTGGTGCCCCCGCCAGGTACTTGGTGCCCTACGCAGTCTGCGTACTCTGCGTATAGGGAGCGGCGGGCCTGCCAATCGCCCACAGAACATCGTAACCACGAACGGAAGCAAGTAATTGAGGATTCGAGAGAGAAGCTAGAAGGACTCATCTCAGGATTTGATAGAGCCTCTAAAATTTCCTCTCAAAGTGCACCAAATTGATGCATTTCACTTTAAAAAGGTAAAAAAAAATCCGGGGGGTCATGCCCTCGGACCCCCCAACAAGGTACAGGGTCCCTCCAACAGTATCCCAAAATCATGTGGGAAACACTGACTTCCTTAATATGTTTTTGACATTAATTGTATCTGTGTGGAAAAGTCAGTGTACCTGACTGGAAAGGGACGAGTGGGGGGGCCCTTTAAGAGTTTGTGCCCAGGGGCCCATTATCTCATAATCCGTCTATGCAGTACAAGACCATTGGCGAGAAGCTGGGCGAGAAGGAGACAACTGTTGGTGCAATTTTTCGAAAATGAAAGAAACACAAAATAACCATCAATCTCCATCGGTCTGGGGCTCCATGCAAGATCTCACCTCGTGGGGTATCAATGATCATGAGAAAGGTGAGGGATCAGCCCAGATCTACTCGGTAGAAGCCTGTTTATGATCCCAAAGCAGCTTGGACCACAGTCACCAAGAAAACCATTGGTAACACAGATTAGAACAAAATCAAGTTATTTGGTATCATAGTGACTCGCCATGCTTGGAGGAAGAGGAATTCTGACTATGACCCCAAGAACACCATCCCAAAAGTCAAGCATGGAGGTTGAAGCATTATGCTTTTGGAGGTGTTTCTCTGCTAAGGGGACAGGTGGACTTCACTGCATCAAAGGAAATATGGACGGGGCCATGTATCATGAAATATTAGGTGACAACCTCTTTCTCTCAGCCAGGTCTGTAAAAATGGGTCATAGATGGGTCTTCCAGCACGTCAATGACTCTAAAAATACAGCAAAGGCAACAAGGGAGTGGCTCAAGAAGAAGCACATTAAGGTCATGGAGTGGCCTAGCCAGTCTCCGGACCTTAATCCAATAGATCTGTGGAGGGAACAGAAGCTCAAGCGACAGCCTCGAAACCTTAAAGATTAGGAAAGGATCTGCAAAGAGGAGTGGTCCAAATATCCTCCTGAGCTGTGTGCAAACCAGTGGCGTGGCGTGGGGATTTTTTTTGAGGAAGCCAAGTAAGACAACACCTTTAATCTACATGTTTATTGGAAGGTGGGGGACAGAAAAGAGTAGGCTACGTCACAGCTTGTATTTAATGTAACTACAAGAGCTATTATAGCGCCTGGTCACTTTACCAGGACTTGCACACGCCTGTAATCTGTCCGACACCGCTCGTTTGCTCTCTCTCTCACTCACTCACTCACTCTCTCACTCACACACCTCCTAATCGTTTTATTAAATTATACATTGTATTATAAATGCACCCCCCCCACCCCGACCGGAATGCACAACTAGTCGCTTAATGCCCAATACAGATTTGAATTCATTCACAATATAATTAGGGGACGTTTTATAGGCTATTTTAAGTTTCACGTTCACATGACTCACACAATCAGTTAGGTGCTTGACATACACATACTTTCTATACATCCTTTTCGTTTAAGAACTAGGCCAAATGTTCATTATACAACACTACTTAAGACAACCCAGAACAACTTCAGTGGATACCAATGCAACTTAATCAAGGCACAATTAGCAATAAAATAACACAAAACATAACATAGCTACACGGACAGTAAAGGGAACAGTTAACCCACGCCGGGAGAAGGTGTGTATTTTACTCACTATTAGTAGAGGAAGGCCATTAGCTGAAGATTGCCGCTACCAGCTAGCCACTCGGTGCGGACATAGTTCTCCTCCCTGAAAGTGCGATAAACTTTCTTTCTCTCCACACGCATTGGCCTGCCGTCAGATTTGATTTTTAATGGCTCCTCAATTGGCAGTTTGGTAAAATAATTTTTTACTAAAATACTCAAAATCTCCACCCTCCATAACTGTTCTTGCTAATATGATAACAATGCAGACATGCTAATCTCCCGCTATTGTTATTGTTGTTAAATTTCAGTGACGTTGATAATGATGCTTTGATTTGATTGGTGTGAAGCCAAGGGCCGAGTGGCTTCCCTTGGCACCCTCATGACACCCTCCTGACCAATCACAGGAGGGCAGTGTCAAGACAATAGCCTCACCTGATTGGTCAATCCTTCTTTCTTTTTTTCACCAAGGGATGCCAGCTCGGGCTGGCTTCCTCGCGTTTCGCCCATGGACATATAAAGAAATGGACACCGTATTGAAAAATGGCGCTCATTCATTCCTATGAAAGCTTCTCATTGGCGCAGAGAAGCAACAAGGAAGCTGCCATATTGCTTTCATGAGAGCCCTGGCACGCCCGAGTGTATGACGTAGTGGCGCCATCGACCTATCAAGAAAGAGGGGGCGGCAACGGGCGGCAAGCGTAGCGGGCTGCCCACTCCCTCCTCCTCCCTCGAAAACAAACTGAAAGCCGTTAAAAGCCGTTGGGCTAATAAAACGCTTGATGTGGCGTTTTGAAATGAAAAAACTTCAGGTTTAATAGTATATGGTCTAAAGATAAGTTTGAGCCTATGATTGATATCCAGAAAAATTTTGCGGCGACACAATCTTGTTCGCCGCTTGTATTGGTGTGGACGGGAAAATCTGCCTTAGGGCTTTCATGGAAAATAAGCTCCCATTCACAGCATGCAGTACTAATGGGTTGGCCACTAGTCCATGCTGGTTGCTCGGAAAAGGCAGTGTCCTGGGGCCCTGGTTTCGCCGCGTCTTCAGAATCTAAATTCTTTTGGGGCGGCAGTGGCGAAGTGGGTAGGGAGCGCGCCTCTGGTGTGCAGGGTCGGAGGTTCGATCCCCCATCTCCCCGCCTCATGTCGAAGTGTCCCTGGGCAAGACACTGAACCCCGAATTGCTCCCGATAGTTAGCTTAGTTAGCTTAGCACCGTAGTGCTAAGCCTACCCTGCGTGGTAGCTGCTGCTATCGGTGTATGAATGAGTGTGTGACTGGGTGAATGTGTACAAAAAAAACAATGTAAAGCGCTTTGAGTCTGTGATAAACGGAGATATAGCGCTATACAAGTCCATTTACCATTTACTAAATGTAAAGGGGGCGCTGTTTCGCGCATTGTGAAATGCTCAATGAGAGGAGAAAAATGGGGAAGAAATGACAGCAACACAGCACCAAATAATTACCGAAACTGTTAATACAAATGTTTTTATTGGATGACAACTACAGCCTAAAAAACAGGGAAGCCTGGCTTCCCTTGGCCTCCGGGAGAAAACGCCACTACTGCAAACCTGGTCATCAACTACAAGACACGTCTGACCTCTGTACTTGCCAACAAGGGTTTCTCCACCAAGTACTAAGCAATGTTTTGATAGGGGATCAAATACTTATTTCACTCAATGAAATGCAATATAATTTATATATATTTTTTATGTGATTTTCTTTTTGATATTCTGTCTATCACTGTTAAAATAAACCTAGCATTACAATTATAGACCGTTCATTTCATTGTAAGTGGGCAAACTTACAAAATCAGTGAGGGATCAAATACTTATTTCCTCCACTGTAAGCCTACTTCCTTTTCACACATTGCTGTTCTATTAAGCACCTATCCCATAGTGGTGCATAATAGAAAGCAGGTCATAGTGCTGGTTTCAAGTAAAAGATTTACTTACACAATTAGCAAACCAGTTTGTCTGGAATTTGAAAACACGCTTCCAGCAAGCAAAATACAAATACAGCTTGTTCCAGTTGATTTAACAAAACCAAAGTGTAACACATGATGTCAATGCATTATTATATAATAAAAGAATAGGTCATGCAGTACAAGAACATGTAAACAAATATATAATTGGAAATATTTAAAAAAGCTTTTATCAAACACAACCCTTCTATTTCCAATCTGACGTTAGCCACCTTCCTGACACACATGTCTGTTTGGTCGTGATAAGCAGCTCCAGTGTCACACTGAGGCAAATATAAAAGGCCAGGGTCATGTGATCCCAGCTCATATACGACAGATTGAGAAGCAAAAACATACTGATCCCAGTCAGGAGGAGCAGGCTTGATACAAACTGGCAGGCCATGCTGACCCAAAGTGTTGCTCTGTCCCTGCCGTAAGCTGCAGACAGCATGGCCAGCAGGGCAAAGGCTACAAGCACCACTGGAAAGTACAAACACAGGATAACCAGTGTTCTGAAGACGTTAATTTTTATCTCATATTCAGCATCATTGACAGGGCTCAGGTCACCATGTTGACTTGTTGGACTAAAGCGGAATGGGCTGATGGAGGCCTCGTTGGAAAGGATGAACACACCAGCAAAGAACATGTGAGAGGTTAACAGCTGTACCAAGATGAGCAGGAGAGACAACGGAATCCAGAGGGAGAAAACAGCTGGAAGGGAAGCCCTCCCATGCCTTTTGACCCCTGACCTGTAGATTTGAGATGTTCAATGTTGACAGAAATCAAAGCAAACACTTAATCATGCAATAACTAGGGATGTGAACCTTTACAAAAATGTCTAAACGGTTGCACGACTGCAATTATTATTGGGGGGTGAGATCTCCACCTTTCTAGATATTGCATTGGCCGGTTTTGCTTATTGATTGATTACTTTTTTTATTGGGGTGCAACCCCATGGAAATAGCAAAGGCTTACTGCGTGTTTCCAGAAAACATTGAAGTCATTAAAAAAATAAAAAGTTTTCGTTTATTGATTTTTCCTAAACAGTTATGATTTACTAACCGGTTACATGTGCTCACCCCTACAATGGTGCTTGGTAGAATACCTATGTAGGCTACACAATAGCGTTTAACAGAAAATATTGAGTATAAATCCAATTTATCTGCATGAACTTAGGCTAGGCTACTTCATTATCGTCTGAGTAATCTTCAGGAATGTGCCTTGGATCGGACGGTTGTCAACTTCTCAGTATAACACACCGTCACAGATGTTATATGTAATCTACAGTTGTAAAAGTGATCAGCTGTTAAGGCTACTTCCACATCATGACAGTGGCCTACAGAAAATCGACTGTGGTATTATTTGAAATCACTTTTGCTTGCATTAATTATACAAATAGCATAGGCCTAGCCTAGCAGATTGACAGGCTATATAAAAGCCTATACAGACACACACACTAAATTAAAAAAGCCTGTATACACACACACACACACACACACACACACTACATTGAAACATTAGGCTATTTTAATGAAATTATTCAAGAATAAGTAGGCCTACTGATTACTGAATGGATATTTATTTTGATTGAGTAAAGCTAAATGTGCTGTTTATTATTGTTTTGTTTACTTACATTTGTTAACTGAAAGAAAAAGCGAAGTTGTCACTCGTCTCTGGCTCGGGCAGTGCACTGGTCACAAGGTTGGGGCACGCGCATAAACGTGAACGCGCACGTTGCGCAGCAGCGTGCCCGGCGCTCTACTCTGCACTAACGGTTGCGCGCTTCAGCAGCCAGTTTGACGTGCGGACTTCTTCGAGCTGAGAGTGCAAGATCAGCTGCTACACAATCAACTCATACGCAAACAGCTTCAAACGGTTGGTTACAGTTCTCATTTTTATATGTACTGTACTGTTCTTTCCAATATTTAGGCTTACACTTTTGTTTCTTCTTTTTTTTACTTCTGTAGGCTACACTTCGGATAGTTTTACGTTTTTTCAGCACGAGAGGGAGGCGGGGTCGCCTGCAAGAGTTTCTTTGTTCGTTCTGCTTTGACCAGCAATTAACTCTTATATTCTTTGCGTTGATGATAGGCTAATTGTAACAATTAGAATCGGGATGTTTGACTCGTCATTCTGTTCAATCATAACAAAAAATTAAATGTATGTGGGATTGTCTTCTAAAGGAGGTAAAGGCTGAGAGGTGGCATGCAGTGCAAAGCAAACAAGAAAGAAAGATTTAAACAAACAAATGCATTAAATTGTATTCGGGCACCCGAGAAACATTCACTAGCCTATACGGATACGCTCAAATCACGACACGACGTAGCACATGCTGTACATACATGCAGCCCGTGAAAGGCAGAGGGTACAGAACATAATGTACCCTAACCCTCAAACTGGAAAATGTTTTGCATAACCAGCTCAGCAAAGCCTGACAAGTTCAGGGGAGTGTCTTTCTTTAACACTTGTACTTTTTGTAACCTTATGCGATTTATTATTTGTTAATTTGGAAGAAAAGGCAAAACCCTCCAACTCAACAACATAACTGCAACAGCAGTAAGATTATGTAATGTTGTGCTATAGAAAATCTGGAAACCACTTAAATAATGAAATATTACATTTCAATTTTGTGAAATAAAAATGATTATTTTTTTTTTTTACAACGTGTGCACAGGTTCATCATGGGACTCAGGTTCAGCTCTAGAATGAAAGATGGCCAGGCCGGCAGTCCTAAAGCTGCAGCCCCAGAACAGGAGCCAGCAGCGGCCACACCGCCAGCCCAACCTGACTCTATGGTAACACAGGTTCAGGAGGCTTTGGAGGTGGTGATGGCGGCACCGGCGGTGACACCAGTGGCTTGTTTACCCGCTGAAGAGTGTGTTTCACAGTGTAAAGAAGAGGTAGTGGCCCCCGCTGCCCCCGCCCCACTCATTGATGCTGAACCAGAGCCTGTTGCTAAGGTCGAACCCGAACCTCTGATCTCAGTCTGCGAAACATCACCTCCAGAGTCCGAACCTGTTGCTGCAGAACCAACACCTGTTGCTGAGGCCCTGCTCGCTCCAGAACCAGTTCCTGAACCCGAGCCTGAGCCTGAGCCTACCCCGACTCCAGAGGCAGAAGTAGAAGCAGTCCCCGAGCCCATCTCAGAGCCAGAGCCGCAGACAGACCTGTTTACCCAAGAGCCTCTCCCCGAGCCATTGGTGCTTTCAACTCCTCTGGTCGACCTGGCTGTCCCCGATGATGATGAAGTGGCCCAACCTATTGACACTCCTCCCTCTGCGTCTCCCATCCCCGCAGAAGAGCCCTCCGACATGCCGCTGGTGGAGGAATGCCAAGACAGTGCTGCTGAGCTTCTTGTCATTTCCACGTCTGAGCCGGAAGTGTGCGAGGAAACAGCAGAGCCTGTGGCAGAGCAGATGGAGGCTGAGGTGGAGGTGGAGGTGGAGGCCGAGGGGAATATGGAGCAGCTTGTGGGTGATCTCAACGAGGAAAGTATTAGTGGACTCCTGAAGAACTTGGAGCTGAAAGGAAATGACCTTGTCAATGACCTCATTCCCACTGATGTCAAGATCCCCGATGACACTCCCGTCTCAGACATGAGCGCCACCATTGAGCTGATGTGAATCCATGGAGAATGTATGGAAGAAGTGAATGGATATTTTTTTCTTTGAAACTTTCCTAACCCTTTACATGAAGTCTGAAAGAATCACAGATATTTTTTTTCTTTTTCTTTTAAACTGTAATTGGCCTGATGAAGGCTAACATCTAATTCTCCTGTGATTGAAGAACCAAATGTGCCAAATGAACTCTGGAACAAACGGATGTCTTGTCACTAAAAAAAATCAATACTGATACATATATCTTTTTGACATTTATACAGTCAGCAGGTGTGTGGGTAAGGGGTAAATGGAGCTCAAAGAGCAAGAGGGGTTATGAGTGTATTTGAGTGTATTGTTGGACTTCAGAGATCTTTCTCTATGCAAATTCACCAAGCAAGAATTTAACTGTATTTTTTTGTTGTGATTCAAAGATAAGGGGGCCATTTCTATATAACACTATTAAAGGGAATTTGTTAAAAATAAAATAAAATTTAAGGAGGATATGAGTGCACAGCACTCGGTTAATGTAAAATGACAGGCAAGGGACAGGAGCAATGCAACCAAAGATTGAAACAGTATAATACCAGTATACAAGTGTCCCAAAACATTTATGCCTTAACATAGTCGGACCACCATGCAATATTCCTATAATAATAGATATGATTATTGTCTTATTGTTTTTAATACCATATTGGGATTGTTAACCAAGTAGTGGCTTGCTTGTGAAAATAAAGATGTTATTCCATGTGTTATGGTGAACTGTATTTTTTTTAACTAGAATAAAAATGTGTTATGTTAGAGACTTCAAGAATAGAAATGAAGAAAAACCTGACGTGATACTGATACTACAGTAGCTGCAGGCTCATCCCATCATTCTGGATGTGGAATGTGACTTAGCTGGTGTAACAAATGCGGGGCATGGATCTGTTATAAATGCACGTGTAGGAGCAGTTGGAGCATTTCTCCATTACACAGCACATATAACGACATGCCAGTACATGTATGGGACACAGTGTACATATGGAAGTCAAATTCCAGCTGAACAGCGCAGAGCATGTAAAAGACAGTGCCTTCTCACAGTCTCGTGGGAGAGAGGGCGGGGAGAGACGAAGCCACATTCTTTCCAGAGGAAGGAGGTTTTTCGGGGGGCCTGGGTCAGAAGTCTTCAGTGAGCCTGCGTTTGAGTCCATGAGAAATCTGCTCCTCGCATGCCTTTCCCAACACACTCCCCCCTGCCCTCACTGCATTACAATCCCAACATCTCTCTGCAAAGCAGTCAGTGGATTGGTATGAGGCCACTTCTTCCTGCTTAAAAATAATATTAGAAAAATAACTTTCTAATGAACGGAGTCTAGTATTGCATCAAGATGAACAACGTGGAGCTGCTCCTTATAAATTTTAAAACACAATATCACTTATATACCAGAAAATTGCATCGTGATGCATCACTAATTCATAATCATATTACGTCCCACTCCCAATACATATTTTGTCTTGTCCAGCCACACCTATACCCTTAATGATCTACGCCTAAGGGCATGGTAAACGTCCCATGGTTTTGGCAAATCACTGAGTCCCTGTAGAGTGGGAGAGGCACTCTTTAGACGGTGATCTCAGTCAGTTAGCCTTCAGAGTTAGCAGAGTGAGCTGCTTCTCTATGCACACCAAGAATAGATAAACAGCATGATTTGCCCTATTTGTGATTCCTGTCATACCAGAGGCTTTCAGCTCAATAAACAAAAGTGCTGGACTTGAGTCCTCCCCTCTCCTTGGTCATTTCCTGTCTTGCTATGGACCGTGATGGCCACAGAACAACAGAACTTTGTTTTTGCTTCTGTTTCACTGTATGTTAAGGAGGTAACACACTTCAAATCACATCCCAAATAGTCCCAATTTCAACTGGACAAGATTTTCTGACACTCTGATGTTTTGAACAAAACAAACTTTATTAGTTCCACTTTTATCCAAACTGGTAAATAGGAAAACTGACCTGACCTAATAAAAATCTTATAACACAATAGGTATAAATGATTGCCAGTTTGTTTAGGGCTGGGCCTTTTTACTGTCACAACACATTAACACATTGCTTGCTTTGTGATCAAATCTGGCAGACATACATGTTTCAACACAGTAGTGGTGATTCATCAATAGGTGGTGCTACAACAAAACAAGGGCTCTAACCTGGCCTTTATCAAACAATATACAGTACATACAATTAATTCGAAGTTTGATCAAATCACTACTCACTCTTACAAACAACACCAATGGTGCTTCATTAAGTCCCAAACGACCCTTTGTAATATGAAAATATATGCAGTTAAGAGTCTACTGCTACATTTCTAATTTAATTAATTCTTAGTTTAGTTTCTTTAGTCGTTTTGTTTAAGGTTTTAATAATTACCATAAAGAAACATCTTTCAAAGCGCTAAAAACTGCTTCAAAAACTAAATAAATAGAGTGCATGTAATGATTGTCTGAAGTATGTACATGAAGGATGTTTTCCAATCACTACAGTGTGATGAACCAGAGTGAAGGTCTTTCAGTTAACTCTTACTTGTTATTTACAGAGGGCCATCATTAATGGGAAGCCCAAGGAGGTCAGGACCAGGATTATGCAGCATTCTGGGCTTTCCTTTTCTGAAGGCAAAAAAAAAAAAAAAAAACGGGCAGTTAATCTAAATGTGGTTTGACAGCTACTGTATTATGGATATAAAGGAAATATTAGCTTGTTACCATTATCCGCCTGTATTTCTTGGACAGGTCAACATTGGTGCGTCCAGGTTGGAAGGGGTATGACCACAAAATGGAGTTCCAGGAGAAGCCGTAAATCTTCACTCCGCGCAGTAGGTAACGCACCTCCTCAAGGCTAAAATCTTTCCTCTTACCCTTCTAAGAATAATAAGACAGGCAGAAGAGACAACACTTTGAGGAAAAATTCAACTGTCTGTTAGATGGATGCACACAGTACTTGACTGCTTTTAGAACAATACCTAAATGAGTGCCTCTCATGTTACGTTGATCCTTTCACATGCTATATCTGATTGCCACACAATTTCAAAGGATTTTGAAATGTTAATGCCTTCTTCACTCGAGCAGGACTATTAGTTACTATAGCTAATCAAAAAGATGAAAGGGCAGAAAATGTGTTTGCAAAACATGTTTCTTTCCCATTAGTTATTCCCCTTTAAAGTACTCTGCCCAAGATGCCGGTGTGACTTACGTTATCAGACCATGCTTGTGCTTTTGCAAATTCCAGCCCATTAACCATAGATGAATTACTCAAAGACTTTTTATCATGTAGCATATCATATCATCGCATATACAGTTTGAAACTGATTTCAGGAATGAGTTTCAATTCATTTCTGAAATTAAGCCATACAAATCCATTTGTTGAGACTTGACATTTGATGTATATCCATTTCTATATGTGTCAAATTTACACTATCATTGCTTGGTACTGCAGTTGAAATGGACTGAAGCCCCAGCAAGTGTGTTCAAGGACAATCACATCTGTGTTTTATTAGACTGCTGGTGACTCTTAACTTTCTATAAAGCAAGAAAACTAACAAAATGCAAATCATCATTTCAGTTAAAAAAATAAAAATAAACAAATGCAGCCAGTTCATACTTCACTGAAATTAAGTGAAACCTTTGCCTGCCTAAAAAGTAAGTTTGTCTGATTACTGTGAGTAAACTATAGACACTTTATGGTTAATTGGATACAACTTGCATTTAACAAATACCTTTTCAAAACCACAATACTCATTAAACATCAGTGTTTAACAGTAGATGTGTACCTTAGGTAATGGATACACTTTTAGTAGCTTGAGGAGACACTGTGGGCATTTCCTATTGTACGACATAACAATTAAGCATCCCTATAAATGAATGGCATGTATTGCTTAAAATTATTTTCTGATTTGGTCAAATACAAATAACTTATGACTTGGACTAGATTTCACTTTAAATCAGTTTTACCTCTCAGTATTATTGTTGGCAGTGTGCATGCGATGATAAGAGGAAGCTGTGTCAGAGCTAAATGATTCTCAGGGATTAGGCAAGCTGAAACTGGTTCTACATGGGAACATTTCACCACTTCAATGCACTCTGCAACATACAATGCATAGTAATAAACTCTTACAGTGAAACAGTGATCTGTGCTAGTCTTCGGCTCATCATCGAGAGCATGATGTCCACTATTATTCCCTCCTCCTCTTCTCTCTGTATACATAAAACAGTTTGCTTTTTGGTGGTTGAAGAACACTGAGACACCAGGTTTTCACAACTCATTATGTTACTCAACAGCACATCAGTTGGCTCAAGATTTGATATACAGAGAGTCAGTTACTCTATTTTCCTCTTTCCCTACTTCTCAATAAAGTGAGAATGAATCAGCAGTTGTAGCTGACACATCTGTCTTACATACAACAATAATGGAGGAGACGAATGACGATTAGGAAGGGTAGGCAAGAGAATAGAAGAAAAGGGGCAAAATGAAGACCAAAAATTTAAAAGAAAAAGGAAGGAAGGCGAGAAGGTCGGGAAAAAAACAGCCGAACTATACAGAGCAAGAATGAAAATGTGCGCCGAGCAGTGGAATAACAAACTATTTAAACGGAGCATTGGAAAATGTGTTTAGCTGACAGTAAATCTCAGCTTGACAGCACAGTAAGACCGCACTCCACAACAGTGCCTCTGCGTCAAGCAAGTATTAGGCCACAGAAAGTCTTACCGAGAGTGTGTAGATAGGAAAAAGTTGGAAAGCAGGAGGGGAAAAAAATATATAACCTTATAACATACTGTATATTCATATGTACATACATGAATGAAATGCAAGTACTGAACATGCAGAGATCATAATGTGAAACAGACTACAATGCCTCTATTTTCAGTGCCATGTCACTGGCGTAACACAAAGCATCAGAACACACCCTTTCAATCTCCCTCTTACACACACTACACCCACACACGCACAGTGTTATACAGAGTGTGAACCAGCTCCAGCTTGAACACTGTGAGAACACTGGCTGCAGTTCAACATTCCGTCTGCTCTTTGGTTTGTCTGCTGCCAATAACACACTGCAGAGGACAGCTCCCACCACAGGCTCTCAATCATAACATTCACACACACTTAAAAGCAATCTACTGTAAACAGCCAGATCTGATTGCACATATTTACCTTCAGGACGATGAGACCATTTCAAGGGAGTCAAGCCTGGACCTGAGCAGAGGAGGGATAAGATAAATGCTGTTAAAATGTGACCAAATGTAAAAGGACAACAGTGACTGATATATTGATAAATACATACCTGTCTTTTTACAGGAGACAAATATCTCCCTCTTAGCTCCTCTGTTCAGTGGAGTCAAAGAAATGCCTATGATGCGTGGAAGAAGAAGAGCATGTATGTTAGTTCAGTAGCATACTTCTAATTATATCAAGGAACAACCTGTAAGTATTCAAATTATTTGAAAAGCTTGTAAATAACACTTTTTGTGACTTGCTTTATGCTCTCATGTGTTATGTCTCAACTTTGTTACTGAGTTCTAGTTTATTATAATGACCTGGCTTGCATGGTTAAAGGCAGACTACCATTTTAAAGAAATATAAATCATAGAGTCACACAAAAATATTCCCTCTCAATGATCACTTCTGCCCCACCAGAATATGAGGTGGTGTGTTTATCTGCACAGTCCTCCTCTCTCTGGCTGTATTTGATCAGCATTTGTTGGTATTGTTTTGTAAACAGAAGACTCAGGTCTAAGCTCCACCCAAGCTCCTCCCTGCTACTTCGCTGGGCCCAGAGCACAGAGCAGAAGCCCCTCCACTTCCTTCACTGGGGTTAGCTTTGGTTAGCTCAGTGGCTAACACACTGATATGAACTGTATGTCTAATTGCCAATAACCAATTGGGGGGGAGAGCTGCTGTGGGACTGTGTGCAGCTCCGTGGCAGCGACCAGGGGCCTGTTTCAGGTAGCTGGTTTTGAGGCAACCCAGAGTTTGTTCGCTCTGAGTTGGTGGAAACTCTGGGTTTTCCGTTTCAGGTAGCAGGTTCAGCGCAACCGAGAGTCAGTTACTGCGGCAACATACGCCGTGGGTCTAACCTGCTGGATAGGTGGTTAGACCTACCCGAGTTTGTTTTCACTTTACGCTGCAGCTCCGACTGAAGAAAGAGTGTCACTGTTACATGCGTCCCTGTACAGTTTGAAGCAAAATCACTCTATAGAAATCTCCATCGGGATGTTTTTATCATTTCCTGATGATTTTACGTTTGACCGATCATTTATCTGATCAGTAGCCTTGTTCTCAGCCCTCGGTCCGTTCATATAGGCGGCCACCTTACACATCGTGACATGCTCTACATTCAGATTAATAAACCTATTTGTAGCCTATTGTATGTTTTTTAACGTCTGTGCCACTGAACAGATTTATGTCAGGTGGATTCATGTAACGCTGCGGCTGCACGCGATCGTTGTAGTTCACTTGTGCGATCCTAAAGTCACAGACGAGCCTCGTTAAATAGCCTAATATGAATATAAAAATGATATAATAATTTAAACTGTGATCACTTGAGGAAAATGGATCTGGTAATAAATCAATCAGGCTCTTCAATGGAAACTGTCACCTAATGTGTCTTGACGTTAATGTATTTCACTCCCCATTTAAAAGAAGCGACGTCTGTTCTGTTTACTGCACAGTAGGCTATTAGGCTATAGCTTGCCAACATATTATACAGCAAATATAAAACACTGTCAGCAATGCTGTGCCGCGCCAGCTTTATTACTTTACAGCTGATATGCGTAACTTTTTAAAATAGACTGGCTTCTCATACGGAAGCGAAATGATTATCTTGACAAAAAATGTTTGCTCTGTTTTTTTTCTGAATTGCCGAGGAGATTAGATCAGAGTTATGAGACAATATCCCGTTAATTCTTCTCCATAGGCTACCATAAGCTCATTCGTTAATATTTCTAACTCTAGTGGGAGGAGCGGAGATTTCTTTTTTTCTTTTTTGAGAAGTGGAGAAGTGGGAGGATCAATCATTTGTTTCTTCTGTTTCCATGGTGAATCATGTTATCAGCGATCCATTGACGATGGCTTTTATGCACACGCTCCACCCAGAGTGAACACGCTCAGAGTTGATAAACCCAACGCTGATCCACTGTTCTGAAACCGAAAACCCAGAGTTGCTTATCAACCCTGCGCTCTGAGTTGACCAACTCAGAGCGCAGGGTTAAACCCATAGTATGTAAAACCAGCTACCTGAAACAGGCCCCTGAGTGCCTTCACAATGTTATTGGTAGAGATTTCAACACTCTCCATGTGCACTGTTCAATTGACGCCTAGAAACGTTGCGATGCAACAAAAAAAACAAAAACAAAGCAAATACAGCCTGTGTGGGGGAGGGGCAGGACTGCAGGTAAACACACCACCACACATTCTATTGAGGCAGAAGTGATGATTAAATCGGATTACTTTCGTAAGACTATAATTTCATTTTTAATGCAAATGTTGCATAGTCAACCTTTAAGAAGACATAGTTTGCCTTTTTTGTGCAAAATGCTTGTGTATTTGTGTCTTCTTAATTTTCCCATTGTATCTCAAATTGTTGATTTATAATATGTGTGGATAGATAGGCTAATTATTTGTTTTAAAGAGCTATATTAAAATCAAGTTCCTGCATCACTCTTACCATTGTGCTTCTTCCAGTAGTGTCCTGGCAGGGAGCTCTTGCCTTTGCCTGCTCCTTTACGTAAGGGGGTCAGGCGGACATCTGTTACAGTGGAGTAGAAATCAGACATGCTCATGTAATAGTAAAAGACAGAAATGTCCGTTTCATATGAAAATATGAAAGACTCAGTTATAAAGTAATGGTTAAACAACAGCAACGAGGATGAAGCATGTTTACTGTCTGAAAGGTTCTCTCCTACATTTCAATCAACTAAGAATTTCTATGTGGGAAAACTACAGAAATGAACTACAGGAAGTAGATTGTTTTCCTCTTCCCATAACTCAAAGCATAGCTGGCTACGGGAGCTCTTTTGATTCAAAAATACTTTGTGCTTTCTGCAGGTTGTTGGGTCGTGTCGAGTTTGCTCACGTTCTCACCACACAGACCGCAGCAGTTTGTTTAGAAACGTACAGAGACCCCCCCATTAACAAGGCGGGTCCGCTTTTGGTGCGCAACCGAGTGCAATTGCTATGTAATGCGCAAACGAATCGCAGCAAAGTTGTAAAGGAACCCGAGGTTGGTTTTAATGGAACCAAACAAGGCAGGTGTGAAAGTGCCCTCAGATTGCAAGACTGGAACTACACCATTTAAGGAGATGGACCACGTGCAAATGTAAATGTTGAAGCATCTTACCGCTAGAGTTTTCCCAGCTTCTCTGTTTCTCTGCTACTGAAACTCTCTCAGAGTCTTGAGGCTCGGTCTTCTTCACAGTTCTGTCTTGGTACTCTCTCCTGAACAGCAGGTCACAGTGATGAGTCCTGAAGCGCTCTGTGGCCTCCTGGAGAACCTTGTGCATGTCACAGCTGTGCTGACAGGAGCTTTGGAGATATGCAAAAGTGCGACTGGTCACCTCCTCAAAAGGCAACACACAACCTAAAGGAAGGAAATAACAGGGATGCAAAGAATCAATTATTGAAAAAAATCAAGTACCAGCTTTGAAATATTCTAACTGATCTGAATCTGTTGAATTTAAAAAGGGTAAAAATACAATGATGACGTTTTGAGTGGCCCTATTACACAGACCCAACCTTCACAAGTGAGCATGCATATGTTAATACATGATTGGTCACCTCAAAAAATGAATAAAATAAGTCATATAGATTATCTGGACCCAAACTATCCTCACAGTTGACATATTCGAAAACAGCTTACTAAAAATATCTTATTTTTCACAATAAGGTAAGAAAAAGATTCTACTACAATAACAAAAAAAAGTGTCAACAACCATTTGATAATACGACATTGAAGGTATTTCCCTGATTGGGCAGAATTGTGTTCTACCTGAACACCGGATATGAGAGGGTGCTAGTTCCTCGACTGGACTCTTCCCCACTTTACTCATCTCCTCTACCTGTGACACTTTAACACCAACACATATCAATTCAAACTTCTCATCTATTGTAAATATTTCAAGCAAAAACATATTTCTTTAAGCAGAAAATTTTCTATGAGAGTGTGTTAAAGGCATGAAGCTGGGACTCTTACCTTCTTCGTCAGAATACTTAATTTCTGTTGGTACACTATGCCTCACTGGTGCAGGGGGCTTAAAAAAATGCCTAAAAGAAGAAACATACAAAAACAGAAGAAGAAATTAATTAAGAAAGCCGTCATTTCATTTCAGTGATCAAAACTGAGGAACTCTACTGACTTGTCTGCTTTTTGAGGCTCACTGGCTTCCTCTAGTGACTGCAAATGGAATGACATCAGTTCTCCAGTTCCCTTGCACACCCTTCCACGCCATTCATCCACTCCTCCACTGGTTCTATCTTTCTCTTCCTGCATACTTAAATTGGAACTCCTGTTCTTCAACTCACTGTCATTCTTCATCAGGTTTCTGACAATTTGAGGTTTAATGTCATTCTGAACCCCAGCTTCTCTATGCTTAATGGCGCTGTGTACTGCAGGGATGCTTTGGGTTCTCTCCTTATGTTTCGGAGCTAGAGGTAACGATGGGAGAACAGATGGTTGGCCGAGCCCTTCAGTTGAAGTTGATAGGTATGTGTCCTCCTGCTCATCCTCACCCTCCAAAAGATAAACAGAAGCACACATCATGAGTCACTACACGACATGCTGATCATAATGTGTGTGTGTGTGTATGTGTGGGTACATGTGTGTGTTAATGTACAGTATGGCTGACCTTTTCCTGTTTCTTCTCCAGCAGGTCGATCCTGCGCAGCAACTCTCTGGCTGAGCTCCTGAACCCTTCCATGTTTGAAAGCGGCTCCACGTTTTCACCCTTCCCCTGTCTTGCTATCAGACCAGGGAGTCCCAAGGACATAGCTTCACAGACAAGACAAAGCCATTACGAGAGTTTCATTCATATTCTACATCTAAACACAAGTTTTATTCAACACTTACTGTTTTTATATACCTGATCTCAAATTCACTATGCAAAATGTCAAATAAAATCATTGAACTAATTTAAGCATTTTAAAAATGTTAAAATTAAATGAAGGGAATGCGAACACTGTTGTGAAAAACACATTCCAAACAGAAAGTGTTAATAATGAAAATATTATGAATGGGATTTTTAATTTTACAGCCTTCAAAAGAGTGCATCTTAAATGATAACGAAGTTTATTGTGAAATGCATAACAGAGTGCTTTGACTTACTGGCCTGTTTGCAGGTCTGCAATATGAATGTAGCAGCCTTCCTAACTTCCTCACTTGTATCCTCTGTGAGTAGGGTAATGATCAGGGGCAAGCCTCCACACTGCACCAACTGGGACTGGTGCTCCTCTACAGACCGGAAGAGAATGGAGTTGTAAAGGTTACATAAATACTCAAGTTGTACTCACAAGGTAAGAAAGACATCTGAATACTGTAGCGCTGGGTAGTGTTTGAAGTTTAATGTTGAAACACACTCCAGAACCAGTATAAACAGCATACTACTGTGCATTCATACCAGAGGCCTCGGTGCAGTGGCCCAGGCTGAGTAGAACAGAGAGCCTGTCCTCAGGGTCCAGGTGTGGGCTGGCCAGCAGGGAGAAGAGGTGGGAAACCACGTAATACTGAGCCAGACCTGAAGCCAGAGAAGCTGCAAAGAAGAGAATGGAATGGATAGTGAGAAGGAGAACGAGAAGGGGGACACTGTGGTTGTTGAAGGGAAGTTTTGCGGTGTATGTATTTGTGATTCAGAGTGATCATACGTACAGGTATCTGTGATGCAAGCTGACAGGGTCTTGGATATAGTGACAGAAAGCTGGCAAGACAACACGCTTGTATCTGCTGCAGGTGCTAGACGAACCAGTGCAAGAGTGAGAGTGTCCAGCCCCCCTGAGGCAGAGAAACTCTCCTGAACACGGGCTGCAAAAACAATAAAGTGATGCATTTTAAGTGAAGATTTTAGTGTCGAGTTAAGTCTTAAATAATCACTTAAAAAAACACAGGTTAAGCACAAGCATTTCTGCCTCTTTCACTTACAGTTGTTGGAAACCGTCATTGCTATAAAGGAGCATATGGGTTGAAAAATCTCAGTGCGTGGCAGAGTTATCTGCTGAAGCATGATTTTTATTATGGGAAAGGCTGCCACGCAAATACGCTGACCCTCCTCTGGAAGACAAAAGGAAGACACAAATTGAGCAAAAGCTTTGCTCTTAACTCCAGATATGGCGTTAATGCAGCATCCCATTGTTTGTCTTGAAAGTAGTTGCCTGAATGGTATGGGCAACTATGTTAAAAAATATATACTGCTCAGAAGAAGGCACAAATACAGGGATGCCATTACCATGCTGAGGGTTGTTAACACATCCACAGAGAGCACTAGACACAGATGTCCAAAGCTGGTAGGTTTGAGTAGCATTAGCTGCCCTTAAATTAGCCTCTGCGGAGAGGGGAAAGCTGGTCCTGTAAAAATGCACAATATTAAACTTTTATGTGTGCTTATATAAGTTGGGTTGAAAAAAAATGTTATACCTACGTATGTAAACTTGGTTATACTGACATTTGACTACATGATTTTACAGATGATTTAGCATTGCCACGTACCTGAAGAGGTCCAATAGAATATCCAGGCAGCCAGTTTTCTGGGCTAAAGTCTGTCCTAATTCTGCAGTAGCACACAGATAGTGTCCCACAAAGGTTATCATCAGACTCTCAGAATCTTCAAATATCAAATGTTATTCTTTCCACTGCTACATCTTGTCCCACACAAATCATTTATCTAAAGTGACAATTACACATAATGAATCAGTGTATTGTATAGTATATCATCAAAGAGAATTGATCTTACTGTTGTTGGCTACCAACACGGACAGCAAATAGACAGACACCCTCTTCTGTGTCAGTGGGATGTCTTCTTTCACCAACCAACGAGCGATGTCTGCAAATGTCTCCTTTCTGCACAGGGAATTCTTGCAATACACTAGCAGAAGGAAATAAGCAGTGCAGTATGAATATGTGGAATTTAGACGTTTTCAATTTCACAAGTTGACAAGGACTATTCAAATGGATCAATAATTTTGGTCCCGGTATGGCTCTGCTGGCCACTATTTCTTGGACTACATCCTTAGAAGGATTTGCTCCTGAATTGGGATAGAGCAAATATCACACACAATAATGCCTACCATTGGCCTCTGCCAGCGTGCCAAGCGTAAAGAGTGCAGTCTCCTTAACATCTGAATGGACAATACTGGATTTGGAGAGGTTATACACAAATGCCACACCTCCCATTTCTCGCAGCAGGTCCACATTATCCTCTGAAAAAGTGAAACAGACAGTGGAAAGGTATCATATCAAAGTGCCAGGCTGAATACTGAAATGTATTTAGTGACTTCAGTCATTGTTTAACTTTTGTGTGTGTGTGTGTGTGTGTGTGTGTGTGTGTGTGTGTGTGTGTGTGTGTGATAGTTAATTACCTCTGTTTTCACATATGGAGTAAATGGCGAGAAGAGCTTGTTTCTGCGATTCAGGACATTTCATCTGAAACTTCAGACACTCAAGCAGCAAACTGAGATCTGTCCGTATGGCTGTAAGCAGAACCATGAAATCAATCACAAACTGAATGTTACTTAGTTAGAAGTTTGTAAACATATAATTTTACTTACTAATAGGCCTATTTAAAAAATAAATTGCACCTGTGGCATTAGTAGGCTAACAATGGCACTTACAATTACGGCTGTTGCTCCAATCCCCTGTCATATCCATTGCACTTCTGTATTGAATTGGTGGTTTAAGAACTAGGTAACCCGTTACCCAAATACGGATAACAAGAATTAGGCTACATATTTTATTCACATTTTTTTTTTACTAAATAAAAAAATACGGTATTTTTCCAGAACTTGCTAATATTAGCAGTAAACAACAATAAAAGCTCAACCAACTGAAGCTGTTCTGACAAAGTACAACTTTTCTTCGAACTAAGGTCAACTTTCTCCACGGGTGCGACTGAACTCTCACCAATAGCGGTTCTGGTCATTAGTTAACATTAACGTTAGCTAATGTAAGCTCTAGCGTAGCCTTTTGTTCCGCCCTAAGGACGGGAATCTTTAGTGATAACGGTGGAACGTCGGCACCTGGCGTTGCCATAGACACAGTATACCCTTTGCAATTAGACTACAAGTAAATGCGATACGAACAGTGAGAACTACAACAGTGCGTCAAATGTTCACGTCAGACGTCGTACGTTCTGTCTTGTGCGTGGCGAGATAGTGGGTGGCGACGCTGTGTTCATCGGACGACATTGATTCAATCAGGATTAAGTTTGTACCTTTTATTTACTATCTATGGTTTGTACGTATGTAATTTAATAATTGTTTATTCCATAACACTTGACATTTGCACTGTCCACATCAGTCTACGGCCCAACGTTTTGTTTAAGGTTATGTTTTGGTATGACTAACATCTTAAACGTAAGAAAAGCTAGGAAGCTAGCAAGCTAACTTTTAGTTTTTTTTTGGTTGTCAACGTACCTAGCTGCTAGCGCATTAGCTAATTGGAAACGCATTAACGAGTCAGATGCTGCATGGCATTGGTTTAACGTTATAGCAGCTTTCCGGCTAACTCACTGAACATGGCGCTTGCTAACTGTCTATGTTCGCTCCCTGACAGTCAAGTGTCTTCTCAAGAATTTAGCTGGTATCACTATACGCATATTCATTTACTCTTTCCTTTTACATAGACTTCAGGGTAAATAAATTGCACTACACCCTACCAACAGCGTCGGATTATTAGAGATGTCTGGACGTTTGTGTGCCAGCATCCTTCAAAGAGCGACAAGTTACACACTGTCGTCTACTGCCCAACTCCAGGTTTGAGTCCTGATTGACTTCCTGTCAAATTATTATATATCTATAGTCAGTTTTGCTTACGGTACATCACACTCTAATGTTGTCTTCATTCTCTTTTCAGCCTCGTCCAGTGTACCACTGTCACTTCTCATCTTGGTGTACCTCCAAGTCGGACCAGTTGTGTGTCAGGGGTGAGGAGTCAGGAACATTGCCTCAAATTAGGCGACACCTCTGCACTCGTCAGAATTTGGATTTTCAGCTTAACCAGGTCCAAATCAACAGTATTCTGCGATCCTATGAACAGGTAACGGATATCATAGTGCCTCTCTAAGGATGAGTAAATGAAAATGAAATAAAAAAAAAACACGGTAGGCAATAATTTTCCTTAGGTCGAGAAAAGATTTCTATTTAAATCAGATCTATCAGTATTACATGTAGAATAACTTTGCACTAATGAGTAACCCTTTGCATCTCTGTCTCAGACTGCCAGTGTGCCAGAGTTTGATGGCAGAGGACTCAATGCTGTGAGAAAGTTTGACAGCAACCAGCTGGCAGCTAACACACCTAATGAGGACCGTCGCAGTGCTGCCACCTGCTTGCAGGTATGCTTCCTTTCCTCTCTGACTGCACATCCATCTCCTTAGCTTTCGTCCCCCTTTTTGTAAAGTTTCATTCCATTCTTTCTATCCTTCTCCAGTCAAAGGGCATGCTCTTTGGAGTGTTCGATGGCCACGGGGGCTGGGCGTGTGCACAGGCTGTCAGTGAGCGGCTGCTGTACTACGTTGCGGTCGCAATGATGTCGAAGCAGAGCCTGGAGGAGCTGGAGAGGTGCATGGAGCACGGCAGACCCGTTCCTCCCATCCTGCAGTGGCACAAACACCATGCAGACTTTAACTATCGTGAATCGGCTTCACTCTACATCGAGCACCTCAGAGTCTTCTGGCAAGAACTACTGGACAGCGAGGAACATGACGAAGGCATGAGGTACGGAAGCCTTTATTTCCATAAACACATATATATATATATATATATATATCTACCTTGTAGACATATATACCTGTGTGTGTGAACGGTTTGCCTTTTGAATCTTTATAACACCTCCCTTTTCTTTTAGTCCACCTGAGGCTCTGGAAAGGGCTTTCAAACGGCTGGATGCTGACATCTCCTTGGAGGCTCAAGTACCTCTTTCCAACGACCTGATGAAAAGCACAGCCATCCAGGTAATAATATATACATGTTTTTTCTTTGCTGCTTGATTACTCAAGGTCACACAAACTTGACACACTGGTATCATTATCTGTCCAGGTTGCGTTTGCCGGTTGCACTGCTTGCGTGGCCCATGTTGGCATCGAGGGGATCCACGTGGCGAATGCCGGAGACTGTAGAGTAGTATTGGGTGTGCAGGAGGGCGACGGCTCATGGAGCGCTTTGCCCCTGTCGCGAGACCACAACGCACAGAACCAGGCTGAGATGGAGCGGATCAGGGCCCAGCACCCGCCCTCAGAGAGAGACACAGTGGTCACAGATGACAGACTGCTAGGGGTGAGAGTTTTTCATTGCATTACACAAGCAGGCCCTGTTAAATGAGGTGACTGCAAGAGTTAGAAAAGATATGTTCCCTTGGTCCTAAGCTTTTCCTCTCTCCGTTAGGTTCTCATGCCCCTGCGTGCGTTTGGTGACGTAAGATTCAAGTGGAGCCGTGAGTTGCAGCAGAGCATCTTGGCCAATTTAGACTCTGGAGTGGACTTGGACTCTCTCAACCTGTACCATTACACTCTAGCTAACTACCTGACTCCGCCGTATCTGGATGTGGCACCCGAGATGACCTATCACAAGCTGCGACCTCAGGATCGCTTCCTCATCATCGGCAGCGACGGCCTGTGGGATGAGCTGGGGAGCGAGGAGGCCGTACGACTCGTCGGAGAGCACCTGAGTGGGATTCACCTACAGGTTTGTGCAGTGAAACTGGTGTTGTTTTTCTTCTGATTTCAGAGCAAACCATTTTTAAACAAATCACTCAGGATTTTCTTGGGTTTTAATCCTGTAAACGTATCGTTTGAAATGGTTTTCTTACTGTCCTTTTCTTTTTCCCAGGCTCCAGTTTCATCATCTGAGAGGCAGCTGAAATTGGGTGAAATGCACGAGCTCTTGCTGAAGCGTCGGGACCGTGCCTCCCCTGCTTTAGACACCAACGCTGCCACACACCTCATCAGACATGCTCTGGGCACCGGGGAGTATGGAGAACTCTGCCAGGAGAGACTGGCCTCCATGCTCACTTTGCCAGAGGACCTGGCACGAATGTACAGGGACGATATCACAGCTACTGTGGTGTATCTGAACTCTGACCTGGCCAGACCTCACCACAGCTAACAGAAGGTTTCTTACAATGCTAGACAGAGATTTAAAAAATAATATTAAAAATATCCAATGTTCAGTTCTTTCTAGACAACATCCAACCTTTTCTCCAGGATGTCATTTTCTGAGTATTTTTGGTAGAAAATGACATCCTGTTACATAAATCGATTGTATAAGTATTTTTAAAACCGAAGGAAAGTTTTTAGTGCAATCCCTTTTTAAAAACCAATGGCTTTCCATAGACTAAACATATGTTGCATATTCATAATGGCAGCATCTATCCGGTCAAAAGGTTTTGGCTGCTCACTCTAATCATGAGGGACATGTTATATACATCATAGGGATGGGCACGAGTACTGTTTCTGCGACTCGGGTGATCGCTTGCATTCCTCGAGGATCAATCGATTCCTCGTTAAACTTTTTTCTATTTTTAGAACGCAGCGCATCTGTCTGCAGAATAACGGTGCATCGCAATAAAGCCAATAACCTGCGCTTAATGCTTCTTGTCAAACAGTCACAGTTACCATATGATTGTAAGGATTTATTTTCCACAAGTTTAAAACACATTTTCCTAACTGAAAGTAATTAAATAAGCGGGCCACAATTCAAACCGATCGAGTAGGTCTGCGGTGGAGAGAAAAAAAAGCATGGGCTGTAGTTGGCTAACAATCAAAATAGACACCATTTAAAATAAGAAGGGCAGCATATCATATATAATAAGTTTCCAAGTTTTCCAGCACTGCGTTCAGCTCCGCGGTGCTGTGGAGACCACACACTGGCTGCGCTGCACGGAGGTGGCAGTTATTTGCGGTTGCTGTTTGACACAACGCTTAGTTTATTTAACTTGGATCAAAATATTTAATTTTGTTAAACTATATTTTATTCGTTTTGTGCCGTTTTTTACACATGTATAACATTTTAAAATAGGGCCAACCTACAGGCTACAGACACAAAAAAAAGAAAAAAAAATCGATTTTCCTCATCCACCAATCGAGTTCATTTGAAACGAGGAGTACTCGAGTACTCGATTCCTCACGCCCATCCCTAATACATCAGTTGAGTCAAAGTGGAAATGTTTGGAGTAAATATAGGCTACATAATAAGGGTGACCCTCACTTTTTTCCCTTTCATTGCACAGTTTGCTTTAGACAATCCATCTGCATTTTTGTCTGTTTACTTTGCCTGTGTTTAAGCTGTGAATTAACTTTTTTTTATGTAAATGTACTGTCTTCAATGTCATTGTTAAATGTATTTAAATGAATTGCACTTGATGTAAGACACGCAGTCGCTTCATTTTAAAACTTTGAAATTTAGATTATTTTGTTTTGCTTGTTTAAAATCCCGATACATTTGGTTTAAACAGTGAAAGGAATGAAATACAAAGACCAACTTACATTTAGCAAAATGTAGAGTGTTTGATGTCCAAAGCTGTGTGGGAAACTGAGTTTTCAAAATAAAGAGTGTCATGGGAGGCAATCTGATCCTCAGTTGTTTTGTAAACATACACGTGCTTTCCTCAGAGAGAGTTAAACCCTAACGGTCATATTATTCCCCAAACTAAATCTAAAGGAGTGTTAATTTGAATGCAGGCTTTAAGTATACTGCATGTATTTAGCAATGTTCTCAATTAGAATTTATTAGATTAAAAATAAATTTAACAGAAATCACAATTTTTGAAAGGTGTTAGGTGGGAGCTACACTATAAACAGATGCCTGCATGCCGACAGTGCCTGAGGTCACCTCTATAGTCTCTTTGTTTTTCGCAGAGCTTTCACTGATAAAATCACACAACTAATCAAAATCATTAGAGGAAGTTAAAGCACAGTAAACACACGCTTATTGTAGCAATGGGCACTTAGAGGAACAACAAGGGATTCTACTGAGCTTGGATGATGAAACATTAACGCAGGATCCCTGAAGGTGAACATTTTCTCAATAAGGAGTGTTTGTAAATGCCACAAACTTGGAAGTCTAGCATTGGGGAAAAAGCAGCAGATCCAGTTCAGTGACGGTGGAGGAAAGACCTGACCGGTTTCTGAGGCAAATTAAAGATGTGGAACGGCAGAACTCTGAGGCTTCTCTTTGTCTTGTGTCAAACCCAGGTGAGTGTTACAAGTTGGAGTAGTAAAGTAATTTTCATATTTACTTTCCAGGTTTTGTGGTGACTCACCCAGTACCACGTGTAAATTACTTTTATGGTCAGGAAACTGCAAACTGTCAAATTTAGTCTTTGTTTTTTACTAGATATACTGTATGTTTGATCTTTGTTCTGTCTTCTCTGATATGAATATAAATAAAGCAAATAAAGCATAATCATCATTTAACTCAAATATGATGCGTGAATGTTTTCCTATAATGCTTTTGTTCCTCAGTGTTTGGCCTTTCTGGCTGCTGCAGATATTCAGCGATGCTTCAACAGAATAAACTGCTTGAAAAATGAAACCCCCAGAAGCAAAAATCTAGAAGCAAACTTGAAGGTAATTTTGTAATCTTAAACTTGGCTTATTGATAAGTTGTTGCAATTGTATGTCTGACATGACATGGCAAGTCCTTTTTCAAACAGAACACCTCTGACATGGTGGGCCTTCAGCAGCTCCTCCCCATTGAGTTTCACGTCTCCGGCAGTTTGAACAAACGGGTCAAGAGGGAGTGGGTCATTCCAGCTATTAACTTTCCAGAAAATGAAAGGGGTCTATATCCCAAGTTTATAGTGAAGGTAACTGCAGTAAAATGAGGCAAATAGAAGCCTATTGTTTCAAATGCATTTTCACTGCATCTATTGCTCCGACTAAAGCTGCCATGACTGAAATATTGGTGTTATTGTGCTTCAGCTCAAGTCAAGCCAAGAGGAAAAGGTGGCGATAAGCTACAAGATCACAGGAATGGGGGCTGACCAGCCACCCGAGGGTCTCTTTACTGTTGACCGGAGATCTGGTGTGCTGTATGTGACTCAGCCACTGGACAGGGAGAAGAAAGCCAAATACACAGTGAGTTAAAGTAAAACAGACAGTGAACATTTCACTTTGTACTGACATGACTATGTCTTTATCTTTATGCACAATTGCTGTTACTAGTAGCCTACCGCATATTTGTTTTGTGTGTTACAGCTGTGGGCCCATGCAATGATTGATCACATCCAGGCTGAGGAGCCCATGGAGCTCATTATCAACGTCATGGACCAGAATGACAATTCTCCACAATTCACTCAGAATCCTTTCCATGGCAGTGTAAGCGAAAGCGCTGACATTGGTAAGTGGAAGATATTCAGAAAAATGTAGTTCTTAAAATGTGAATTTCATGTCCAAATGGTAAGTGTTGTTGTATTGTAGTTTGAACTTCTTCCCACTAATTTTCAAACATGTAATCCCAATCATCAAGTATTTCTCATTAATGTATCTCCTTATGCGTTCTATTTAGTGTGATAGCATTACTTTCTGTATGACAATTTCTGTTTCCTTTTACATGTTCAAAATAAACATTTCAATCAATCAATCAATCAATCAATCAATCAATCAATCAATCAATCAATCAACCAACCAATCAATCAATGGTTTTCTTTGACAGATGACTCCGTCATAAAGGTAACAGCAGTGGATAAAGATGACCCACAGACATACAATGCTATAATCAGATATAGGATAAAGGCCCAGATGCCTCATTTTCCCCAAGAGGACATGTTTGCCATAAACCCTGTTAGTGGAATGATACGTTTGATGACAGAAGGACTGGACAGAGAGGTAATGCACTGAGAACATCACTCTTCTCTTCTTCAATACTTTCTCATTCCTCATTTCAATTGCAGCTGCCTTTCCCTGTGTTAGACTCACCCAGAGTACAGGCTGATCATTGAAGCTGCTGATATGGAGGGGGATGGGCTGACCACCACCTGCACTGTTATCATCAGTGTTACTGACATTAACGATAATGCTCCCGAATTCACCGTCATATCTGTGAGTTAAAATACTTCATATTGTCGACTGAATACATTCAATCCTTGACTGCATTTATTCTAGATGTTTTTGTTGTTGCTTTGTCACAGCTATCCACGTCAGTCCCCGAGAATGAGGTTGGAGTAGAGGTAGCAAGACTAAAAGTTACCGACAAGGACGAGTTAGGATCTTCGAATGCCAACACCAAATACTCAATAATCAAAAGCAACGAGGGGGGAGACTTCAACATCACCACAGGCTCAGAGAAAATGGAGGGGATCCTCAAAACAGCCAAGGTTTGGTAACTCAAACAGTTTTATTTATTTTTTATTTTTTATTTTTTTTATAAGTTTCTGATGTTTTTCTTTAACATCCTATCTCTGTGCTCTCCATCACTTCCTAGGGACTGGATTTTGAGAGCGTTCCTGTCTTCACTCTGCTGGTGGTGGTGACCAATGAGGCACAGTTTTCTGGACCTGTGTCCACCTCCACAGCTACTGTAACCGTAACTGTCGTGGACAAGAATGAGCCTCCAGTGTTCAGTCCAGCAGAGATCCACGTAAGCCTCTCAGAAGATGTGAGTATGGGCAGATCTGTGGCAGAAGCCAGGGCTAAGGACCCGGACACAGCCAGGAGACAGAGCGTTAGGTAATAATAGCTGTATGTATAGTAAATTACATGTGTCCACGGTATGTATGTAGTGTGTTTATATGCGTACACTATTATGTTTTAGTTATATGAGCAAGGTTGTCTCTTTTTTGCTGTCAGATATGAACTATACAATGACACTGCATGGTGGCTGAGTGTCGATAAAGACACGGGGTCGGTCAAAGTCAAAAGCAACATGGACAGGGAATCCCGCTATGTCAAAGACAGCACATACACAGTCCTAGTTTTGGCTTACGACAATGGTAAGTTAAAAACAAACAACGCTGTCACAGACATCTTTCACATTCACAAATCTTTATGCCTGACAAATTAATAACCTCACCTGGTCCATTTATTTTTTTCCCCTTCTAGATACTATCCCAGCAACAGGGACCGGTACTCTGGTTGTGAGTTTATTGGATGTGAATGACCATTGCCCTGTGATCAAGCAGAGGAAAGCCAGTCTATGTAATATCGATCCATTTCCTGCGATGCTTGATGTAGTGGACCTTGACGGACCGGGTCATTCTGGACCTTTCACTGTGGAGCTTCAAGGGGAGCACAGGATCAACTGGACTGTTAGCACCAATTCCACAAGTAAGTGACAAAATGTAGAAGGTGTTATTTAGATAACAGCACAACAATTATGTTATAACAAAGTTGAAACATTTTAATCACCTGAAAATATAATAGTGATTTAATTCTGCATCTTTCCTCCCTTTGCAGGCAACACAGCAGCCCTGGCCCCCAGACGAGAGTTGTCACCGGGGGACTATTATGTGCTGATGCGTGTCTATGATGTTGGATTGCTTTACCAAGACAGCATACTGGAAGTAGAAGTGTGCCAATGTCGAGGGGCTGTCACTACCTGCTTCATCGCGCGCGCTGCACCTAGTGTGGACTATCCTTCTCTCGCAACCACAGTTCTAGGAGCAATTTTTGTCCTTATGTGTATGTAGTGGCAGGTCTCTCTTTATGCACCCTTAAGTCCTGCATTTTGTTTTGGCTTACTTGTGGTATTCAGAATTTTTTTTCTTTCCTCTTGAGCACAGTGCTGCTCCTGCTGCTGCTGCTGTTGCTGAGAAGGAGACGGAGGTCGTACAAGGGCGTCCCTCTTCTGGAAGACGTACCGAGAGACACCGTGGTCTGTTACGATGAGGAGGGAGGAGGTGAAGAGGACAAGGTATAGGAGCAGAAGGGGTTTAATGCAGTTCTTATTCGAAGATATATGCTTTGTCAGATGGATGATAGTAATATTGTATCAGGTCTAAAAGTGATGGAATGGAACTAATGGTCTCACTTTCTTTGTTCATTGAACAAAAATAATGTTGCCCTGCGACAATTTAACCTGATGTGACCTAAGGGAAAAGAACACTTTTGTATAATAGACAAAAAGAACATGGTAAGTAAAGGTCACAGGGGCCTATAGGAATCACTCACACTGTAACAGTTTTGCCTTTAGGCTCAGACAATTGACTCAAAGGGAAATCCAGCAAAAGGGTAAAACACATCTACTAGGTCTACTTTCAGGCCGAAAGCTAACAATATCAGAGAAGAAGGCAGGTTTGGCAAACTGAGAGGCAGGGAAACAGACGAGACATGCTGTGGCTCTTGAGGCTGCTCTATATTTCAGTTTTATGTTTTTTTTTCAGTGGGGTATTAGATGCTCTGTTTCCTTCTTCTTTAGGAGTATGACCTGAGACATCTTCACAGAGGGCTGGATAACCGTCCTGAAGTCCTCTGCACTGACGTGTTTCCTACTGCCCAAAGCCGCCCCTGCTACGGCCTACAACTCAAAGAAAATGAGGAGATTGGCAAATACTTAGAGGATGTGAGTCAATACATTTTGTATATTACACCTAATATATGTTAACAATACAACTTTGGTATTTTTAGGCCTACGTCCAGGTTTTTCCTTAGCACTAGAATCAACAACTGAAACTGACACCAGTTTGTTAATGCTGCCATACTGAGAAATACAGAGAGAGTTTTGTGGAGCTGATAGGCTTAATCAACTTATTTGGCAATGGCTTGATCTAACCGACATTCATTTATATGAAAAAGTTAGGCACTATAGCTTTAAGGCTGCTAATATCTACAGCATGTATCAGTGCAATATATTATTGTATGGTTACCACAGTAATAGGTTTCCACTGTTTCCCCTGTATAGAACCTTCATGCAGCAGACAGCGACCCCACAGCTCCACCTTACGACTCTCTGCTGGTGTTTGACCATGAAGGTGTTGGCTCAGATGCAGGTTCGCTCAGTTCCATCGACTCCTCTGACTGTGACTCAGATCAGGACTTTCAGAGCCTGTCCCACTGGGGAGAAGGTTTCAGCAGCTTGGCCGGCCTGTACAATGGCAGGACAGAGGAGGATGATGATGACACGGAAACACTGCCAGGAAAAACAGAATGGGTCTGACATTATGCCCCCATGCTTTTATAGATCCTCCGAATGTGTGTCTATCTGGTCCTCAGAGTGCTGTTGTGTGTGCCCTTTGTCGTCTGCCTATGCTGTGTCTATGTGTCATTCTTAGCAACTAATTGCACAAATAAAAGTAAACGTCTCTTTGGACAATATTGTCTACTCTTGAACTTGCATTATTGCTACTCTGAAGGAATTGTGTCATCGTATAAAATGCTGGATGCCACGAAAAAATGTTTTGTCCCCCAATGAAATTAATTTAGAAATGTAGATGTGTCCAAGGAGCCCTGGCTAGAATAATCTGATTAATCTTTGTTGTCCATTTTTTCAATCTGTTTTATGATGTCTTAACACTGTCATTTTTCTGTTAGTCTTGTAATGGCCAATGTTTTTACTCGTTTTATGACTTAGTTAAAACGGGCTTAAGAAATAAAGTTTTCTTTTTTGTACACTTAATTTGTGTTTTTATTATTATAGTTCTTGGACTTTATTTGAATGAGAAATTGCACAATGTGATTAACACTGATCAGGTTTACTGTAAGAACATTAAGAACACACCATTCAAGGAGGAGAGGTTACAGTCGGGAATGAGGTAAACTATTTTGTTTTACTTGTCTCGATAGTGACACCACTCTGATGCTACAGAGTAAGAAAGAAATGAGAGAGGAGGACAAAGTAAGGTAATCTAGATCAAAATGAAACCAATGCTTTGATGCTAATACGGTATGCACTGCCTGCCTACAAACTGATAAGCTGTTTAGTCATGACCAATGATCTCCCTGAATCACTTACTCAACAGTGGACCTTAACCATACACTATCATCCGACTCCAGTGAACTTTAACCCTCTGGAATCTGCTGTTCTACACTGAGGAATAACAGTCAGAAAAAAAAATCTGTTTAAATGTTTCCTATTTCAGTTAGATTACCTTTATTTGCTCACATGAGGGATACATGAGTAAAGGCTGTACAACATTTTGTAGAAGGTAAGTGGCCATATGCACTGTAACAAAGTGTGACAAACGGAATCAAAGGTGTGTGTGTGTGTGACGTGTGAGTGTGTGTGTGTGTGTGTGTGTGTGTGTGTGTGTATATGTGTGTGCTTGTCTGAGTTAACTTTTGTCTCCCCCAACAGATGACGCAGAACATGTTTCAGGAGGGGCTGTACCATGTGTTCTTTAAGGATACACCCTCAACGCCCCCCGCTGACCCAAACCAACCCGGGGAGCTAGTCAATGCTAGGATCCATCGTTGGTTTGGGACTGTAGTTAACACCAGACTTTTAGTCAGTGGGGTGAGATGCTACTTTTCTTTAGTTTTTGTCCAAACCATTTATTAATTGACCTTTTTTTCTTTTTCTTGAGCTTTTAAACTGTCTACTTTGAACCACCTGTTTCCCCTTCAGGTAGTGCAACTCCTCTGCGCCCTAGGATGCATACTAACCACAATCACCCATGCATGTGTGGGCTACAACTGCTCGGTCTCAATGACAACACCGGTGTGGTCAAGCCTATGTGTGAGTCCACATCATCTGCTTGATGATTTACACTCAAAGCAAAATTGTTTTAGACAAAGAGAGATTCCATTACTGGACTATGATGACTGTTTGTGTTGTTTCAGTATATGGCTGCTGGGTGTCTGGCAATGGAGGTTCAGAGAAAAGCCACTAAATTAAAGGTAAATACTGTGAATTAATGACAGTTTTTCTTGCTTATGTCATCGGCTCCCATTCTTAATTTTGCCTTCATCACAAACAGATAATCTCACTGATTGGTCTGAACATCTTCAGTCTACTATTTGGTTTCTCTGCTCTCCTGGCCAACAGCCTGGCGTCTACACAACCTGCTGCACTCAGCACAAGCCAACTGGTATCTGTGAAAAAATGACTTTACTTGACATAACGACACAGTTCTAACTATAATGAAAAGCTCTATTAGTGAATGTATTTCTGAGCTCTGAGTAAACTGTCCTCTCATTTGCTCCTCATTGACTTCTCCTCACTAGCGAGCTGGTTCGCATGTTGCAAAGGGGAGCTCCATAGCATTTGCTGTGCAGTGTTTTCTGACGTCACTCTACGTCCTTTTCCTGTCCTGGAGAGGTCTCCGTCGCTACAGTCCTCCCCATAATAAGACCTACAGCCGCCTCTCACAGGTAAATATGCTAGGAAAGGATATAAAGAATAACCTAATCATTTATAATAATTAAACTTTATCATTCAGACTGATTTAACTGAATTGTCAGGTGGATCTATATGCTGATTTACTGAAATGGAAAGATGATTTAATGTTTTGTGTTAGGGTGCTCTTGAAATAAATCAGAGATAACAAATGTAAAACGTACAACATTCATGGATAATCATTGTTGGATTTAATTCTGGATTATTTTGTGCAGGATCAAGATGAAAGCAACGGGCCTCTGCTGGAGCAAGGGGAATTCAGTTTGTGAAACTCAAAAGTTCTTCAAAAGACACACTCCCGCTCACGGAGCCTTTCTTTAAACTCAGTTACTGTTGTTGATCAGAGTCTGTTTGGTTGGTATGAACACTTTGTGAAATCTTCGTTGATTAAATAGTTTTAGATATTGTGAAATTAAATCATGCCAACTGACCGATGACTCACTATCACGTCTCCTTGGGGATTTTGTAAAACCTTAATTTTTTTAACTGTTATCTAAACTGTAACAACAAATTTAAAATCTCCAGTGTTTTTAATTTTTCACAGATGCTCCTCTGTTGTCCACTAGAGGGCATCATTGTCAGTGATTTAACATGTTGTTCAATTTGCTCAACATATCAAATCCAAATCAAATCTGGTGAAATGTTTTCCAAAATATGTCAAACATGTCAACAAATAGAATCTGTAAGAATTGTCTGGTAGACTGCATACCAAAGGCTAGGAGCTGGTCATGGAAGTGACATATATTGAAAAAAGATGACCGGACACAAAACTGTAATGAATTTAGAACCAATGTTTGGACCACACTTTCTCAATTTCTGTTCTCATCTCACTCTATTCTAGTCTTCAACGAGGAAGTGTCTTGTTATGTGAGAAATAAACGGTATGATCTGTAGATTGTCAATTACATGTTTTAATCTAATGATCACTGAGTGTAACTAGGCCTACATTTTCTGTTTTACTTGATTGCTTCAATTCTCTTTTACTATGTATGTTAAACAGTCACCTAAAGTCTAGTCCCTTAAATTACTTGACAGGTAGTAATAGCGATAATGTTGCAAAAAAAGTCCTCACTTTAATGGCTTAAAACTGGTCTTCACAAAAACATGTGTCCAAGAGTACATAGAGCAAAGACACAGTGAAGGGTGTGGTGTTTTTGAGTATTTAAATGATGGAGGATTTCATTAAGAAAACGAAGCAAGGTCATACACCTCTTCTATAGCTAGAGCACACACACACACACACACACACACACACACACACACACACACACACACACACACACACACACACACACACACACACACACACACACACACACACACACAAAAACACACACACACACACACACACACAAAAACACACACAAAAACACACACTGCGAGTGAAAAAATCACAGCTAGTTTCTCACGGCATGTCTTGCTAACAGCTACCAGCTGTTGCCTGGTTGGGAGAGCTGCTATGGGAACCCACCGAGTACAGAGAGTAACATGGGATTCATTAGTAAACAGACACAGAGGGAGAATAAAAGAAAGAAGGATGGCGAGTTTGGGTGTCCCCAAAGAAACCGACAATTCTTAGAGATCCCTATTCTATGTGGTAAGGTATCAGATCTGCTGTGTGTGTTCATAGTCTGTGTACTGTAGCTTGAGCCCACGTCAAGTTGTAAATATATATATATATACAGTATATACAGTATATATATATATATATATATATATATATATATATATATATATATATATATATATACACAATATCACATGCTAATATACTTCAATGGTTCCATGTTGCATTTATAGCAAAGAGAGATTCTTCAGTGTGGTCTGAGTTAGAAGCCGACAACAAAGTTGCATGCAAGAAGTGTAAGAAAAACTAAAATAATAATCTTGTGCCGTTGGGTAATGAGTAATAGCCTAGATTTTGTCTTTAGAGTGCGTCTTCCTTTTCAATCTACATCCACAGGAAATCCTCTTTCTCCTTCTCTGGGAGAGAAGAGTGGAAGAGGGAAGTGACTGAGGCTGACTGTATGTGATGACAAGAGAGTGAGTGTGTCCAGAGGAGCGGACATGGTGGCTACATCGGGGGGGATTCCCTCGGATAAGTCAAAGCTTTCAGCAGAATAGCTTGGAAGGATTTTAGCTGAACCACCTAGGCCGGGGAGGAGTGAATGACAAAATAACGTCATGTTTTTGCTTTTTTTTAAATGGAGAGAGAGAGAGAGAGAGAGAGAGAGAGAGAGAGAGAGAGAGAGAGAGAGAGAGAGAGAGGAAAACAAATCAGACAAAAGTCATAATCTTGAGAACATTCATCAATAATTTATTTTTCTTACTCTGAAGAACCACCACGGCTTCTCAATCTTGAAAATCATCAATTTCCAACAACACAGTTTTGAAAAATGTAAAGTTACTATACAAATTTTTAATAGAAAAAAGAATAAATTAACTGTGGAATTTAATTGTTTTAGTTTTGTTTTTTATCAATTCCACATTTTTTTCTACAACACCTTTTAATGTATTGTTACAGTTGAACAGAACTGATAAAAATTGAGTTACATGCTCTATTGTCTGGTAGGGGAAGTGTTTCTACAATTAAACTGTATTTTTAAAATAAGCTTCATTTTGCACATCTGGTATTGAATCTATCGATAACAACAAAGAGATGTCTAGGTCCTACGTGACAAAGCAGTAACTGGTCTTTTCGTAGCACCTGAACGGGTTGTTACAATGTCAGAACAAAAAAAACAAAACAATACTGGTTCATATAAAATGGAACATTGTTAAAACAATGACTTTGCATGTTAAAACCCCACAAAAGCTTACAGTGCCCTTCTGTACAGAAAGGATAAAAGAGTTAGTTCATTTCTCTTGGAGTACTATAAAAACTTCATACGTTTCTATGGAGCACTTAAACAATATGGTATGTTTGGAGAAACAGAGGGAGGGGAACGTTACACTTCTTCACATCGGGCTGACAGGTCAGAGATTACCACAAGGTCAAAATGGGACTTTATTGGGGCGAGGAAACACTATGGAGCAAGACGATTTAATGTTACAATAGAAGTTGAATGGTGAATATTGGAATATCTTTGGGGTTTTTGCTTTGTCAATGGATATGCAGGGCATGCATCGGATTGTGTTCTTAAGAGTTGAGCAACGCAGGATCAAACTTGTACTCTAATAGGTGCTGATGCCTATTCCGGCTAAAGACTGATCAAATTTGACCGGGCATGGGGTGGACAACTCTCAGGGGAACCGACCGTGCAGGGAGTGGGCTAAACCTTCTTAAAAGTGGCAGATTATACAACTGTTGTTAAAGGAACACCACAAAGGGACAGGGTAAGATATGTTCCATTCTTTTCTTTCCATGCCATATGGCATGTTACACCATTTATCCAAACATAATGGTGCTTTAAGACTGACTAAATACATCCAGTTCTCTCTATCATTGAGATGTAGAATATGTCTAAAAAGAAAATAAACATCAGATTTTTCAGATTTTGTGCAAAAATTAAACAAAACTTAAAAAAAAAATAATTCTCTCTCCTTTTAAAGAGGGTTAAAGATGAATTAGTTTTAGTTCTGGCTATGACGGTGACCGTATCAAAATACTGTCAACCTCAAATTTATTGATGTCTGTATACAAAAACAAACAAACAGGGCGTACACACCCGATGCCAAATCACAGGGAGTTCTTTAACAGGGAGTAGCTTGAAAAGGAGTGGCTATTTTAGTGCTGAATGACTGTATAAATGTAAAGCGCCAACATGTTCGGCACTGATAAACTTGCAGTCATGCGTGCCGATAACACGAGGTGTTGTTGTGACTGTCGGTGTGTATGTGTGTGTGTTCTAGCCGGCATTGAATTCAGCCTGTCTGTATTCAGTCAGGGATGCTCCTGTCATGCTGAAGTGATGGACCCAAAGATGAGAAAACACAGTGCTACACAAGGGATACTCTGGTGAGAACCAGAATAGAGCCAAGACCAGAGGAGAAGGAGAGACATTGGCGATACACATGATCCACTGTAGAGATTTGTCACTGACAATATCAACACAAGTAATGCAAAGGTGGAATCAGAATGTCTTGTTTTGAACCCGCCCCCACCGCACACACTCAGACTTAGTACTGATAACAATGCACCATGTGGCCGAACAAACTGTCGGACAAAGAAATATTGTCAAGACCAAAGACATTAAATAAACATGGATGATGAAATAAGCATAGATTAATGCCAAACCCAATAACCACAACTCCAAATGATGCACTGCTTATCTTGAACTCCAAGCATCACCAGGCAAAGATCATGGAAAAATCATGCCCGCTTCAATCCACTCTGTAGATTCAAACCAGTTCATATACTTGTTACAATGTTTTTTATTGCTGTTGTCCTCCTCAATATACCAGATGGAGTCTGGTATGAACCAGTCTGATATTGTCACCGTGACTTCACTCTCAAACTGTTGCAGTGACCTTTCTCCAGAAGCACCAGCCCAGGGTGGTGTGACCAGTCAATCCAGTAGTTGTCTTTGGTTGTGTGGGTTAAACTGAGAGTTTGAGAGAATTGCATTTGTCATCTTAATGTTATTTTATTCTAGATTTTTCTGAAAAGTCAGACAATATTGATGGGAACAATGAAATCCAAAAGTTCATTTGGGCCTGGAAATATGGGAGTTTAAACTGGTGGCTCAAATCCAGCAGGTATCCTCTGATTGGGTGGCAGTGCACTGGTGTTAGTGAGGTCAGGGGGGGGACCAAAAATGAGATGTGAGACAAAACGTGTAGGGGGCGATTTCGGTGCTGTTGAGTTAAGAGTTGTGTGTGTGATATTTCTCTGTGCTCTCTCTCTCGCTCCCCATCGCTCCTTCCGCCCGACCCCATTGCTTGTGTGGGAAAGAACTACAGCTCTGTGGTGCTGTAAGGGCAACAGTTCAACAGCTGAGGTGGCACTTTCTCAGTCTGTCCTTTTGAAATCGGCCCTCATCAGAGCCAAGTGAGTGTGTGTCCCTGTCCAGCTGAGCTGTGATAGAGGGGCGTTTTTATAAAGAGGTGGTGACACGGATGAAGGGGGCGGGATTTAGGGAGGCTCATTGTCCAATCCGCCGGTCCAGTCAGCGCAGGTGTTTTTAAGTACGGCCTTAAGGATGAGGTCGTTGGTTGTCGATGTGGGTAGTGGTAAGGGGCAAGTGCAGAGAGGCAGTTGGAGAAGGAGCAATGAGACTATTTTCTGGGTCCCTATTGGAAGGTCTCAGACCAGGGTTCCAGGTTTGGCTTTGTCACGTCCGTACCACTGCACATCTGCCAGCTCTGAACACAGGGGGCTGCTGGGAAAACAGCTGTCACTGAAAGACCTGTGGAGGAAGAAGACACAGACCAGGATAAGACCTCACACACCTTTTACTTCAAAAGGTTAATTTAACATTCCAAACAATACCGTCTACATCAAGTGTTTATTAGCTCCTGAGGATGCTTGTTTTTCAAAGAATGTTCTCACACAGCACATGGTATTTCTATTAGTAAATCCAGTAAGGAATTAGCCACAGTGTGTCAGCGTCAGACAACAGAGCAGAGCACATGCAGAGATCAGATATATAAATACAGCCAGAAAAAGAGTACACAACACAGATACCCCCCCACCATCAAACAGCAAGAAATTGTGCCAGTCACCATTGTCACTGTCTAGTAAACATGTACGCGTGAGTGCATGATACCTCCAGTGTTCTATGAATAAAAGTCTTGTGAGTTGAATTGGCACTGCTGTTTTTATCATATTTTCCCGCTTCAGGGTAATTTTCTCTATGTAATGCTGCTGCTGTGTTTTCCCAACAGTACACTGTAGGCTTAGACCACAGACAGTACCTCTATGCATCAGAGCTGGGCTGAGGGGGAGACTGACAGACGTCCTCAGTAGGAGAGCTGTCTGCTGTGCCTCTAAACCAGGAGAGGGGACACACACACACACACACACACAACGAAAGGAGGGTTAGTATAGACAGAGAGAGAAACAAGAGAGAGTAGACAAATATTAGGTTAAATTTTCCATAGTGAAAAAGGGATTCATGAGTGAGAGATGGCAGGATAAAAAAAGATGTTAAAGGGTGGAGAAACAAAGTTTTGTGAGCGTAAGTGAAACATAAACAGAAATAGAATGAGAAGTCAAGAGCTGTGACATCATTTTGATCACCAGTATGAAAAAGGTTTGAAAATAGAAGTCACATAAAAATCATTCTTTTGGATTAGTTCACCAGTGAAACAACAATATCTGCTGACACAGATAAAAGACCGTCAAAGCGTGTGCAGATTGTTAAGAGAGAGGTTTGGATAAAGATTTGAGAAAAAGAAGGTGAGCAGCCAAAATGTAGTTTGGCCTCAGTTAACTAAATTTCATATCCAGCTTCGAACACCTTGTCAGCCCGGTCTGATGAGTGTGTGTGTGTGTGTGTGTGTTGGCATCTCTCTTACCCGCTCTGCCAGTTGAGTATGTGCTGTGGGCTACAGGGGGGTGTTGATGTGGTTGCGTGTTCGCTGGAGGGCGTCATACTCCTCTGGCTGTGAGGGGATGCAGCTACGGGCAAAACACACAGTCAGTTCATGCTAAATGATGCAGCATGAGACACCAAAAATTAATGCACACATACAGAGACACATAGCTACACACGCAGAGCAAAACAACATAACATAGGCTACAGGGAAGTGAGGGGCAAAGGAATTTGAACTATGCAGCTTCAAATATGGAGCGAGGGGAATATGACCTGTCGCAGGCAAGTTGACCTAGGGGTCATGTGACATGTGAAAGGGCGGACCATAACATGTACCACAGGCCTCGTTGGCGCAGTAGGCAGCGCGTCAGTCTCATAATCTGAAGGTCGTGAGTTCGAGCCTCACACGGGGCAATGTGCTTTTCAATTTGAACCTAAGACCCCAGCCTTATTACAAACCTCCAACATGAGGTCGTTAGCTGTATCCCATTAAAGAGACCGCATCCTTGGAAGGACGCAGTCTCGCTGTCTATGAAGGCTATAGCCTGTGAAGGCCGATTCCAAGGCCAACAAGCGTTGTTAAATGAGACGGTCTCCGCAGGTCTCCGTTTCGCTCTGTTTACGCGCATTTCCGGTTTGCGTAACAAGCCGTTACCTTGCGTGACGACTCGCCGCTCCTGTGCTGCCTAGCAACCCTGATTGCTGCCAACGGAAACAGCCTTGTCAACGGAGGAAAAAAGAAAAATAAGTTGCCTACCAGACGAAAAGAAAAAAAAGTACAAGAAAAAAAGAAAGGAAAATAAAAGTTAAGAAGATGGAGAAACACGTTGCTGTTTTGTTATTTTTTATTTTATTTAATGCCATCTCTGAAAAAAACGCAATGAATCTTGGGATATGTTGGGCCGCGAAGGATACATCTGATGCAGCCTTCAAAACCGTGAAACTGCAACCCCTGTATTGAGATTCACCCATAGTCTCTCACTCTCTGGGTGAATCTCAATACAGGGGTTGCGGTCTACGAAGGCTGCATTTGAAGACCGATTGCGCCATAGTGGCGCGCAATGGTTGTTCCATTTGCAAGGCTCCTTGCAAGGCTCCTCATATGCGGCCGAGAAATGCAGCCTTCGTTTCACGGTTTTGAAGGCTGCATCAGATGTATGCTTCGCGGCCCAACATATCCCAAGATTCATTGCGTTTTTTTCAGAGATGGCATAAAATAAAATAAAAAATAACAAAACAGCAACGTGTTGCTCCATCTTCCTCAACTTTTATCTTCCTTTCTTTTTTCTTGTACTTTTTTTTTCTTCTTCTGGTAGGCAACTTATTTTTCTTTTTTCCTCCGTTGACAAGGCTGTTTCCGTTGGCAGCAATCAGGGTTGCTAGGCAGCACAGGAGCGGCGAGTCGTCACGCAAGGTAACGGCTTGTTACGCAAACCGGAAATGCTCGTAAACAGAGCGAAACAGAGCGAAACGGAGACCTGCGGAGACCGTCTCGTTTAACAACGCTCGTTGGCCTTGGAATCGGCCTTCACAGGCTATGGCCTTCATAGACCGCGTCCTTCCAAGGATGCGGTCTCTGTAATGGGATACAGCTTCTCAATCAGTGCAGCAAGCAGCTCGTCATTCTGATTATCTGAAGGTTGTGAGATAAGGGCCTCACATGGGGGCAGTATTATCTGAGCTTGACATTTATTAGAGCCTCCAAATGAATATAATATTGGTCAACTAATTTAGGACGGTCCAAGACCTGCAGTATTTACGCATGAGACTGTGTTTAAGGTGATTAAATGAAGAAGAAGACCCACCTGGTGAGCCCTTGGCGAGCGTCCCTACTCTGCTCCCTCGACCGTGGCCCAGAGTGCCTTGCTGCGAGCCCGTGTCGGAGGAAGTGGATCCCGAATGCGAGTGAGTCCTCTCCTTCACGCTCCCTGAGGACCTCTGGTACCAGCAGCGCAGCTCTTCAGACACTGCTGCCCTCCCCCCTCCTCCTCCCCCTCCTCCACCCTCTCTCCCCAACGACGGAGTCCGTACGATCTGAGAGCGCGACGGCGTGAGTCTGCCGCTGCCCTCCCCTCCCTCCTCCCCGCCCCAGGCCTCCTTGTACAGCCCCCCGGCCGTGTAGGAGCTGGAGGTCTTGAACTGGGCCTTCACGCTGTAGTGGCCTTCCTGGTCGCTCTCCAGGCTGCGCACCACCACGGGGTTGGGGCTGCCCTCCACGTACAGCGGGTACTCCTTGATGCGGTACTGGGAGGAGGGCTGGCTCTGACTGTGGAGGTAGACGCCATGGTGCCCTCCTCCCGTCCCGCCGCCTCCGCCCGAACCTCCGCCAGAGCCGTTCTTAGCCGCCAGGTTTGGCATGGAGCCTGAGTTAGAGGAACCCAAGTGACCGGCAGACCTAAAGGGGAAAACACAAAAGGACAACACAATACATCATTCTCAGTGCAGAACTACAGAACTGCTCATTGCTGTTTATATAGTTAAGTTAAGTTAAGTTAAGTTGCGTGATGGGTCAAGTAACAAAAGGCTACATTGAAATTTGTCTTTTTAGAATATCCCCTCTCAAGACACCATACTCCAGAGGGGGTCCTTGCGCATGTAATAAACATTGCAAGGACAAAGATTTTCTTTTGAAGGGACCCTCTCTTCAGTCTCCCTGTATCTGCCCTGCCTTTACCTGTGCCTCTGCCTTTGCCTCTGCCTGGCTTTAGATGGCGAGTCCTCTCCCAGAGTAGAGTAGTTGGGGTTGCTGCCGGCGGGGCCACCAGGGTAGTAATGCTCTGAGCTGCTTTGGCTGGTGCAGGAGGAGCAGTCGTCCAGTGGGTCGGAGCCGTTGGTGCCGCGGACTGGGCCCAGGAAGAAGTCTGGGCTGCCCAGTGTGCCCAGGGTGTGTGGGTGAGCCTCTGGGTCGGACGCCAACAGTTTGCCCTGGGACTCAAGGCTGGAGCTGCGGTTCCTAAAGTGCTGAGCGAGACTGTGCAGACGTGTGGGACTGATGTCCACTGACCTGTAAGACGCAGAATCACATTGAGCTGAAACGGACCTACATCATTAATGGGATTGTGAACTTGAAAATATAGGACACTATAAACTGTATAGGCCTACCTGTATATTCATACAAGTAAAATACTTTTTGTATTCTTATTCTTAATTTAGAAGACGGAAAAGTAGTCAAGAGAGACAGAATGAGATAGGTTCCTGACCTAGTGGAATGTACGTAGTGTGGGGCCCTGGTCCTCATGTCTGGTGTGGACGGCATGCTGGACTGAGAGTTCCAGTTAGGAAGGCTCCTGATGGGGCTGCTCTGCAGAGAGTTACTACCACCGGCATCTGCACTGCCAGAGCTTGGGAAACGCCTGTGACTTGTCAAAGAAGCAAGGCATAATTAATACCAAATTCTATTACGTATATACTCATTTGTCATGGGCAACGTATTAACGATGCGCGTCACTGAACATGAGGCCAACCCACATATGAGGCATTCATATAAGACTGCCGTCTCTGGTTCTGACACAAGTGTGTAATTGTAATTTACTGCCCTTTTTTTGACAATATTTTGTTCTCCATCTGTATCTCTTCTTTCCCTACTTTTTGTGCATGTGAAGCACTTGGTAACTGTTTGTTTAAAAAATAAATAAAGCCTTACATATTTACTAAACAATACTTAAATGCACTTGGGGGGTTGTTTAAGATTCGAACAACATCATACTGCAGAGCCTAACACGTATACATTAATATAAAGTGGCCTTATTCTAAAAGGCCACATGTTAAGATAAACTCCCCTCGTACCTGGGGTGTGAGGAGCGTTTTTTGACTTTTTCATAGGGCTCATCCAGTGACGATTCACTCCACATCTTGGGTTTGATGGGTGATTTATCGTAGTCAGAGCGTGAGTAGTGCAGGTGTCGCAGGCCGTCGAGGGACTGTGGCGGCGGGGGGCGACTGTGGGATGGCGGTCGAGGAGGGAGGCCCTTGTGAGGAGATGCTACTGGAGAGAAGGTCGGGGTACCTGTGACTTGAGGATCATCTGAAATAAAGTAATGGTTGGATTTAAGTCAGGGCAGTCTGAGCATTTATCATTATCATGAGACACAATAGCAGCGAGTTATGCCTATAATCTTGTGGATCCGTGTGAGGGATAGAGACTCACCATCATCCAAGACCAGCGCGTCAGACAATGAACTGTCTTCAGAACCAATATTAGCTTCTGTAGGACAAGACAGAGATTACAAATGGTTAAATTACAAAAAAAGAAACCTTAAAAGCCTCATGTTTAAAAGTCTCTGATGTAGCGAAACAATTTGTTAACAGCAAAGAAACATCAGAAGATATGAAAACAATTCAAATTTCCTGCAGTGAATAGGACTATATTGGGTACCCTCTATGATAAGCGACGCCCTCTGCGTAGGCTTCTTGCCAGAGCGGACCCGGTGCTCATTGATAGAGTTTTCAATTTCCTGGAGCTTCTTCAGTGCGTTCAGATAAGAAGTCTTCCTCTGTTTCTTCAGCTTTTTACTGTTGACGTGAGGATCACTGGCAAGACGCCTGGCCGCCTCTGTAATCTGGGACTGAATGGCAAACTCCCGCTCCAAACGCTCCAGTTCCTCCTCCTGGGATAAGCACACACACACACACACACACACACACACACACACACACACAAAGACACACATGAGTGTAAACTCTAAGCAACACAATCATAAAAGACACAGGAAACACTCCATTTAAGCAACAGAAATCTAAGCACGATCCAAACATAACAGGGCTTAGTTTATAGACACATATTCGGACGGTAACTCTCCCATGCAACACACACACACACACACACACACACATACACACACACACACACACACACACACACACACACACACACACACACACACACACACACACACACACACACACACACACAGCCTTGCCAGAGAAAACATGCTGCGGAAATCATTTATCTGTGCTGCAGCTCTGCATTTTCTCACCACTGCATATACTCTTTTATTGAGACACTCTGTCCCCCAATAATAACAGCTTTACATCAATCTCTCCTCTCCTCCGCTACACTTCTCCGGAGATTTGTGGAGCAAAGACTATAGGGTGAACCAAGTAAAATATACTCCGTCATGCTGCAAATGTATCTGCAAACAGCAATATACGGGTGTAGTATATTGTTGAATAACATAGTATAGTAGAAAGTTTAAAAATGTGTGAATACGATTATAGAAAAGGAAATAAACTCAGGGCAATCATCCTGTGACACGCACACTGTTCACAGCAGCGTGTATGTCGTGTGTGCACTCATACATGTGAGATCACACACATGAATTCACTTGCCTCCAGAGAGACAGAGCAATGAGGTATTTAATTGGTCGATTTACTGGACTACCTCAGTTCTAAAGAATCCTTCTCTCTCTCTAACAGTCTCTTCACACTACTACTGCCGGAGCGGCTTCTGTTTCTGAGTGTGTATGAATCGTAGGTGTTCAGAGTAAAGTAAGAAATATTGTTCTTCTTGTGAGGCCGTTTTTGTGATATTGTGTCACTGGATTATTTTCAAAGCATACAACCTCAGTGAAACACACACAGGCACACACAGGCACACACACACACACACACACACACACAGTCCTACTATCACCACTTCCTGTGGCGAGAATGCTGCTGGACTATTTTTAGAAGTTCTGCAACTCTGGAAAATCTACCCGTGGCACAAAAATGCAGAAAAAACTACTTTTTCAAGACGTCTCAGACTGTGGCTCTCCAGTGCTCTCAGTTGGCTTTGCTTACTCAACAAATGAGTATGGGATGAGTTACCCTCTCATTATGTCAATCATCATCCCAACCATTATGTTTGTATTAAGTATTTGGTTTTCAATGAAGTTATTCCTCAGCAATAATTGCACTGTATAAATGTAAGAACTGTTAAGCACAATTACAGCCTATTCTTATTTTATAAGTGGACCATTGATATTACAGCTGGGTCAAAAGGAGATACACTCTTAACTAAATCGCACAGCAGTCAACATATTCCAATTACTGCAGCGCAGTGCCTGGCACAGGTACTTGTGGTATTATGTATTTGTATCAAACGCTGACCAGCTGAATGACTTCCTGTATTGTTAGGAGAATGGGGAGAGTGGCGAGTGTGATAAAGTGCTACTGAGGAGAACATTGAGTTGGGGCTTTACCTCTCCCTTAGGAAGAATTTTCTGCTCGTCCAGTTTGTAGGCGGTACCGATCTTTCGTCTCACAGTCGGTGGCTCCTCTCCCGGATCAAGGGGATACTCCTTTGGAAGCTTTCCCGTCAGCTCCTATGAAAGACCAAAAGGGTACAAGGAAAAATATCTAGTAAGAAAAAAGAAACATTTCAGTTTTCAAAGCATTTGCCATCTGTCTTTGTTTTTTTCTTTCTCATACCGCCTCTCTGATGCAGATGCTCTTGAGTTCCTCTAGTCTCTTTTTAAGTGTTTCCTCCAGAGCGTCCTGCCTGGCCCTTAGTGCTGCCAGCATGTCCTTTTTAGCAGTCTGGGAGCTGTCCGATTCCTGAGAGCCTACAGTACAGACAACACATAACATGAGGGCCGGGTACAGGAGCATAGGTGTGTGTGTGTGTGCGTGTGTGTGTGTTTGTGTTTTTTGGAGTAATGGGGACTCCCTTTGAGGCAGATTGTAGTAGACAGGAGGTAGGAATTGTGCGTGCACCTGCTAGCCTCACAGGATGTTTACAGGGAAGTGAATGGAACGTTTCGATAAGGAAACTGGGTTTGACTGCTGTGTTTGTGCTAGAGCGAGTGTGTCACGGAAGGGGCAGTTTAGGACAAAGTCTGTGACGCACAATCTCCACGGCCCTAAGATGGTGCCAGTCTTGTTTCCAACATGCCTGGTAGAAAACAATACATACACTGTCACTCACCACGCACGCACGCAGGCAGCAAGGCTGGCAGGCAGGCGCACACACACACACACACACACACACACACACACACACACACACACACACACACACACACACACACACACACACACACACACACACACACACACACACACACACACACACACACATTTAGTTTTTTTTCTGTTGCTCAGTCATTGACTCTATTGCCTCGTTTCCACCGAGTAGAGCGGGTCGGGTCGGAGCGGCTCAGAGCGGGCTAGCTCGCTTTTAAGAATCTCTGTGGTGTTTCCACCGCCGACCCTACCCTTACTGGTAGGGCGGGGTTTAGGCATGGACATATAAAGAAAAAGGCAGAGAGGGGTTTAGGCTGGACTGCGATAGCCGGCGTCAGAATATGGGTCAAACTATCGGGCTGTGGAATAACTGTGTTCAAGCCAGCGGTCTCTCGTTTTTGCTTGGTCAAACCAGCCGCTTCTTAATTTATTCCCCCCGTGTTGTGAGCGTATTATGATAACGGTAAATGCACAGAGACGGCTCGGTGCAAGCCGACAGAGACAGTGAGTGAACAGCGCTGGCTGTGGCAGCAACGAGACATCGTAGCAGTGGGACACAGTGTAGCCCACTGATTAATTTAATGACGAGGAAAAACACCACACATTAAACAGTGCCGCGCTCACATGTTTCGCCAAAACACGAGACTCTCTTCACTCTAGCCGAGGTGACTGCACACGGCGGAAATTATTCTTTTGACCAATCAACGGAAGTAGTGTGTAGCTCCACCTTTTCGGCACCCTTTCAGGCGGCTAGTACCCAAACGGAGGAGTACCGAAAATAGGAGCGGCTTAGAGCGGTTACGCTCGCTTATATCCGTACCCTACCCAAATCTTGGCAAATGGAAAGCCAAAATAACTGGACCGACCCGCTCTACTCGGTGGAAACGAGGGATTAGTGGTTAACTGTACTGTCATGCACATAGCAACAATACAAAACAAATTACTGATGAAGTCATTGTGGCTTAAGAAACGTTAAATCACTTTTCTATTGTTGCAAGACATGCTATATTTAAATTCAAAGTTTCTACACCTATTGTTCTGCAGCTACACAAACCCTAGGATTGACCGTCCAACTGTTGTTACTACTAAAATACATACAAAGGTATATGAATACATGAAAAAAGGGGATAATGGGGTAAAGGCAGAAATGACCAGTCAAGGAAATAACAGATTCGATCAAGAAGATGACCTATGGAGAGAATTAGAAGAGCATGCGAGACCCAATGACTGAAAGAGAATTGTTTTCTTTTTTCCTAAAAACAGTAATTGATTCAGTAAGGTGGGCTATAAATAGCTAACCCCCACAGCCTTGTACAGACACACATAACCCTAACCCTACCTCTTCAATTACAATGATGCTTGTTTGGTCAAGAGCATGTCATTTTTACAAGTGAATAATGCAGCAGTAGCTAACCAGGTTACATTAATGTGTGTTTCCATTCATCCAAATTGCTAAACTCACTTTCCTAGCCTGCAACACACTTGACTGGAGTAAAAAGAGCATTTTCCTTTTCTAGTCTAAATTTAGTTCACATTACTTTGTCAACACAGATAAGCATTGTTTGTTTTAAAGCCCGCGGCAAAGTTGTACACTGACCCGCTGCCCTTTTCATTCCATCACCCACTAAATTTAGAGGTTGCGGAGGCCTCTAGAGGATGAGTTTGTGTGACACACGGAGGGTGGGAGCGGTGTTATGCATACAGAATGACACTGAGTGGGGTGTGTGTGTACAGTGTGTGTGGGAGAACATTCTGCGCACACAATCAATGGCATCTTTCCAGAAGCAGCTGTTGACCAGACTCTCTCTCTCCCTCACCACCACACATGCAAACACAAATACACCAGCACAAATTCTCTCCCCCCTGTTTGTCAGAGCCTCCCTCTCTCTCTCTCTCAAGCACACTCACAAACACTAATACTGACCTGAGGAGAGCAGACTGCCACTGCTGCCACTTATGATCTTGCCCTTGCTGCCCATGTTGGCCAGTTTTGAGGTTTTCAGAGTTCCGGTTTCCGTGAGATCAATAGCGATCTCGTTCAAACTCCGCGCTGCATGGATCTTAGACTGGACAGACAAGAAAACAGAGAGGGGTTTATTCAAAGCAACATCAATTAAGCAGTTTCACACAAACACATGTTTGTAGAGTTTTGCAATAAGACTTTATACATTTGTAATAATCATTGTCTAACCTTGCTCTGCTTGCGGTCCAGGTAGAACTGGTGTTGGCTGATGGCCATGGCCCAGATGGACTTGATGAGTGCCGGACAGGCGTACCACGTGTGCACAGCAATGCCACTGTGACCAAACGTCCTTCTGGTCACCGACGCCCTACAGTAGAAGCGGACACAAGGCCTCCTTATATACACTGAATACAAAAGATGGCTACATTATACATCTACAAACAGTGAACAGTGCTGCTGGTAAGAAGAAAAAAAAAATATTAAGAGCATTGATGCAATTATGATGGACAATTTTTCGCAAAGCCACACACGTTGTTCCCCCATTGTTTACTCATCCTTTTTTTAAACACACCTCTGTAGCTAGGAGCAACAGGCCAGCTCACACACTAATGACAGCTTTCTTTAAAGAAAACACACCGCTGCTCTCCGTTTCAACCCCGTCTGTGTCCCTTTCTCCCAATTCCTCCCTCCCTTCTGTGTAGAATAACACTCCACATGTATAGCCATGTTAAATAAACACAAGAAAGGTCACTTCCTCCACAAAACAGCTATCGTGCAAAGCATCTATCTTTCTGTGGTAAACTTTTAAGGGTTTACCGTGTGTGTTTGTGTGGTAAAGAGCCTGTGCGTTAGTGCATGCATGTGGCTGCACAAGTGTGTTACTAATCAGCCCTATCAATCTGTGTCAGGCTCCACCGGGACATCCCCAATATCTTGCTCTATTGCCAAGACAAATGCTACAGCCATTACTGAATTAGATTCCAATCTCTCCCATTCCTGCACTACACTCTGTGTAGTTTGAATCTCACCACATTCACATATGGCACAGTTGTAATTTACAGGAAAAAAGCTACTGGAAGGTGTTCATAACTGCGGGGAAATGATATCACTTCCAAATACTAGCTGGAGAAAAAATTCCGTAGCAAAAACGTTTAATCACTACAGTAGATTTGGTACGAGATCATGAATTAGCTGATGAAACTGTCAACAAAAGGCACTGTGGCAAGTTGACACCAACTTTAAAACTCGTGATGTAAATTTACCTCCTGGGGTCATGAACTTCCACTGAAAACTTCTTCTCTCTGAAGTAGAGGTTCTCCAACTGACGCCATTGGAACACCTGAGGGTTTCAGGAGGAAAACAGATACTCTTCAGGGCAGCTCACACAAAAAACATGCTTCACATTAAATCCACACAGCCTTCAGCCAAAATCCTCCTTATTCTCTTCTCTTCTGTATGTTCCAATATGTTTTGAGAGAAAATCCCATGGATAAGGAAGAGGAGGAAAAAAATGGTAGAAGCTGACGAAGAGGAGGAGTTAGGAATAGAGAGGGAGGGAGAGAGAAGAGAACCTCTAGTCTGGAAGCTCTCTGATCAGGTCCAGACCAGGCGGTCTTGTCCACAGCAGATCTCTTGGCTAGATGACCTCACTCTGGAGAAAGACAGTTAAGAAGGAGGGAGGAGGCTTTCTTTCCTCAGCTCGGCTTCTCTCTTTTTTTTCTCCCTTCTCTTCTCCGTCCCCTTTATGAACCATCAGCTCCTCTTTAAACCAAGCCAAAACCAGCTGGGCGAGAAAGTTTCCCTCCAGGACGTACTCCGCAACATGTGTGTATCTTAAATCCTCCCAGACGCAGGGGAACAGAACGTTATGAGTTGGTGGTGAGTGTTCACCATCTGTAGGAATATGCGTGTGTGTGTGTGTGTAAAAGTTAAGTTTCCTCCTCTCCCGTAGCTTTGCTAGGAGGGAGGGGGCGTTAATGCCTTCCCCCTCCTCCTGACCCCTCCTCCCTCCCTCAGGGACTGTGTGTGCTTCCTGCTCTGGGCTCTGTGGTTGGGAGGTGTGTGTGTGTGTGTGTGTGTGTGAGGAACGAGGGGTCAGTGGAGGAGTGATGAAGGGGGGAAAGAAGCTTTCTGTGGCCCCAGCAATTGAAGTGCCTTTGCTTTGTTTAGTCAGACCTCTGGACACACACACACACACACACACACACACACACACACACACACACACACACACACACACACACACACACACACACACACACAGTCTGAGTCTGTTTCTTGTTAGTGAGTTGGAGTAGAGTGTGGGCTATTTCAGAACACTAGTGGACCTGCATCTATCAGCTGGAGCCGACATGCAAACACGCACGCACACGTGCACACACACACGCACACACACACACACACACACACACACACACACACACACACACACACACACAAGCCTCGGATGTACATTGACTAACCATGAGTAAAGTAAATCTGAGCTACAAGAACTGACAAACAGGAGAAAAGAAACAATGTAGAAGGCTATGACAGGATGAAGGGAGGAAAAGAAAGGAGAAAGGGAGCTTAGGGAGGAACAGGTCACAGCCCAGGAATTTTAACAGCCTGGGAAAAACAATGGAGAGAAAGGATGAGAGGCAGGAAAGGGAGAAATATTATGAAGGATGTATGTAAACACAGTGCAATGCATTTTTCAATGCAATCTTTGTGTGTGTACTTGTGTGCACACGCATGAAGAAAGAAAATCTGTGCCCTTATCATAGCTGTAGTTGCTGTACCGTACATTTTCAATGGAGCGTGAAGTGCTAATGTAGCATGGTGCTAAATATAGCGGGGCAGGGGAGATATTGAGTGAGTGGCTGTGCAATGTGTGTGTGTGTGTGTTGTGTCGGCTACATATGGACCAGAGCTGTGGAGATAAGACGGGTGTTTGTAACTGTGTTCAGGCACGAGACCACTAAAGCTGTCCTCGCCATCAGCAGGATAGAGCTGCTGCCATTTTGGAGCTAGATTTTGACGTTTCAGAGAGTTGTAGATGTTTAAGTGTTCAAATATATCTTTGAGTATTTCCACACTGACAACAAGGTGGAATAAAGTCAACCACAAGTTCAGTGTTAGACAGTTCTGTAGTGATTCAGTTTTCAAAGGGCACTCCAGTTACATAAGCCCGTTGTATTATTGAAACCTTTCTACTGATCTGATAAAAACATGCTGAACAGATTCTTTCTAAGGTGCTTCTGTTCTCAGAGGGAGGGTGGCGAATGTGTGCGTGTATACGCTAAAAAATCCTCTTCCTTTTGACTGTAAAATACCATGGTAAAAACACACAAGCAGAGGAAGTAATGTCTCTGTATCCAAGCACACATCCATTACAGATGAAAAGGTCAGATCTGATACGGTGTGAAGGCCTTTCTTCGGTGTACTGGACTCCCCGGGGACTAAGTGAAGAATAGAAAGTTTAAATAGCATAGGCCTGTAGAATTGTAGTCAGGCCAGCCAGGTATTATTCTATTGTAGAACTGGACCCGTGGCTCTCAAAGACTATTGTTTCACCCATGGGTGGGGCTCTGGTGTGCAATACTACATTCACTGGTTGTTATGGAGACACAGATACACTCAGGGGGCACTTCCTGTTGTTTGTATTTTGGTTGTGTTGTTTTGGAGGGGGGTAAAAAACTAATGGGAAAAGGCTGTGCATACTTATCTGCTCCAAATGAGATACAGCCAGAAGCTAGATAAGTCAATGGATGTGTATACAAAGATGAATATAAAGTGAAAAGCCTGTGACATCAAACTATAGTTTGTTAGGTTTGATTCAACCTTCTTCCGGCTTCTTCACGGAGTTGACAGTCAGTCAGTCAGTCAGTCAGTCAGTCAGTCAGTCAGTCAGTCAGTCAGTCAGTCAGTCAGTCAGTCAGTCAGTCAGTCAGTCAGTCAGTCAGTCAGTCAGTCAGTCAGTCAGTCAGTCAGTCAGTCAGTCAGTAAAAACACAACCTATAATCTTTGCCTACATGAGTGATAACACGCTAATGAGCCATTAGTACTGTGTGTGGTTCAGTTGTAAACGCCTGTCTGTGTGTACTGCATGTGACCTGTGGTGAGCAGAGGGGGGAGAAGTATTTTAACATTCCCAAATAAACTTGGATGGTGTGGTAGACAGTCTGCAATTAGAAACAACAGGATCAACGCTTGTAAAAAAGACTAACTTATTAAACAGAATTGCCTCCAGTTCACGTGCGCACACACACACACACACACACACACACACACACACACACACACACACACACACACACACACACACACACACACACACACACACACACACACACACACACACAATATACGGCACCACCTGAACTCACTTAGTTGCTTGTTAATGTTAAAAAAAAAAGTTTTTTGTTGAGAACATAAACCACTTTTACTGCGACAGAAGATGATAATTGGCCCAAACTGTTTGATAATTAGTGTTCTGATTCTACCTCACTGAGTCACAGTTGTGAGAAGATGGACAGGGACAAGCTAGAGATTCCGCTCTGAGTCAGTGGTTACTGGTACTGGACCGGCCGGCTGATAGACAAATCCCCAAATCAAATGCTCTTCCTCTGGTTTGTTGAAATAGTGATGACTAAGTCACTCACTGACCTAACTAGGGACCTCTATGAGTGAGTGTCTCTTCCTTTTGAAACACTGAACAGATTTGGCAAAGGAGAACCGCCCACCCTCTTTGTGTCGGTCTTATTAGTTGAATAAACAGCTTCCTGTGTTATTTGGGATTTGTGGGTCTTGTGATGTTGCATTAACAAGACTTGCGGTCCACAAATCTCTTTTGGGTCAAGCTCCTTAGCCTACAATAACACTTGTGCAGTGTCGAAGACCACTCTTAGTCTGTCTTCCAAGTGTTTGTTTGTGCGTGTGTGTGTGTGTGTGTTAGGGTGAGAGAGAAAGAGAGAGTGGGGGTCAATACTGAAGCTTCAAGGACCAATGACTCACTTAGACGGTCGCTATGGTACCTGAATGCTTGATAAGTCCCTTGTGTGGGAATGCCATTAGCTTTCTTCTATCGGTCTCGCTCTCTCCCCCCCTCTTTCGTCTTTCTTGCTGGCATTTACCTCCAGAGAAAGCTAAAACCATCCCTGTGTTACTCTGTCAACCAACATGTTGTATATTCATTGTATAGAAAAAAACACACAGTTTGTGAGCTTTTCACAGTTGGAATACTAGGGGATGAGGCAGAAAAAGGGCTCAGTAGTGTTACAGTCACGCAGACTGGAATGCAGTAATCAAGAAGCACGCACACACACACACACACACACACACACACACACACACACACACACACACACACACACACACACACACACACACACACACACACACACACACACACACACACACACACAGACAGAACACAATGTCAGTGCCAAACAGGAAAGCTGTGGCAGACAGGAAGTGTTCATGGGAATGGTGAGTTCAGAGTTCACTCTGATTCCTGTGTGAGTATGTGAATTCATTAGTGTCAGTGTATGTGTGTGAGAGTGTCTTGGTGGTCAGTCAGTATAGATGCTGTTAACCTCAATTTACACCCTATAAGACAAGGCTGAATGCCAGAGATCAAGGGCCTAAACGAGACTGGAGGGTCAGAGGTGATGACCTGCTTGGTGCATCGCCTGGGAGGAGGACGCCATTCACAGAGGCAGAAATAATGGCAGGACAGGATGCAAAACATTCCAAGACCAAACGTCTCCAGACAGTAGTATTTGTACAGCATTGTTAGTGCGCTTTCCAAACACAATATCCTGACTCACTGAATAGGAAAAAAAATGGACAGCAGCATTGACCATGAAAACAGACATTTCACATCATCTATATTAACTATCTGCACTTTTTAAAAAAGGGGGTTGAAAGAAATATAGGTGAAGGTCACACATTTGGCACAGAAGAAGAATATTTTGTTGAACCACAATCTTTTTGCAGTTTTGGATAACAATTTAGGATTTGAAGCTAGATAAGAGAGGGACTGAAGGCTGTGTAGAGGACAGTTTAGTTTGTGGTGCAGATAAATCAAAAGGGGGCGTCATCTCACCTTCCTGGGTTTGATTTTGTCCTGGTGGTCATACTGAAAGATGCCTTTATAGCTCAGACCCAACCACCATGGGATCCCTTGCTTGTCCTAAGAAACACACCAGAAAAGGTTGTGTAAGTGTGTGTGTGATTGAAAGAGAGAGTGAGAGAAAAAAACGACAGAGGGGTAGAAAGACCCAGTACAAATAGCTTAAAGCTCCATCATATCTCCAAATCCCAAACTGCCTGAGAGAACACACATATATCTTGTGCGTGCACGTGTGTGTGTGTAAAAAAAGAAAAGGCAAGAGTAGTAAAAACTGTACCTTTACACCATAGTAATGTACTCCATATGTGGGCAGAGACTCCACAATGCTCATATAACTGTGAGGAGCAGAGAGAGACACACACATGTAAGGGTTAGAGAGAACGCAGCCTTCCATACAGTGGACAAACCCAAGCAGACATACGCATGCGCACACACACACACACACACACACACACACACACACACACACACACACACACACACACACACACACACACACACACACACACACACACACACACACACACACACACACACACACACACACACACACACACACACACACACACACACACACACACTTACTTTACAATAGCTTGCCCTCTTGATTGCCCATTGAGCTTCTTGTAATGCTCTATGACCCGCTCTTCACTGTAACACAACAAGAAAAGGAATATTATCCACAAAGAGAAAAAAACAAGCAGAGGAGAGCTTGTGCAATGTTATGGTGGTTTGTCAGGCTACGTGGCTATATAGTCTCTCACCAGAAGCCCAGAGATGGGTGATCCTTTAGGGCCTGGGTGGGCAGAGCAGGCAGCTTTTTCAGGTCAGACCTGGTTGCATCATTACTGGGAGGGAGAAAAACCACAAGTCATGGTCAACACTACTTCTGCAAAAACTATCATTATCTGCTGTAGGTTTAATAGCTTCATTCAGAGACCAACGGGGTGATACCACTGACTGCTAGAAAAGGGAGGACTTTAAAATGTTAAAGGTGAAGAGGGTGATTCTTGAGAACGTTTGTTGACAAAATCAGTGAATATCTCCTCTACCTGACCGTACTGTGTGTATATGCTGAAAAACACACACAAAAATCCAGTGTTAATACACAGGCTAGGCTCTGTAAACATAACCTTTGTTTACATAACAATTCACAGAACATAGACTGCGTATTATCATCAGATTTTTAATCAGCACACACAGTACGGACAGGTAGCGGATCGTGAGGAGATATTCATTGATTTTGACATAAAGTGATGTTTGACAACAAGCCTTCTCCAGAATCAATGACTCCACCTTTAACTTTGGGAAAATGGTGGAGAAAGTACTACATTTTGGTGGCCTGAATGCTCTCTATTTCAGAGATAGGGTGCTGTCTATCCCAGAACAGATGCAAAGAAATTCCCAGCTTGAAACAGTCGATAAAAGGAGATTTAAAAAAAGGGATGGAAGAGGAGAAGATAAAGTGGTGCAGTGGTTAAAATAATCTTTTAAAAAAAAGAGACAAAGGCAGAGTAAATGAGACGGGGCATCAAGCAGAGAGAAGGAGAGAGTCTTGGCACCAGATTCAGTCTACGGAGCTCCAATGGCAGGAGGCCTTAATACCTAACTCTAATACCCTCGCCTCCGCCCAAGGCCCCCAGAGGCAGGGGGTTGGGGAAAGCCCTGGGAACATAACCTATGAGCTAAAGCCTTGGAAGGAATCCCATCCACCCCTGTCCGACTGTTTCTCAACGTGTGAACGCAGCTGTGCGTCTGGATTGGATGACATCCATTCAAGTAGAACTACTCATTAGGTACAGTATATGTGGTTGAAGGGTGCAACTTCATACATGATGAAAGGGGCAGGCAAGAGCTCACTTTAAGTCACTTAATCATACAGTTAGCCTAAGAAACCTCTTTAAATAGTTTGAAATGAAAGTTGATATTCAATGTGTTTCCAATGCAGATTCACTGGTTGCCAGATTTTTTTTTTAAATAACTGTATAATATTTGAAAGAACTAATCAAAAACTAATAACACTCACAATAAGACTCGTCAAGAAAATTAAACTTGATGATATGCATGGAACACATTTTTACGACAGATATTGCGAAACTTAATATGGAAGAGGGGGAATACTGTGTATGGTTATAGAGAGATATGCAGAGGGCAGGGTCCATAGAGTTTTAAGAGATGGGAGGTATGTGTGTGTGTGTGTGTGGGAGGAAGGGGTAAAAAAAAGGGGGGATGAGGAGGGAGAAAGGAATGTCTCCAGAGTGTCACATTCCAGCCCTCCGCAGGATATTGTGTTTATTTACTCCTTTCACCGGCGGAAATGAGGTCAGAGGTGATTGCTGTTGCAGTCTGTTATCGGTGCTACAACAAAGGGATGAGGGGATGAGGGATGACACACATTTAGGCTGACATCACACAATACAGATGTACATCTGAAGGGCCACATGTGTGGAACGTAGCTCACATGAAACATTTTAGATGACTGGAAAAGCTCCATAGCTGTAGGGACGTTTAACTTAGTTTAAAGACATTTTCTGGTGATATATTAGGAAATCTTCCCAATGACCGAGTGGTTAGCCCTGTTTTAAATTGGGAGGAAGTCACTCACAACAAAGAGCCTCTGTCTTTGATTTATACACACACACACATATGGACACACACACGCATAGATGTAATCTGTGCTATTCTCATGACTGGCAGCACAGGCTGAAAAGAGTAAAACCAACGTGGACCAGAGGTGGAATGAGAGAAAGGAGAGAGGGATGTAAATAAAGCTCAGAAAACAAAGACAGTCCCAAGCGGAACAGAGGAGCAGACAGGGCAGTGATATCACTTCTATTGTCCCACTGTCTGCGCCTCTCACTTCTGAATCAACATGTATTAACCCCACTCCCCCTGTCACTAGGGAAGAAACTTAAGAGACAGAAAATGGGACATAAAAATTAGAAAAAAAGGCAGTGTGGTAGATCTCATTTCTAACAGATAACAGTGTTAGTGGTTTGAAGCTGTGTGGCAACATGTAGGGGCTGCTGAGCAAGGCAACTTGTGTTTTTCCTCCACATACAGTATGTTTTTTCAAACAAACTGTAGAAGATTGTAAAATAATAGAAAATGAAAAGAATTACAAGGGTGCTTACCTGGTGAAATCACCTTTAGCCTCCTGTGGAAAAGAAAGGGAAAAAGAAAAGTAATGAGAGAAGACAGGACCCGTTCAGATATGGATATGTGAACACTGGGCAGTGACCATAAACCAAAACAGTGTTTATGTTTGCATTGGTGAGCGTGCAGGCAGGCCCCCCTGTGCTGGAATTAGAAAGAAACATTAAACCTCCATCTGGAGTGAAACCTCTGAAGTCGCACAGACCAGATACCTGATATATCGTACATCTGCACCTGCACACACACATGCATGCACGCACGCATGCACACACACACACACACACACACACACACACACACACACGCACACACACACACAAACCACTCAATGTGTAACATGACCTTGCAGCATCACAGCTAATGGACTGACCTACTCTGTGAAAGGGATATGAAAGAGATAGGGCTGGATTTGAGGAGGATCTGTGGAGAAGAACAATTTCCCTGTTGCTCTGTGTTACATTAGCAATGACTGACTGCACCATGAAGTTAACTGGTAGCTCGCTAAGAAATTTGCTGCCAACAAAGATAGTAACTGTTTTTCTGATTAGGCCTCACGACAGATTACTGAAATATTCATGACTGAATTTGATCATGCAAGTGTATTCTTTGACAATTATAACTGCAGTATATAATGGGTATTAAATTATCGTCAATTAGGATCAAAAGCCAGTGGATACATTTTGGAATAGAACTTCTGTTTCAGAGCTGTTTCATTGCAGAGCAACCGACCCCTGGATTAACTCAAGTGTTTGGCTCAATGTGCAAACGCTGGAAGAAAGATATCCAGACCGAACATTTAAAACCGTGCATAGACACAGACAAACAAAAAAAACACGCTTTGTCTTACTTGTAGAATAAAGGAAGCCAATTCGAAGACAATCTCACTGTCCACTTCAATGAGCTCCTGCAAACAAAGAGAAGAGAATATCAGACAGGGGTCAGGCATGACACATTCTACTAGTAAATAAATAAAACACACACAGTTGTAATTAGAGGGGATGTGCCTCTGATCATCATACATTTAACCAAGAGTTGTTGTTATTCATGAGTTGGTGGTACTTTTCATCAAACCACAACATCAACCCACTATTTTTCCTTTCTCTAATTTTCTCTCAAGTGGTTGGAGCTGAGAGACTGGAGGCAGACTGAAGGGGGTCGGGACGGAGTGGTTGTTTAAGTTGTTTTTTTTGTTTTGTTTCTTGCATTGACTACTTTTGAGTTATCTGAGTAGACATTGTAGAAAAGGTATTCCTGGAGAAAAGTAAAAGAGGTGAGGATGATTATGGGGTGCATTGACATTGTGGTCTTTAACTACATGATGGTTACTGTTGTTGATTTGTGTTTCTGCATGTATTCACCAACCATTTGTGTGTACATTCACATGAGACATTATGTGTGCTTTGGGGAGGGGGGGATACGGGTTAGTGGGCAGAGAGTGAGTAGTGGGTCAAGTATGCCAGGAATGTTCGCCTCTACAATCCACCTCTTAATTGGTTGGGGAGATCAGACAGCCGGGGATGAAACACTAGACAGAACAAACGGACCCTGGGAGTAAACCACCCAGCGTGGCTCCAAATCATCGCATACTGTGTGGTATTTTACTGTATGTGTTCCCACAGTTCAGCTAAAGAAACATGTTACTGTCTCACGCTACTTATACAAACAGTGACTGCAGAAGGTGAAACTAGATCCTGATCTAGTATAATATTTTATCAAATGTCTAGGTGAAACATGCTTTCTAAGAATTATATTTGATATTCTTTTGCTTGGTTTCATTTTGCCCCACTATGTTGTCAGGTTCATACTGTTGAGCATGTAGGGAGCTCATTTGTTTTGAACACTTATGTTAAGCTGAGGTTCTTAATGGGTGACTTATGATAAATGATCAGATACCGATTTGGTATTTCCTTTAAGAAGATTTCTAAAGGGCTACTTGTGGGACTCAATCAGAAACCTTTTGTCTGTCTCTCCCTAGCTACTTGGTGACTTAGTCCGTTCATGTTTCAGGGTTTCTAAAAAAAGAGCCTTAAACTAAATAACCAAGAGCCTCATATTTACACTTAACTTTGCTTTATACATTTTACAAACATAAGCATAGAAAGAAAAGCACCCCTGTATATGCATTGTAAACTGTGCATGACCCACTTTAAAGAACAAGCATCCAAAAACCTAATTCAAACCATTCATCACTACAAATAGTAGAGGCAAGAAGTCGTCGCTTTATGAACAGTATAACCATGGATGACACACTATATTTATAATTGATTGGATTTGGCCCTGATGTAGATTACTTCTACCAGTGTCAGTGGAGAAAAGAATTGGTCTGATGACATCATCACAGTTTTCCGAAAGCCATACTTACGTCCTACTCATACTCATTTTGATGTCAATTTGAGTATGTGACGGTTGTGTATGCCAGTTTGGGTAGGGGAGAAATTCCCGGATGAGTACTAACTTCTGGGAAGATTTTGTGTATGCATCGATTGGAAACTTTTCCTACTCAACCTCCCCACAATGCATTGTGTCTTTTCAAACGACAAGGAAGGTTTTTTATTTTTATTCTTTATTTACAATTCTGCATATCCTGCACAACACAGGACTTTATGTAAAAATCTAGTTATATATCTGACCTGTGGAGGGCGGTAATACGCTAAACAGCGTCTAAAAACCGGAATCTTATAAGATGAAGAATAAATTCTTTATTACTTGGTTATACTACAGTGTGAATGTTTCGACGAACCTCGCATACACAATCCATTGTTAAGTAGACAGTATGGATGTATGTTGAGTATGTAGGAGGGAGGATGTAAGTATGGATTTTCAAACACAGCCTTTGACTTTAACATTTCTGCCCCATTATTTTCCTTCCAACCATTTCATTTTCCTTTATTTAACCTCGAAAGATCAATTGAGGGGTGACCCTCTTTTACAATGACGTCGAGTTTGTACATATACACAATATACAATGAGAATACATAACAAGTTTACACACACACACACACACACACAGACAACAACAATTTAAAACATTCAGATCAATTGAATGAGAGACATAATAGCCTAATTAAAACAGTTACAAGTGTAGAGGGGCTGATTCAAAATAATAATTTTAAATTGGTTAACAGTTATGAGTGTATTTATTTTAATTGTATGTTGTAGGCTGTTCCAGGAGTCAGGGGCACTATGGCTAAAAGCGGTTTTACCAAGCTCAGACCGGGCATAGGGGACATATAACATGAGCATGTCAGTTGAGCGGGTTTGATAAAGCCCATCTGAAATAAGCAGCATTTCTGTCAAATATAGTGGTAGCTTTCCAGTCAGAGCTTTATATATAAAAATATGCCAATGTGCATCACGTCTCTCCTTAAGGGAGGACCACCCAACCTTTTCATATAAAACACAATGGTGTGTATCATAAGCATCTCCTGTAATGAATCTCAAAGCAGAGTGAAATACAGAGTCTAGGAGTTTAAGGCATGAACGAGATGCATGCCGATAAACCACATCACCGTAATCAAGGACAGACATAAAAACTGCCTCAATAATCCTTTTCCTACTGAACAACGGGAAGGTGGCTTTATTCCTATAAAAATAGCCAATCTTTTGTCGGAGACGACAGACAAGATTTTTTATGTGAAATGTAAAAGAGAGTTTTTCATCTATCCAGATGCCAAGATATTTATATTCAGTGACTCTTTCAATATGAGATCCATTATTTGTGTGAATAATAAGATCATTAAAATGTGTAATTCTTGCTCTGGAAAAGCACATATATTTTGTTTTTTCTATATTAAGGACAAGCCTGAGATCCACTAGACAGTTCTGCAGGGTGTTAAAAGAGCTCTGTAGGTTCTGAACAGATTGTTGCACTGAATCAGAAATGCAATACAGTACAGTGTCGTCAGCATACAAATGGGCATGGCAGTTTTGTAGTGATGAAACAATGTTATTGATGTAAATTGTGAATAGGACTGGACCTAAAATTGAGCCCTGCGGAACACCATTTGTAACTGTTAAAAACTCAGTTTGGTAGCTTCCCAGCTTAACTGACTGCTGTCTATCAGAGAGATAGTCCCTAAACCAGCTACATGTAGAATAATCAAAACCAATTTCATGCAGCCTCTCTAAAAGCAAATGGTGATCTAAAGTATCAAAAGCTTTTGACAGATCAACAAAAAGTGCTGCACAGTGCATTTTTTTATCGATAGCTGTAACAATGTTGTCTAAGACCAAAGTGACAGCAGATATAGTACTGTGGCCTGCCCTAAAACCAGATTGAAATGGACTCAAAATGGAAGCACTGGATAAAAAGGATTTCAACTGAGTATTAATGACTGATTCTAGAATTTTTGCCAGGCATGGGAGTTTGGAAATTGGCCTGTAATTGTTAAGATCACTTTTGTCACCCCCTTTATGTAATGGAATGACGTGAGCTTTTTTCCAGACTTTAGGAACAATACCAGAAGAGATGGAAAGATTAAAAATATGGGTTATTTGTTTTGATATGATAAGTGCAGAGAGATTTATTGAAAATGGGTCCAAATTGTCCTCTCCCATGTACTTCCTGGGGTTGATGGCAAGAAGCGCATCTACAACAATACTTGTTGGGACTTGAACAAGGCTGAAAAGAGGAGTTTTAGAGACAGGTGGTATGCTATTTTTATTTCTCGTGGTGGTAGGCGTAGAAGGCGTAGATACTCCATTGTGAAAGAGTTTACCAGCAGCTATAAAGTGTTTATTGAAAGCTAAACCAATTTCTTTCTGATCATTTAAAATATGATCATTTATTTTTAACTGACTGGGAACAGTGCTAGAATTGTTTTTGTTATAATTCACAGCCTTCCAAAATAGTGCAGGGTTGGAGTAGCAGTTTGAAATTAGTTCGAGGTAGTAGTCTGATTTAGCTTTCCTAACCATGGATATGCACCTATTTCTGATTTGTCTGAAAGCAGTCCACTTGGAGTTTTCACCAGAGCGTCTAGCTAGGGACCATGCTTTATTTCTCTCTGCAAATATATCGGACAATTCATTTGTGAACCAGGGGTTTGATCTATTTTTTACTCTGTGCTTTTTAAGGGGTGCATGCTTGTTCAAAATGGAGGAGAAAGTATTGGTGAAAAATTCTAAGGCCAATTCCACATCAGATATTTCACTTGTGAGATGAATGTCACTTTGATAGAGTTCATTTAAAAATGCTTGCTCGTTAAAACCTTTAAAATTACGCTTAATGATGATTTTGGGTTGAGATTTTTTAAGATGAATACTTCTGATACAGGCCACCGGGCAGTGATCACTGATTCCAAGCTCAAAGACACCAGCAGAAACTATTTTATTGCTTTGATTTGATAATATTAAATCGATCAAAGTTGATTTTGCTGGGTTTTTTAGATTTGGTCTTGTGGGCTCAGTTATTATTTGTGTAAGATTTAGGTTGCTACATATTTCTTTAAAAGGTTCAGAGGCACCAGAAAGCCAGTCAATGTTAAAATCACCCATCATAATGACCTCTCTATTTACATATGGAGAGATTAAATGTGCTAGCTCACTCAAGGAGCTATTTACTGCTGAAGGGGGCCTGTACACACCAATTACAACAAAACAATCATTGGATGATAAAGACAATTCCAAAGCAATAAATTCAAAGCAGCTTCGAACAGAGACAGCATGTAGTAATGATACAGAATAATGTGATTTAACATAGACAGCCACTCCCCCACCCCGTGTGGTCCTGTCTATTCTGAATAAACTATAATCATTTATTGCCACCATAGAGTCATGTGTACTGCTCTTCAACCATGATTCAGTCAGAACCAAGACATCTGGGTCAGCCTGAGATACTAAGATGTTAACATGGTCTAGTTTATTGTGCTGAAGCAAACTTCTTATGTTTAAGTGAAGAAAACCCAAACCCTTTCTTGTTTTGAGGATGTTTGGTGAGTTTAGCTTTGATATGCTCATGTCCAGGTTATCAACAGCGGGGTGGTCCAACACAATTGACCTATTACACATAATAGGTACATTTTTCAAGTTACTTGTAATCCCAAGTGGTCTGTGGCGTGACCTGTAAAATCTATGAGGAGGGATTAATGATGATCTGACAGACTGACATACAGGGATTGGGTGAGTTTTTATAGTAATGGATGTTCCAGGCCTGGAGGGGGCGCTAGAAGCATGGGGACTAGTGGTCATGGAGGCTGTGTCACGTGAGCTAACTACCTCTTGACTGACCAGGTGTGGAGATAGTCAATCATGCTGGACAGAGTTTGCAAGAGGAGTGACGCTAGGAACCGATTTTATTGTTAAGAGCATATTGCTGGCCAGAAGATGTTTCCCTTGTTTGTTTAAATGCAAACCATCGCTGGCAAAGAAAGACGGTCTGTTCCAGAAAACGTTAAAATTGTCGACAAAGGGAATGCCCATGGAGAGACAATACTGTTTGAGCCAAACATGAAGTTGGCGTGCGCGGCTGAATTTGATGTCACCAAATCGAGGGGAAGGCATGGGACCAGACCTTCCAACCACATACGCCCTCTTCTGGACAGGACAAATACCTAATAGTAACTGTAGGTTTACCAACTCACTACTGGCAGAAATTGAACCAGTTAACTGAATAAGATATACAATTGGCACTCTCTAAGTGGAAGGTTTTAGATTAACAACCTTATGTACAAAATATTTATTTGTTTATGGTTTAATTTAGATACATTTTTGGGCGACCTGCTATCAGTTTTCAATTAAAGGCCTAGGTTCAATTGCTATTTAAACAGATAAAATAAATGTGCTTCAAGACTGACAGATGGTCAAGTGTGCTTTGCAAGTTGTTGGAATGTGGGGCAGCACCATTATACTGTAAGAAACAGCTGATGCAAACGGTTCACATTTTCTGCTTCACCGAATCAGGTTTGAAGCATGTAAGTCCAACCTGGCCTCATATACTTGTATTTTCATGTAGAAGCAAACATGGGCTAATTATGTGGCATGCACTTAACACCACATAAGTCCTACTAATAATACAACCAATGCATGTCTCTACCAAAAAAACATTTAATTCCAGAAGAAAACCTTGGTTTCAAACACAACGTTACAAATTCCAATATTTCCTACCACCCCTATCCAACCAAATGAGTGCAATGCCTTTTGGCAACAAAATAATGCATTTACCTTGTAGATGATGGACTTGGCATTAAGGAAAAATAGCTCAATAGTGGCATTGTCCTTCAGGTAGGATATACTCTCTATGTAAAACCTGAAAACAGAGAAAGGAAAAATACTTCAATACATTTCAAGCAGCAAAGGCAACAGGGACATACATTGAACTTCAACTTGGAATGGAAGAATGGAAAATAAATCATCCTAATTTTTAATTTTCTTTAGAAAAAAACACACTCACCCACACACACACACACACACACACACACACACACACACACACACACACACACAAATAATCCAGCAGAATGAGATAAATATGCAGGATATATTGTAGTCTCACATACAGATGTGACAGAAATTGTGCAATGACTGACGTGACCAGAGGGGGGCACACCATACCAGATACTGACCTTGTATAACAACATCCTTTCATTTCCCCTGAAATCAATGCTCTCTAACCATGGAGGTTGGCAATGATCCATTATTAGTTTGTAACTGTGAGCACATTCCACAACACACACACACACACACACACACACACACACACACACACACACACACACACACACACACACACACACACACACACACACACACACACACACACACACACACACACTGAATGTGCACATGATGCACTTCGCACATTGTCTGAATCTCTGCATCATCAGCAGTGTGTAGTGGTTCCACACATGCACATTCCGTATCTACACACATCAAAAGCACACACGCACAAACATACACACACACACACACAAACACACACACACACACACACACACACACACACACACACACACACACACACACACACACACACACACACACACACACACACACACACACACACACACACACACACACACACACAGTTACATACTAGAGAGAGAAGCACAGTAACCCACTTCTGGCGAGTGGTGAGTGGGGGGAACTAACATAATAATGCAGTCTAAATTTAGCACTCATGAATGTATGCAGAGCCAGAGGGGAACTATGATGGTACGCTAGGAAGCTACCCATTGTTAGCTCTTCTATGACCAAAACATACATCAATATATACAGTATATATAAGTATTAAGCACCTTCAGTATGAATTGATATAACCCTACAAGTGTGATAATGTGCAAATGAATACATGTGAATGAATGAGTCGATTCGAATGCTCATGAGTATATGGGGAATGAGTGAGAGGGACTGTAAGAGGATCAATATTGAAGGGCTTAAATCTCGTTACACATTGAGCGGAAAATAGAATGAGAAGAGTCTTGTCAATATTCTGTGTGAGCATTTAATTAAAGCTGCAGTGTTGATGAGACATGCAAACACTTCTATCACAGCGGCAAGCGTGCAAAAAGGCACCCATGGAAACAGCAGGAGGTGGGCATCTGCCTAGCATTTATTGGGAGCACACGCATCACACAAACATCACATATGCATACACATACATGATGTGCATGCACCTGCGCAGAGACTCACAAACACGCACCCACCCAACGCCCACCCACGCACACACACACACACACACACACACACACACACACACACACACACACACACACACACACACACACACACACACACACACACACACACACACACACACACACACACACACACACACACACCAGGGAATTCAGTGTGACATTTGAAAAGATTGAGGTTAGAGATTGGACTGAACTGAAGGAAAGAAGGGGGGTGGGGGGTTCCTCAAAATGGTGTCAAAGTTCACAATGTCACAGCACCAACACCACACCCTAAAACACGTATTAGCTCTACATTATATACACAGAGTGACCCTAACCCTGACCGACCCACCTTTACCTCAAACACCCTACACACACATACACAGTTGTTTTATGTGGTTCAACAGCTGACCCAAAGAAGGAAATTAACTGTGATTATCAATACAGCTTTACTTACACAGTGGACTGCTGAAACAGCAGTAATGACAAACAAAAATACTATCTGTTCATCTTTTGATAATATCACCATCGGCACATATTGTACAATGACACCATTGTTCACTAAATTGAATTAACAATAGGTCCATGTGCTACGAATATGATGTTGCCATACAGTCACCACATTAGGTCATGACTTGAGCTGCGTTGTAAATGTCAAACCTAGGAAACGGCCACTCAATGACATTGTTCATCAGAGTTAATGGGTGTAACGTTGCTATGCACGTTGCTAACCAAGGCTCGGTCCCTAGGGGTATATGACATCATAGAGATATGCTGGGGACAGAGAACACCCAAAACAAAGCCTTGACTTTCTCTTTCGGGCTCCAGCTTACAGTGCATGTGTGTTGGGCATGTGTGTATTTGGGCAAAGAGTGGGTTAGGAAGGCTTTGCTTTAACCCTTAAAATTAATAGGAAAAAAAATCTCCTATGTTCAAGTGCCCTTTTCTTTCTTTTTCAACAGCCCATTGAAGATAAAATAACCACATACAACAAGACACACAAAACACACACAAATACAATTTGTATTTCTGTCACATATACACACATGATACAGTGCAGAGTGTTATATATACATGAGTGGGGCCATTATATGAGCAATACAGAGGCCTGAGAGAGAGAGGACTGTGGGATTGTAGGGTGATATAATAACCCTGTCACAATGGGTCATAGAAGAGTTGGCTTTTAACTGAGGAAATGACTAAAAGCAACAGAAGTAGGACACATTCCCCCTTGTTGTTGTCTCGCCAGAATTTTTTTTTCTTCAGTTCTTGTTGAACTGCTTGTGCACAGAAATGTACACTATGTATGATGTAACCTAGGGAAGAAATGGTAAAGCTTCTATCTATCCTGGCATCTTGTTATGGCACTTTGAAATCACCGCAAAAGCTATTTGATGAGATTCGCATGCAGCGCATTCGGATTAGGTCTAAGAGGCTCTTGATTGGCTGGTAGGCCCCGTAGCGGGAGTCAAACACCTGGGTCAAAGCAATTTCATTGGGGCCTGTCATATATAACCTTGTTAATCTGTTCTTATTACCACATGAAGGCGTATACATACAGAAAAAAGCATACTGAAGCGATCTCTCGGTCTCTCCATTCTTTCTTTCTCTCCCACACACACACACACACACACACACACACACACACACTGTCTTCAATCAAAGAGAGGTGTTTTGTGTGAGTAAGGTGCTGAAGTTATTCGAGAAAGACTCACCTGACACAGAAGTAGAGGACAATGGGACCAGACTTCTTGGGGAACTCGTGTTCTAATACCCTGCGGTCCAACTGCAGCCAACTAAAATGGCCCCTGATAAGACAAATCAACAAAACAATCAATCAATGCTTTTAGTCATATCTGAACAGCCAACAAGGACACACAAAAGCTTTATCATATGCAATTAACAGTTTCTCCTTAAGCCTCTGCATTTTTCTTCCTGTTAGCATTTCTTCCCCTCTATTTCCCCTCTGCCCCCCCCCGCCCCATCCCTCTCTTTTCTCTCTCCCTGTCGGTCCAACAGAGAGAAAAACTGCAAAGACAGCTTGTCACCCTGGTAACCCTGCATGCTCTCCCGAGCAACTGAACAACATCTCTCTCAAACTCTCCCTCCTTCTGTCTCTGTCTCTCAATTTCTCTCTCTCTCTCTTTCTTGTTCCTCTCCACAGTCTCACACGCAACAAATCTACTCATCATAGAATGAGCCCTGGGGGATCGAGGCTGCAACTTTGATTTTGTTTTTGATTGACGTTGGCTACAGTATGCGTCAAAGACTTGTGAATGCCAAAGAGCAGAGGCCAGCCTTGCTTGACATCACTGGTTGCATGAGATAACACAACAACAAAACGAGAAAGGCCATGGCAATGTTTGCCTGTATGTAAATCACTTGTATGTGTTTGCATGAGCAGTTTCTGGACTATGCTGTGGTGTCTTTCTAGGTCACCAAACACAATAAGACTAATTTGAATGTCATTTTTGCATTTCAAGCGCAGCTCTTAAAGCAAGCCTTCGGGCAGACATAGACTTGTGTGATCTCTTGCTAGCCCAGAGCAAGACAATCGTAGCCTCATCATAAGATCAAAAGCCTTCATAACTAGGGACCGTGTCATACATCAATTGGTCTCAGTGTGAAATGATTTGGATCAGACTGAAGGCAAGTATGGCTGAAAAGAAATCCCCCTTTATTTAGAAGCGAAAGATCAATGGAAAGCATGATCTGGATATAAAAATAAAAAAAACAGTCCTTGGGCTTTTATGATGTCACTGGGTACCAAACCTGCCAGTACACATTATGCTTTAAACTTGACAGAAAACCATGCATTTCTGTTTTTCCGACCTATGTTATCTATGATTACAACTGCGTTGACCATGGTGTTATTAACGTTAGTTACAAGCAACCAGGAAGATGGCTTCCCAAGACTAAAGGAACTGTGAACATGTCCACACCTGTATACTCCACTCCAGTGGCCTATTTGGCTTTGTTTACCAACACACACCTGGTTGTACCTGAAATCTGATAGCAACTTTATATATTGTCTGTTTCTGCAATAATATGCACTGTATATAATAAAGATAATATGTGTTGCTTTAACAATTCCACTGATAGAAAATGAGTATAAATCAAGGGTGTTACTGCTAATAGTTAGGATGTAATCACAGTGTTGTGAGGCAGCACTGAAAACCCCAATTCAACAAACAAGATAACATTGAATAGTTAGTCTTGAGCCACTGGCCACCATGTGCACTGGATTCTTCAATGGCATTACTATAACAAATGCAACTCACGTTTCGTCTGTGTATGCAATCCCAAAGTACTCCTTCTCCTTGAGGTTGAAGTGAGAGGCAACAAGGTCCAGCAAGTCCTTTGCCATCAGCTTGGGCTGCAGAGAGAAACACATATTAGTATTGACCTCTGTATGGTTTTAGTGGGAGTCTAGTGGATAAACACACTATAGTTAAATTGTACTACATGTGGTAAAGCTTTATGTTAATGTGTTAACATTAATCAGCTATTGATCTACTGCAATGACTAAGCATTCTGATTGGGAGAAAAGAGGAAAAGAGCAAGAGAGGAGGAGATAAATGAGAGAGAAAGAGAGAGAGAGAGAGAGAGAGAGAGAGAGAGAGAGAGAGAGAGTGCGAGAAAGATGGATGGAGTGTGTGGATGCTGCTGACAGTGCAGGTACCCTGCCCTTCCCCTCCCTCCCTCTCTCCTCTCCGCCTATCTGACCCACACCTCTTCTGCAGAGTCATGGCTCTGGGCTCAACCACAGTGATGCAGTGAGAGAGTTGCAGCTAGGACAAGAGTTTGCAGCTAGCTAGTTCAAAGTGTGGAATATTGTACAGCCTAGGCTATATGTGGTGACAGCCTACATTCATCACTGCACTCAAGAGCATGCAGAGCATCTTAAAGCCAAGCAGAGGCCGGGGACTGCTGCCATATGCTGCTGGTTTGGGACATCCTGAGCAACAGCATGCCCCACCCTGAGGTTAACCATTGGGTGTGCCTCGCTGCCTTCATTTTCATCGCACACATACACACAAATCTGTGTGCACATAAGCACACATGAGCCAATACACAAACAGGCAGGCTGCATACACAAAACCTTGGTTGCGTTCCGAATCGCATACTTTCTACTATATAGTATGTAGAAAAAATATTTAGGATGTCCCGATTCTTGTGGCCAGATTTAGGATGGTTAGAAGTACCCGGATGTCCTACTTCATGCGGCCAAGATTGTTAGTGTTGAAAACTGTATCTTATTTGGGCGATTCTGACCCACAATCCATTGCGCACGTGAAGTGACGTCACATCGACGAAGCCTCCATATGAAAACAAACAGGGATGCGACGGATATAAAAGCAAGAGGCAAGGTCAAGGCGCAATGTTATGATGAAATAAGAGAGTAAAGCATGTCCCAATAGTATGCCTACTGCATCCTAACTAGATTATTTTTATCGTCGGATGTAGTATGTAGAATAGAAAAAAGAAAGAGTATGCGATTCGGAACGCAACCATACAGGGGGAACACATGTGCTGTGCTGACTATATACACAGGATAGAGGAGGACATATTGTTTTCAACCAGTATAATACACATACACATACAGTACATGCACACACATATATACACACACACACCCACACACACACACACACACACACACACACATATACACCCCACAGCCATGTGTGCCACAGTGTGCACATTCTTAAGAAGCTCCCCCTGAGGACCTGTACTATCTACTCACTGCACACTAGTGACAGAAGCTAGTGAGAGCTATTTAAAGAGAAGGAGGTGATGATGTCATGCAGACAGCAAGCAACTCCAATGACCTAGATCTCATATAAGCGTACAGCGCCTACAGTGATCCTGCAACACACAAAGGCTCTGGAGAGAAACCAAGCGATACAGAGAGCTTGAGGAGAAGCTAACTTATAGGTTGACTCTGTCCTATATTCCCAAGTATCCGATTCCTGTATCAGATTATAGTGTTAAATATAAGAACAAAAAGACATGGCTTGGCTAGCTCATTATGTCGCTATAGCCCTACTACAAACCCTGCCTTAATGGTAAATGTTCTAGGTGACTACCATGCAACTAATAAGTCAGTGAATATTGGGTTATCAATAAAAGAAAAAAAGTGAAATGAATATTTAATAATAATAAACTTAGCAAAGAATACGATCACAACATGTTCAAATTGCATTGTGTATGCAATGGTTAAATGCCATTTCATATATCACAAGCCCTGATTAAACTTGTGACCTTTACTATGTGTATGTCCTTATCTGTCTGTCTCTGACAAAAACTGGTAGTCCCGTCCACAAACTGGCTCTGACTGGGTCTGTTATTTGTCCAAAAGGGAGGGCAACCATTCACGGGATGTCTTTGAAGAGCTCAGAACATTTGAGGTGTGGCCTGGAAGCAGCAGGCAATTGTTATAGTATTAGCAGTAATACATGGTTTGGTTGAGTCTGAGACACATAACACTGGCGGTCTCTCATTACAGCAATTAACTGTCTCTGTGAAAATATCAATTAAGCTAAAACCCATGCCGTGGCGGCATAACAAACAATGCCAAGTGGGGGACAGGGACACGTGGACACATTCAGAAAACCATTGGAAAGATGGTGTGGAGACAAAACGAGCCCAAGAAAAACTGCTGAACATCAGATGTGCTTGACTAGAAAACAAACAGAAACAGAAGTACCCTAGAAATCACATGGGCTACACTGTGTAGTATAATTGAGTTTGGTTCTTCTATACTCAAGAGGCGGCTCACCTCCTTTCACAAACACACATACAATCATCCTGACAGTACAGCTTATCAGAGAGTGAGATGGCACATATCTAACGGATGTGTAATAATGTTGTGGAAGATACTAAAAGTGATACAGACTGTGAATGACAGGTAATATTAGGAAGTGATATCATGGCACAAATACAATAACTGAGTCGAACACTGCAGGAACACACACACACACACACACACACACACACACACACACACACACACACACACACACACACACACACACACACACACACACACACACACACACAAAATGGGGGCATCTATCAGACAGTAAAGCTCTCTGTAAGCTTAGACAGCATTAATACTAATAGACATTGAGCCAGTGCCTCCTCAGCAGCACAGGTAATTAACAGTGTAGGAATTACAGGGAGATGCACGTGAGGAGGAGCCATGCTTAAGCAAACTCCTATTCAACTGAAACACACTACAATAGCTCACTTGGCTGGCTGACAGCAAGTCACGGTCCAATCTCTCCAAACAGCTAGCCAAGCCATTGGTGCCTTCAGGATTGCTCAGATTTATGGGATACTAACTGATATACCAGTGTCAGTCCTTTTGGGCCCAAAAGTGGGCGGCGAGCAAAAGGTTTATAGCCAAAAGCCCTATTTATTTTAATTATTTCAACTAATACTCAAACTGATTTATTTAGACAAAATCACGTTTTGTCAAAATCAGTACTGTTTCTCCTCATGATCTGCTACTGTGTGAACTGAATTTGTTTTTGGTGTTAATACACAGCCTAGGCTCTGTAAATGGGCATGTTGCTTGCTACAGTGGGCCCTCTTTGTTTACATACCCTTTTTTGACTTTACTTGTTTTTTGCAACTCACACACATTACGGACAGGTAGCAGATTTCGGGGAGATATTCACTGATTTGACAAAAAGTGATTGTGTCAACAAACATTTCTCCAGAATCGCTAATTATCCCATTGACTATTTAACCTACAACACACTAGCCTTAGGGAGCGACAGCCATTATGAATGACTTGTGATGTATTTGGTGGTTTAGCTTCAATCTTAACGGCCTGGTCAGTAGGTGTGTTCGTCTCCTGGCACATAGTTCCCTGCCAATGAGGCGTTGCTCCGTAAACAAACCACAAAGGACACACTATCAAAGGTAAAAAGGAAGCGAAATAGGACAAGGAAAAAGGTGAAAAGCACTTCTGGGATTAAACAGCTTATGAAATGTTACATTTTCAGCATTTTTTTTTGTTCCTGCTAAGAGAATTACGAGGCAACTGTCTCCATCAAATGTTGTGTGGCCCCTTAGCTCTTGACAAAACTGTGACTGGTGTCTTAATGGAACACTTCTTTGTAATTGGTGGAACACTGTCATTTTCCCCCGACAATTAATGCATTACGCCAAGGTGGTGGTGGTGGTGGCGCTGTATTTGTAACCACCTCCATTGTTGGATTTAGGTACTGGTGAGATGGGCATATTATATATTTTGTGGCATAGTCCAAGTCTTTAGCCCAATCATTTTGAGCCGGGAAAAACCCAGTTCGGTGACAGAAATGTAAACGCTATTTACACTGCTTATGAATGATGATCATCATCCCTATACAAGAAATCCATTATGGAGGACCTATAACACTGTAATCCTCAGTGGTCCCACTAACAACTAACTACCCTATAGTGCACATCTGGCCAATGGAGAGAAGTGAGGGCAGAGAGCAAGAGAGGAAGGACAGCAGTTTCCTGATTTATATGACAATGTTAATAATAACATCCCCTCTTCCAGACTTTTTTGGCATGTCTTCCATCTTGTAAACATACCATGCGTTACATTGTGTACATTATGTGGTAAACAGAATAGATTCTCTCACTGACATCTTGTCTCCGAGGATAGGACCTGTAACAACTCTTTACATGAAGCATAACTGTAATTCAACTCTTCAACTTTATATTTCCTTGTTATTTCCTTTCTTGGTGGAACAAGAGGACAAACACATAAGCAAAAGAGAGGATGGATGAATATGAGATACATAGATGCTGTAGCTATAATTGGGAATATATTTAGTTGTATTTTGAGAAGGAGACCGAGTCAAGGAAGGGCAGTTAAAGGCAACCAAAAGAGCTGAGCGAGAAAAGAAGATATGAAAAAAGTGCTAAGGCAGAGAGATTGAGATAGAGAGTGGAAGAGAAGCAAAGGAGAAGTACCAATTTGAAAGAAAGGATCAGTTCTGGCAGAGTAATCTAATCAGAAAGTCAGCAGACCTATCCTCGGCTCGCCCCTCTCCATTTTCTCCTCTCTATTCCCATCTCTTTAGTGTCATCTCCTCTGTCCCTCCATTCCTCCTGAGCTCCCGTCTCACTTTTCCCTCTCTCAACCTCTTGAGTTTCTGTGTCAATCTTTCTATTCTTCGCTTGCTCTTCCTCTACTGTTCCAAGGGCAATTATGTCTACCTGTACCTCTAACTCTTTTCCAGCGGAATGGGGAAATAGTCAGACCAAAGAAGTAAGGGAGGGTTAGGAAGAATGGATGGAACTAATGGAAATGCTTCAGACTTTGAAGCTGGACCATGAGAAAGGGTTCTTTACGGATGAGCATCACAGAGAATGACATCAACAATCCATGAAGGAAACAAGGGAAGTCAAGGGAGAAGTTAAGGAGAAGAATTGATAAACAACTTCAAATCGCACCAAATGAAATGTATTGTATTACAAAAATAAAAAATAAATCAATAGAAGAGAAATTAGAGCTGAGCTGAACCAGAGCAGCACAATAGCAGCCTGAAAAGGGTTGGGGCTAAAAAGGGAATAATGGCAAAGGAAGAGGAGACTGGTGTGTGTTGTGGTGGGTGCTGCTGCTGCTGCAACTACTGTCTTTGGTCATTACTGCAGAAAGGCCTGCTGGGAGAATTGAAGGCTGAAAGTCAAGTGGAGGAGGGCCAGCAGCATACTGCTTTGTTTTCCCAAGATGTTTATAGGCTGGGCTGGACCATCGCCAAGTACACACAGATAGGTTTGGCAACAAACAAACAAACAAACAAAAAGCGTTGGAGCATTGTCAACTACATTTCATATATAGATGCTGAGGCATTCTGGGATGGCAGTATAGCGGATGGTTGATGAAGAATGAACAGTGAAGCATGAGTTTAGGGGGAAGTAAGAGGTTTCTGTTTATGACACCATTAGGACTGAACTCTGTGTTGGGCTGCATAGCTTCTAAAGTCAGAGAGTGGGAGAGTGAATCATGGCTGGATCTCTTGCTTGTGTGTGTGTGTGTGTGTGTGTGTGTGTGTGTGTGTGTGTGTGTGTGTGTGGGTGTGTGTGTTTGTCTGTCTGTGTCTGTGGAAAGATCAGGTGAGCATCAAGGAAGAGCAAAGTCACCTACTGCTGACCAAATGTCCCTTGGTCAGCAGTAATTGAGTCCCCCAGGACACCACCAGACGTCACTTCTTGCTTGCTCTAAGGAAATGAGAGTCTGCAAAGAGAGAGAGGGAAGAACGAGAAGAAAGAGAAGAAAGCGTGTAAGGAAGAGAGAGACTCACCTGTACAAGGAGCTCCAGCTTCCTGTCGTCCAGGAGATGGACCTGACATCGCCTCCCCTCTGTCATCTGAAAAAAGGAGATTAAGAGACTTGTTAGCTTGTTGATATGCTTGTTTATAAATCGATTACAGGTGTTATAGGGTGTAGTGATACAGATTGAAAGCAGACCTTTATATGGGTCTCTCCACTGATGCCAGTCATACAAGGACAATTCATTCAATTTCCAAATAACAATAAGGAACATGATATCATAATGCCAACTATAAATTAGTATGTGTGTTTGTTTTCTCTGTCTTTCTCAATAGGCCAATGGGGACAATGTTCCTCACGGACATTTCTAGCATTCCTCCTGTAGCAGGAAATCCATTATCCATCAGTGCGTGGACTACAGTGAGTACGATGAGTGAAGCTCAGCCTGCTGACAATGTTCACTCCAGTGTTTGTCTGTGTTGTTGTTACAAGGCTTGCTGAGTAGGGCTGTGAATTTTTTTTATTATTATCCCGTCCGCCAAGTTCAGGCGTAAACACTGAAGCAGGTGCAACGATGAAACAGTCAACTGTGGGAAGTGTGCGCCACACACACACCAACACAAGTTACTAGACCAAACATTTCACATGACAGACAAAGCCAAGCCATTTCTCAGAAAAAACCTGCCTCACAGTTTGCTACCGCTTGATACAACAAACAAAAACAAAGACTGAGGTTTAAAAAAAAATCACAGAAGGGATTAAGTCAAACATTTCAAGAATTGATGGAGAAAACTGTGCAGGAGAATTCTGCATTTTAGTGGATGTTTGTGTGTGTGTTTATGTTTTCAGCACATGTGGAGCTGTCTCTACAGTTTTTACAGGAAGCGGGGGACCCCGAGGACCACAAACACCGCCTGGCTCCGCCCACACTTCCCTCACATCTGGGAGGAGATGGGAACGGTGTGTGTGTGTGTGTGTGTGTGTGTCTGTGTGTGTGTGTGTGTCTGTGTGTGTGTGTGGAGTGGAGGGGGCGGAGGGCAGGAAAATGTGTTGGAGAAAATAAGAAGTAGAAAAAGTAGGAGACATATCCTCATTGTCACAACATTCCATGAGAACTCCTTCCAAAACATAAAGAGTCCAGGCATAAACACCAGCACAAGGGCGGAACCGGTTTGTAACCCATCACCATGAGGATCATATGGACCACTCCAGGCAGTTGGCAATTCGGTAAGGGCGTGGCCACAACAACATGAGTGGAACACACACAGATACTTTCTCACCAGTCATGCCAAGCTTGCATAAAGGTGGCAGGTTGGAGGTGACAGTTTAGCATTGGGATGAAGATTACAAAAATAAGGGGAAAAAAAGGAGAGAAGTGACAGAGCTGTGTCTCAACAACCAGCCCTTTGTGAAATCTGCTGAATGACTACTGGGCTGGCTTGTGTGTGTGTGTGTGTGTGTGTGTGTGTGTGGCTTCTAGCTACTTTGAAGGGTTGGGTTTACCCTCCCACTCACCATTGATCTCCTGTGGTTTGAGGGTTTGGATTGGGTGCACCTGTGCACACAGTGACACACAGACATACACACAGACACAGACACAGACACACACACACACACACACACACACACACACACACACACACACACACACACACACACACACACACACACACACACACACACACACACACACACACACACACACACACACACACACTTTCCAACATTAGCTTTTGCTTTCATCTCCCACCCTGTCTTGGAGTTACATTTCCAAAACTTTCCATGTTTACACTGTATAGTGATTACAATTACTACCATGACTAGTGAGTAGTAGGGGGGATCAGGTAACAACCCTGAGATGTCAAGTGTATCAAAAGTTGGTGGAAAGTTATTAGACCACAAGCAAATGTAGGATTTCTAATGTTGCCTAACCTTGTAGGAGGGGGCGATACTAAATTACTGTATACTGACCAAACTTCTTTCTTAGCATCTTGTCTGCAAAACATTAAACTGCAATGCAGACAGATTCAGTGCACTCTCTTTCTTTCTCTCTCTCCAGCACTGTTTGAGGCACCTGGGAATAGTACAAACCTTAGCGTCAAAGTAACAAATCACTGCCTGGAGGCTAAAATTAGGCAGCCCAATCTGGCAGAGACAGACGCTTATTGGTTTAAGTCATAAAATTTGCTTTGTGGTATTGGACACATGCTGAGTGTCTATCCACCATGAAACCAAATGTAGTAAAGTTCCTATGAATAGCTTCTTCATAAAACAGGGTTGAAAAAACTGAATATTTGTGGACGACTTCTTTTTTAATGTAATATTGACACACAAAAAGCATAATTTGAAAAGAGACAAGTCTTTTTAACAAATTCACTGACTATATCTACAGCCTCATAACACTGACTTGGTGTGTGGCTGTGTGAGTGTGTGTTTGTAAACATTAGGCTACATTTAGGCTACATTACTATGTAGCTCCACTGAGAGATCTACACACACTGTGCATGTGGTACTAGCTAAATCACCTTGGTGGCTGATTCACGCTCTGTGAATCCACCAACATTTCTGACCCATTGCAGGCACGTTTGAATTGGCTCACCTAGGCTACCATCTTCTGGCCTGACTCACTGGCAAGACACGGTCAGATTAAAAGGCAAGAGATGAAAATTAACAATGTGAGCAGCAGCCATGTTCACAACGTTTCATTATTTCAGAGAAGAAGGCACTGGCACCCTAATTACAGAGGCACACACACACACACACACACACACACACACACACACACACACACACACACACACACACACACACACACACACACAGCTGACAGTGATGCTTGGCGACAGCAGTAACACATAATTAGTTAGTTACCTTGAAAACAAACGCTCACTGCGAGGCTCCCACACAAAAACCGTCTCCAAGAAGGAGAGGAAAGGAGAAAAATAAAATATTAATCCCAGAAAGAAACGAGTCGCGTTACTGCCAGAGAATCTTCCAAAAACACCCCCTTTCCCGGCCGGCCTAGGGGAGGAGGCACATCAGCATCCATGTTAGTGACCATTAGTTAACGTTAATTACAAGTGACGCAGCTCAATGTAGGCTATAGCCTATATTCCCAGTGTTCTGTCAACGCAACAGAGCCGAGCATCTCATATCTTCGCCGTGAAAGCCACAGATAATTCGGCAGTAATTAACGGCGACCGTGGAGCGTTAATCCGAAAGGTTGGCTTCCCTGCCTCCTTCCGAGAGCGGAGAGCTTCTCACGGGGCTAGTCCCGGTCGACCAACCCCCTACCTACCCGCCTGCCCCTCCTCTTTCGCTACCGGCACCGTGCACAAACGGTGAGTGAACGTGCGGATCTAGCACGAGACCGTACCAACGGTCAGCAGCCAAGAGGGGAGGGAGGCGACCGGAAAAGATGGACGCAACGGCCGAGCGTGTATTCAAGGCTGCCCCTCAATTGCCAGCTCTATTTCTCGCTGTCATCGGGAGTTGCTTCGAAAAACACGGGAATAATGGAGGCAAGATGTGGGGGCGGGGAGAGGAGGAGACGAGGGGAAATGTTCTGCTGCAGCTCACAGCCATGAGAAACTGCAGACCTCTCTCTCGCTCTCTCTCTCGCTCTCTATAGCGTGTGTGCTTACAAAACCTAAACAGACATCACTAATGTCTGCAGAGCACACCAATTGTCTGCCTTTGAAACAAGTGATGCACTGCTGCTGCTAAATAACAATGAGCAGCGACCACAATCTGCCTACTATGATATCAGCTGTTCTCTCAGAAATGAGAGAACAGCTGTTTCCTTATAATAAAAAACACCCTCATATGATGATAGTAAGCCTACATTAACAGGAACAGCCAATATCATGTGTCGTTTGATTGATAGATTTCAAAAGGCATAATAGCCTAGGTCTATATGGTTAAAAAGTTCTGCAGCAGTAAGTTAGAATTCCTTTTTTTGGATTGGCCTATCTAACTTCCTGTGTGATCGTTTAAAACACAGATCCCCTTGCTCTCAGGTTTGGCTTGTTTTGAATGATTTTTGGCCCTCAGTCCACTGCAGCCGTTGGACTGACTATTTTTTTGTATGACCTAAATCGGGCACTTGTGTTCACCTTACAGCTGGAGCAGCAGCCGTTGAAACCACAAGTTGTTAACATAACAACATCTATCCAGTTTTTTTTGGTACCATAAATAGATACTAATGCGTGCTGCTGTGAAGGCAGGGCACAGCCTATACCTACTGTCAATAAAGTATTTGAATGACTCGGCAAGCGTAGGCTAGTCTGTTTTCTATTACTGCATTACAACATGAGCCGTCCCCTTCTTAGGAAAACAGTGTGAGGCCACATGTAGTAGCACATGTACAGTTATGCATACATACAGTAAGTAGGCCTTCTGCCCAGCTGTCATACTTGATACTTGACCACTTTTTATAAAAAAAATAAAAAAACATCTTAGCTTTTCAGATAATCTGTATCGTAAATACAGTTTGCCTGAGCCAAATGCAGTTTCACAATATTTGAGATACGACAGGCAATGCTTTTTTTTAAATGCAGGATTCATGAGAAACACTCTCGTCCCAGACATTAAGCAATACGACAATGCAACTAAATTTAATGTGCTTGGCTTGAATCTGTGTTTTTACTACCATAGCTTATGCTGCAAGCCCAACATTTGGCTTAGTTTGCTGAATGTAGAGAGGGTCACATGAGAAACAAGGAGGTGTAGGCTACCCTTTCCCCCTTCCTGCTGGATTTTTCTGTTTCTGGATATTTTTGGCTTGTTCCACACACCGGAAACTGGCCTGTCCAACTTAAACATCTCCAGATGACTCTTTCTTTGGCTTTTTATACACCCATCCACCGGTCCCTGCTTAGCTTTTTCTCTCCATTCAAATACATATCTCCCTTTATTGGTAGCTTCCTCCGTTTGCTATCACAAAGGTGCTGTTGTTCAAACCAGTGCAAGGGAGGGGAGAAAGACAAGGGGGGACAATGCAGACAGCCGAGGAATGGAGAAAAAACTGACAGAGACAGAAGAGTAGGAAAAATCCTGAACACTTTAACTACAGTTTATGAATGATAAGTTCCTGTTTGGAATGAATGTGAGCCGCTCCAAAGAAGCTGAATGAGAAGGGGGGGGGGGGGGGCGGGGGGGGGGGGGTGCAGATTCCCAGAAGACGTAAAGGGGGAGGGAGGAAAAGAAAAGGAAGGATGGCAGGAAGGAACAATAACAAACAGCTGGGATTGAGTCAGCCTCCACTGTCCAATGCTCACAGTCCACCATTTCACTTTACCTATTCTCGCAGTCACCTTTCAATGACCTACAGAGAGAGTGTTGCCAAGAATCACAAGGTGAGAAACACTCGCAGGTGTGACATATCTGGGCCCTGACAAGAGCCTTGTTATTGAGCCAGTGGGCTTGTATTCCGGGGGCTGGGGCGTAGTCGTAATGAGGTGCTGATCTGGTGTATTTCTATGGAGTTTGGGGTTCCGAAAAGGGGAAAGATCTGGATGGGTGAGGCGGCCTGCTATAACAGGCGGTGGGTATTAGAGTCAAGTTTTTTAGGGTCGAGCAGGGGAACGGGGTTGATGGCCTTCATGCATGCGCTGGAAAAGGTAACCTATATTGGTGGAATGTGATATAAACAGTGCTGAGCCGTTAATTGAAGCAAGATGGAGAATCTCTTTAACCCCGGCTGTGTGGGACGCTGCGGTAGGCATTCAAGACTGACACACGCGCGCACACACACACACACAGACAGACACACCATGCTCTCGGTCGCTGTCTGTCTTTGTCCCTGTCTCTCCAATATTGATGGAGACTAAACAAACACTCTTAAACACATCGCAGTGAGAGCAAAAGGCCCTGCGATGATTTATGATGCTGAGATCATAAAAGCTGAATAAGGCTTTAGGATTGGTTGTCAGTTTTTGATGTAACACTATCTGCACATGGTGCAGATTAGATTACACAAGATTCAGCAAAACATACCGTCGCTCTCAATATTCAACAGTTTCAGTTGAGCGGGGTTATTGAAAACCTGATGGAAAAATAATAGCAGGGCCAAAACCCGTCCTCTTCTCCATCTAGTCCTTTATTATAGGAGCAATGAGAGTGAGACAGAGCAGGGAGGGTCATGGAAAGGCAGCCAGGAATGTCTAGAGAAACGACTGACCGGGCTGAGATCTGTTTTGTTTGTTCAAGTGTGTACATGTGTGTGTGTGAGTGTGTGTGTGCGCGTCTGTGAGCTCCACCCTCCCCGCCCGGCCGTTGGTGACTTTGGGACTGAAATGTGGTTCCAGTTAAGGGCGTTTAAAAAAAATCAGAAACACACTGGCACTTCAAACAAAACGGGAGATATTTCTGTAACCAACTCTGCTTTGTTCTCATTTTACTACAAAGCTCCATTCCCAGACTTTTACCAAAGTCTTTTAGGGGTTATTTTTTTTAGGGGGGGAAATGTTTCCCCACATTTTCACACAGAATAACAACTTTCACTCAAATTGACATGAGGGAGACACTTTTGAATATTTGAAGTTCTACACTAGCACCTTTAACAGGGAACACTGCTTTGAGGTGTTGTGGTGGACAGGATAGAGATGTCAGAAAATCACACCGTTCTTGGTTCAATATCCAGGGGAGCTGCAATCCCCAATGAGATGCAAAGATTCAGGCAACAGTCCCAGCAGACTATACAAGAAGGCTTTTTATATTCTTTTTTATATATATACTTTTATATTCAGTATATATTAAACGGTTGAACATATCACAGTTAAGTGATTTTGACTAGGCATCGTACACGTGAACATGCCTTAGTCATAAGCCCTTGATGTTTATGAATTCCTGATCCTGAATCCTTCTTTTCCGATTTCCCACTTAAAGGTCAATTATCTGATTTAAAAAAAAAGAAATGCTTAAATTAAAGAAATGCTTATCCAGTTTAACAATCTCATTGCTGAGTAAATGTGCTGTGAATGTGATCTATTTCTTATCTGCTAACTAGTAACATAGCCATGCAATAGAGCTAATGGAACGGCCCACTCTCTCATCAGCTACTGCTTTCATGTCTACTTTCTTTTTTTAAAAATGTTTTAAACTCATTTCTTTCCTTTACCTTGAATGTCTTCCTATGTTATTAAACTATGTGGCTGAAAAAAAAGATCTGTACATATAGAGGCTGAGGTTTAATTTAATACAGAGGGCTCTAAAAAAACTTCCGTAAATGTCTCCCTTGGTGACATTCAAGCAAAAATAACAACCTTTTCATGGGTTGTACTTTATTTTTCGTTGTGCAATGGTACTGCGCCACAGTGTGTCAGTTTGAGAGAACAGACATCATAACTGGACACATCATATGCATACAGGTCATTCTTCTTCTATGCTACCAACAACATCCTTTACATTGGAACTTTTACTATGGGGGATGAACTGTAAAGGGGTTATTCCACTCTGCCAATTCTCCCAAAGGAGGGACAAGTCGCCATTCTTCCATGGGTTTTAATTCCCTCTCTTTCAGTCTCTGCGCGCTCGCTCTCTTTTTCTGGTAAGCTTTGTCCTTTTCTGACACGGGTTGGACATTCCTCAAATTCCAGTCTAAAGGGAGCACTTCGTTGATAAAGCCATTAAAAGCACAGCCGTTGTGTGTGTGTGTGTGTGTGTGTGTGTGTGTGTGTGTGTGTGTATCGTGGTGTGTGTGCGCCTCCGAAAAATGGGGCCATACATCTGCTCTGTGTTTTGGGATGAAATGGATATGAGGTGATTCAGTAACTAAAGTAGCTTCTGAGGAGGGACAGAGGACAAAGCACTAGGGGCGAGAGGGGGAGCCAGAGCACCAGCACAGCCTAACAAGACAACTAATATGGTCGTTACGGGAATATGGGTGATGTCATACTTTTAGGACTTTTATCTCAATGAAACACATTCCCTGTGATAATGGGGGTTGATGTGCGAGCATCTAGGTGTGCATCTGTGTGTGTGTGTGTTTCTGTTTATGTGTGAGTCGTTCACATGGGAAGGATCTTTTACCCCTCCACCTCCTCTCTTCATCTATAATTTACACAATGAGAAATCACTGTAGACCTGAGTGACCCTGTGTTCACTGATACCACCGCCAATTGCATACAGAATGAGAAAGTGACGTAGAGCAGCGTGGGGTTTGGTTCTGCGCCTATAGCTGATAGTATCCTCAATCTAAATGTATACAGTGTATGACGTGTGTGTGTGTGTGCTCTCTCTACAGTGCCTTTATACCCATCAAACTTTGTTGATCGACGGATTCTACCCTCGACATCAGTTTATCCCTGTGTGCTTTCTTCTGTTTCTCAGACAGACAGACAGACAGACAGACAGACAGACAGACAGGCACACACACACACACACACACACACACACACACACACACACACACACACACACACACACAGCTTATTGCGTACACACTCAAGGGCACTGTGTACTGCGGAGTTGTTGAACTTCAGTGGCCTCTATCCCCTGTCCTTTGACTGGATAGAATACCAAATACTCTATTCATTTAGCATGCTGAATATTAAACAGTCCTGTCTGCAAACTCCTACTGCATGTGTGTGTGTGTGTGTGTGTGTGTGTGTGTGTGTGTGTGTGTGTCTGTGGCAGTCCTAATGTATTATACTAGCCTATTAAACATGTACCCTGAAACTAACAGCAGGGGGTAGAGAAGAAAAGGGGTTTTAGCTAAAAAGCGCCTAAATCCTCCTCTGTTCTCTCTAGTTTTGCCCTTGTGTGTGTACGCGGATGTGTATATGTGTGTGTGTGTGTGTGTGTGTGTGTCCCAGGGCCTCTTAAGACCCTCAAGACTAATTAAGGAGACGGCCACAGAGAAACATCATTCAAGGCACTGTCCTTACAGGAGCTTGGTTGGTGAGCTTCAATCTACATAATAACTCGTATAGCACTTTGTGGAACAGACACACACACACACACACACACACACACACACACACACACACACACACACACACACACACACACACACACACACACACACACACACACAACGCACACATGTTTGACCAGCCCCACTCACTTTACTGTGTCCTCCAACCTAAGATGCAAACAAAAGTTGTCATGGCAACTTTCTGGGGAGATCTAGCATGTCTCCGCCTTGCACTCTGCCAGAAAATGTAGGGCACTTAGAGGAGGAGGCACTGTAAGACAAAGCTGAGACGCTGTGACCGGCAAATGTATAACCGAAGGGAACAAACTTAAAGTGAAAAAAAATAAAGAAAAAGGAATGCAACGAAGGCCTCCCTCTCTCAAAGTGATTCAATCCAGTTGACGACAGCACCATCGTGCTCCCTGGATGGCAAAGACAAAAATGGGAAATCCTTTTTGCTCTCTAAAGTCTACACAAACTCAACAGTTTTACAAAGAAGGACCCACCCCACCCTTGACTACCTCACCATACCTCCCCTTCGCTCCCCCCTCGGGGTTATACTGGATTAGGTGACGTAATAATATACACGGTATAGGGACTGGTATATTAAACACTAAAACACACAATTCAACCGTAGAGACAGCAAGCCGAGGACTTCACATGAGTATAGTCTTAAAATGGTAAAGCAGACAGCTAGGACAGAAAGTGGGAGTAAAGTGGAGATGATACAGGCAGACAAATAGAGGCAGCATAATAAAGGAAAACAGAACCAATTGCGAGGTAAATGGAGACGTGTGAACATGCTCACACCTTCCTCTGATCTTGGCCCCGGAATCTAGTCTGAGGTATTTTAATGAGAAATGACCAAACAAATCAAGGAGCTAAAATGCCCCCTCAACAGGCTATGTCCTGCAGCCAGTCTGGTCTGCCTGCCTCCACCACTGTGCTGTGCAGCAGGGATTTATCCCTCCATAGCTTTGGCTCAATGTGACTGTGCTCCATTACTACACACACTTGATTCCTCTGAGCCAGTGTAATGAAAAATGACCCAGCTCATCTGCAGGGAGAGCCCTTTGGCAAGAATGTGTGGTCTGTGTGTGTGTGTGTGTGTGTGTGTGTGTGTGTGTGTGTGTATTGCCTCTTGTCCAAAGGGAATCCCGTCATTGCAAATGTATTGAATGTCTTCCATTTGGCAATGTTGGCCTAGAGGGAGAGCCAGAATCTGAAGGTAGGACGTGGAAAGTATTTTGCTCGATAAATAAAAACACATGATCAATCAATGTGCCACAGTTACAGATGATAACTGGGTTCATTTCTTTAGCTTTAAGGGTCGAAGTTATTGCTGAAAGCTTGCTCTATGGCCCAGGCAACATAGAGTTAAAGAGCCTATGGGAGAATGTGCACTTTATGTCTTTTCGCGGTTTGTCCAAATGTATGCATGATCTAGCCTGTAGGTGTACATACTTGAGAGACGCAGAGTGTCTGATGGCATTTGCAGCATTAAAATACTTTTAATACATATTTATGAGAGCCAACGTGTATTCCTCCAGTATTCACATTAACCTCAAAATTATGACTGTTATGACTCATTGAATTTAGGATAGTGGCTGACATGATTCCCCAAGGGACCATGGGAAGTCAAAAGACTAATCATATCCTGCACTTTCATTTTAATGACCCGGCTACAGTAAATTGTATCGTTTCTATATAAACATACTGTGGCCACGTTATGATGACTGATGAAGAGAGGATCTGGCTGTAAACTGTGAAGTTTTGAACATTTCTTTCCTTGAAATGATCTCAATATTTCACACAAACAACAAACTTGAAACCTCTACTTGGTAAACACATGTTGGGCACAGTGTTGGGGGATACAATATCCACACAAACAAAAGATCTGAGAGTCCCCGAGAGGGATTTCCTCAGATATTCACCAGATTCCACCTAGTAATCCTACGGGATTACAATTCTATACTGAGGCCCTAACCTTTGAACCTAAAACATTATAAGCCCCTTATATCTCCCTCACTCAGGCCACAGTTAAACCTTCATCACTTTGCTCAATAGAAGAGAAACATGTATCATGTCCGTTCTGGCCACTCAGATTTGACTCAGACACACTTGGAGGATTAAGGAGGGATACCAGCCATGTTTATCATACAGGGTGCTCAACCATGTCCCTAAAAAAAACCCTGCAAGATATTGCAACCTGCTTGTTTTATCATGTTACAAATCTTAATAGTCAAGTACTTTGCAAAAATATAAGAAAAAGTGTGTTCCTATTTGGAATCCTTTTTTATAGAATCAAAAGCACTGCTGTCACTAAAGGTTATATTGCGATCGTGTTTGCATGCAGCAATAATATGGGATTTCCTTTGTAGCTTCACTAGAAATGCCAAAGTAGATATACCATCTTGTTTTCATTTCAATAATATGATTTAAAGATAAAAAAGAAAATAGAATCAGATTAGTCCTATTGGGATGAGTGTGTGTTACACTAGTGAGGAAGGGAGCCTGTGTGCATGCCACCGTCTGTCATCAATCAAGTGAGTGGCCATCCTATCAAGTGGTGTGCCACATTCTCACATTTCCAGAGAAATTACATTCCAGCAAGGCTAAGAAGCTTATGGAGCACAGTATAACTAAATGACTTGGCACATGGGGGAGGGGGGATGTCGTGCTTTAAATGTCTGACGTGTATCAAGAGCAAGAGACTTGTCAAACACGTTTATAGTAAAAAAGAAATATGAAAGGCAGATCGAAAGTTGATCATGATTTATCATTTTATGGAGTGGCCAGAGAATTGTTTCCCACGGTTGAGGAATCCCTACAGCAGGAACCTTTTCTTTCTTAGTTCAGACATCAACAAGCCACCCCCCCCCTTCTTTTTGCTCTTTCACACACACACACACACACACACACACACACACACACACACACACACACACACACACACACACACACACACAAACAAACACACATTTCCACTCAGGGTGTTTGATAAACCTGGGAATGGAAAAGTAGAAATGTTTTCCAGACCAACTATGCAAATAAGACCTTATCCCCAGGGAGACACAGTAAACGGTTTCAACAACCAACACAATCTGCAGTGTGTGTGTGTTTGTGTGTGTGGATGTGTGTGCGCCTATAAAGGGGTATATCAAATACAAACATGCCTCCAGCAAGTTCCAAACAAATGAGAAAAATTACAACCCCCAAAAATTAAGTAAATAAATAAACATGCTAGTGACAATGTCCGTTCTGGCGCCCTTCCCCCTTACATCACCAAGCGTCTCTCTCTCTCTGCCGGTTCTGGGAAAATAATTTCTCACGGATCGTGACTTTGGCAGTGGGGAGAAAGATGGCTGCCAGACAGGGATAGTGATCAATTATGCTTCCCAGTAGGAAGTCACGGGTTCAACTTCCACATCTATCAAATATATTATCGCTTCTTGGCTTGAAAACAGGTAAAACAAGGAATAGGGCTGGGAAATTAGCGAGGAGGACACACACACACACACACATGCATATTTCCTCTGCTGGAAATTTGCATGCCATCTGTTCCAGTGGATTAGGAAAACAAAAGGGATGATAAATTGAACACGAAAGTCAAAGAGACTTAACAAACTGAACTGAGTACAACCATGTAGCAGCAGCGCACCGTCAACTTGCTTGAAAACACCATGGTTTGACTCAGCGCCCGTGTAGCTTATCAAGACGGCAAACAAATGAGGTAACATAACAGACACATAGGAACCAGCTCCTAGACAGAGGGAGGATTGTGTATCTTGGTGAACATAGCATTGTGCTGCTGGCATGTCTCTGTTTCGTGGTGTCGTGATGGGTTGGGACTCGTCAGTGTGAAAGCAACACGATCAGTGACAGCTATATTATATTCTCACAGGAAACATGGGCCAAGATTCTGTGAGAGACGTGAACTGGCCCTGGGTTTCAATCTTAAATATGATAAATATGATAAATAAGAGCTAAAGCTAACAAGAGTAGTAGTGTAATGAATATGTATGGTATGTGTGACATAATGTGAGATTTGAAATATGTATGAGCTATTTCAAGGGATATTGCGTTGCTAGGAAACAGCTTTGGATCTAACTGTATATCGGACATGTAGTAGAATCAGGTTTTCTGAGAAAGCTATAGGTGTTAGCAAGATGCTATCACAGGAAATAATGGTGGTTGTAGCTGGGATGTTTTTCCGTTTCACGTCTCAAGCTATCTACGAGATCACATTCGTATGAACAGCGCGACGGCTTGCAGTGAGTCTTGTGAGTCACAGGACAAAAGTGATTATTACTTGTAAATAAGGTATTCTGGCAACTCAGAGGAAGTCCAACCACCTGTGTTTTGCTATAGTCCTTACAACTGCTTCTTCCCGTACAAGGATATCCTGCCTTTTGGATGGGGTCTGGTGGTGAGAAGGGGGCAGGAAAATGGGAGACCAGAGGAGACAATGTACACAGATTTGAGCCAACGCCGATGGAAAGCAACATGAAAAAAATATGACACAATGCAACGATTCCCCCCTGAGAAGTGGTCTAACAGAGCACATTTGAAGCACTGTCCTCACACGCCTGTCGGGTACTAACCCCTGTTTAAAAGGGTCACGCCACGAGAGGAGAATGTGTGACTCGAGGGCTGTTGAGTCAATATTACTCAGCCCGCCGTGTGAAAGTGTGAACACGCAGCTGCATGATAAATTACAATAGCTCGTCTTCGTGCACAAACAACATGTCTAAAAAATGCTGCAGTCCGCCGGGCACAGTTCTAGCTCACACTGGGGTTTCTTCTTCACTCGACATGTTAAAGTATCTTGAGCGTAAAAGGATTGGAGTGGAGAAAGTGAAAACAGTAAAATATTAAAATACACTGTTCAATCCTCTCTTTTGTGTGTGTGTGGGCCAGTCTTGTGAAGGCTGGGCATCTCATTAACAGCAATAGAGGAAGCCAGGGAAGGGTGGCAGTGTTAGTGAGCCAGGGATATCCCCATCCTGCAGCCTGCCTGACATAGTGACCCCTCCTTCCTTGCTTTTATAATTCCCTCCTCTATTAAAGTGCTTCACCTTGGGCCGCACCGCTTCATCAGTCCAGGGGTGAAGATAGATCATCATCCAATCACACGTTCAGAGGATGTTTTGGGAAAGTTGTTAGACCACCTCTGTTTGAAAGGTGTTCTTCAGTGTGGCCTCTTTCAGACTCTGAACCAGGCGGGGGTGTGAAGGACGGGTTTGTCTTAGGGAGGTCTGGTGGTGTATTATTTCAGTTTCCTCTGATTGTGTTGCCCTCCCCTCAGGATACTTAAAACTAGAAGCCACATAAAAACACATCTGAAGACAAAAGCTAAAATAACAACCCAGCGTATCCCCCTTTGTATGCTGTATAGCAAAAAAGACAGGAAAAGGCACACAGTGAGGGTGGGTGTGTTTTTTTGTTACGTGTGCATGACATGTGTATGTGTGCACATTTACGGTTGTGTGTGCATGCCATGTGCATGTAAAATTAAGTGAATTTTGTGCCATTCAGTACAGTACAGTGTGTGTCTTTTGTTATCTATCAACCAGGCCTGGTGAGTGTCTCTGTGTGAGCCTGTTGGGTTTTTGTCCTGGTGGTGCCAGCTGCACACAGGGCAGGTGAGACGCCTGCTGAATACTAATGGTGCCATGAAAGCCCCGAGTGCGACTCAGACATGGTGAAGTGAATACTGATTTAATTTATTTTTTGCTGAATCACAGCCCAACAAAACACACGGAGACAAGCACAGAGGACGCACTTTGCTTTTAATGAAACAACTAAAATTAAACTAAATTAATCCACCAGTGAAACTGTCCTTTTGAAGAAGCAAACAGAGCGACAAAAGCTACCGGGGGAGTTAGCTTAAAATGTACGTCAGCCTATGAAAAAGTATCTTGCTTGCGTGCTTGTTAATGCTAGCATCCCCCTTTTAACATATTCACAAAAACACTCACCAGCTTAGCAGCTTAGATACCGTTTCCCTGATCGGACCCTAGAAACACAACTTCCTGTTAAGGCTCTGCATCCTGAGCACAACAAAAGAACACTCTCCTTGAGGGGCCACAGTGTAGAAAAAACAAAGCAGAGTTTTCTATGCAATAGATGGACTTGGCAGGACAGCACTCCACATGCACCTGAGCTGTGTGTTAATATATAACTGTGTCAGCTTATGTGTCCCACATTGCAACAACATGTAACCCAGTTCTGTCCTCCGTGCTTAATGAAACAAATCAGTCATGCTTAATCCTGGCCCCCTTCTATGGCCCTGGCCTATCTTGTGAAGGACACTGTGGAACTCTTTCATTTATAATAGTCACCTGCTTCCTGTATCCATCTCCAAATGGTGGTTGCAAATGTAAACCCTGCTTTAAGTTTCCTTTAAAAATATATTAATTATAGTTTGGATTTAAATTGGCAATACATGCCCCGTGCAAGGTCAAAAATGCATATGTAGTTTTTGTTTTGTCCTATGTGTCAAGGTGCAGCCTACCTGGTAGAGTGGCCTTGAAGCACATCTGTGAGTGTGCAATAGATGCAGGGGGGTAGGAAGGTTCCTGGCATGCACACGGATGCGTCGGAGGGCCGTGGAGGTGAGAGTCCACAGCAGACCCTGACGAGTGCACACCGACTCGTCTAAACCCAACAACACGGCCTCCATCGCTGCACACTGACTTCAAGCTCTCTGCGATGAGAGAGCACACATCTTCAGTGTGGTACTCACGGTTTGGCAGTATGAGCTGATATCAGAGGGATATCCCCAGGTATCACGTTAACAAACTTTTTAATTGCACAGGTGAGCCAGCCATCACAGGTAAATATCCACAAAGACCCATGTAATCAGGAGGAATTAGCCTTCAATGTCTTGATACCACTCCAGCTCCTAGTAGATAATAATTAGGTCATCTCTAGAGAATAGACAGGAAGAGAGAAAGAGAAAGACAGGAAAACCCTGTGGCTGTCTGTCTCTCTACTTCCGTCCCTCTCCTCTGTGTCCTCAGAGTCTCTCGGATTCCGCGGTCCGATGCCCTCCTCAAGGTCAAACTCTTGCAAGTCCTTTACTGTCCCAGTCCCACACAGCGAGTGGTCCCCGCTGACTCTGTCTCTCTCTCCCTCTCCTCTTCCTCCTCCCTTCCTCTCTCTTTTCTTCTCACTGAAGCAAAGCTCAAGACTCTATTGGTCAAGGCGTCACAAACACAAAAAATGTCCCACTAAGGAAATGCAGCCGGTCTCTTTAGCCTCCCTGACTGGTTGGTTGGTAGTTGTTTTTAAAGAGATATGCACTCTAATGCTGCAGCTGACACCAATAAGAGAAACCAGAGAGCGGAGCGGACGACAGCACAATCTCTCTCTCTCTCTCTCTCTTTCTCTCTCTCTCTCTCTCTCTCATTATCATTATAGTTTTCAAGGAGAAAGGGATGCGCTTATAGGCTGCACACCTTCTCACACACACCTGGGCAGTCTGGACACTGTCTGTATGTTTGTTGTTCTGACTTTAGGGAAAAATACACACTCAAACAAACACACATGCATATTCATACTGTGGACAAGAATGCATGTGTTCATGTGTACACAGATGCTGATATTTGCTCTCCAAAGACAGAAGTATGATACTTTCTAATGGCACTGGGACTTCAGACAAATCTTTAAAAAATTTTTTTTTTTTTAGAAATGAGAAATCTTTCCTCTGGGCCAGTTTTCCCAGGCTGGAGTATCCTGACCTGACCCCCCAAAAAGGAAAAATCAAATCAAGAACATCTGAGCTGCCTGCTGCTACTCTCTAAACACACTATCCATGGCTGCACAGAATATACAAAGCATGCAAAATATGACCGATTACATCAAACTTAATTGTTAACTTGAGATACAATACCACAATGAAGCTTACATTCGATTACACACACCCCACCCATTTGCAACAATGGCCACATGGAGGCATTACAACCCCCACATACAACCTGTGCCAAGCCTACAGTGAGTCTGTGTGTGTTATCCATGCAAGTCCGTGATAAACTCATAGCTCAACAGCCCTGCTAAAACAGCAGGGCTTAACCGATCGATGTTCTCTGTGTGTTATGTCTGATATGAATGCTAAAATTACTCTGAAATCGAACACAGACACATACTCTGTCTAGCTTCAGCAGACCCTTTCTCGATCTTCGGGGGTCGCAAAGGATTTCAAATACAGTCAGTCTGAACATTTAACAAGAGTGAAGCTAAAGTGTCTGATGTTGTTTTACGGCCGAGCCGATTCCATTTTTCCACTTTCCTCAGCGAGCCTTGATCAATAGCAAATTCAATAACTCTGTACTGTATAGTAATTCTCTGCCTTACATACCAAACCCAATGTGATTGCGGGTGGATTAAATGGCCTTTTCCTAGCCCACTCTGATTCATTGAGGGGGTTTATCGATGCAAAGGGGTCACTCCTGTAACTGCTGAGTTGGTGTGTGTGTGTGTAGGTGTGTGCTTAGACATTGTTGTGCTGCTCATACCAATGGTTTGTTACTGAATGTCAACATAACCGTGAGTAAGTTCCTGCATTGACATTAATCAACTGTAGTTTTTTAAATTGTAGTTATTAAAGGATATGTAAGTGATATGGTCCTTTTAGCTAACTTCCTGTCATAGACTGTAGTGAGCGGTCCCCTCCCTCGTCCCTACGTCATCACCAGATGAACGCGCAACCGTCGCAAGTTATCGTTCACGGACACAGAGACCCGCCACTTTATAGCGCTCTGGCTCCTTATTGGATAAAAACGGGATACTCAAAATTTGATCTTGCACTTACTGCAAAGCTGAATGACTGGGAGGCCTGTTATGAACTGCGCATAATGTTTAATTGATTGCTGTATGAATATGGAGAGATTTAACACGTATACTAACAAAGAAATATTACTTATCCTTTTCCACAATGAGAAAATACTACTCTTGTCTGATCTGACAGTTTGCTTTCTCTCTCACTGCGTGTGTAGGCCTACTACTTTATCTTTCGCTCTGTATATTGCACAGATAGCTTACTGAATGGATTGCAGTTAGGTCACAACCCTTCCCAAAAATCCAGGAAAGAACATGCATTCAAAGTTTATTGCATTAAGCTACTATTTCATTTTACAAACCCCATGCTGCCTCTTGCTTTCCACAGCACCGGTTGTTTCCCATCCCTCTGTCTCATGGCCTCATGTCCGCCCTCTCATAGTGTCTCTTGAGAAAGCCATATTGAGGAATGTGCGGCATTCTATATAGCGTGAACTTTCCAATACGAATCAGAGCTTGGGCCCCGGAGCTACTCACAAAGTTCCGGCCCCCTTCCACCTCACAGTCAACGTAATTTACGAGGGGTGAAACATATTTGTTGTGGTAGGGAGGGAGGCGGGGAGGTTAGGTATGACAGTGCACCGCCCGTTCCCATGATTCTGTGTGTGCACAATGTCCCGCTGAATCCTGGGAAAGGTCATGCGGGCCCTGTGATGTAAACAGTCTGCAACAGAGTGTCAGCTGGCGTTACCATAGCAATAACAGGGAAGGGGGGAAAAAAGAAACTATTTTGCGATCATCAGCCTCGTGATGGACAGAATTTGAAAGCCAAAGGGCAAACAAAATCTTTGTGTTATTTGCCTTCTGTCTCACACACAACATCTACACATAAGGAGGATCAATAAGCTGCAAACCTGTTCTCACATTACAAGTTAGTGAGGACAGTTTCTGACACAGACCGGAAAAAGCTCAATCCAGGAGAGGACTCGTTCACCTTCTCTACACCTATCACCTGCTGTCACTGCTCTTTTATTTTCGCTCTCTCACTTTCTCCATCTCTCCCTCTTTCATCTCTTCCTCATATCCTTCTTCTCTATCTCTCAATCTTCTTTCCCGTGCTCTCTGATCTCCGCTCAGGCGTTTAATACGAGAGTGCAGGCGAGCCAGAGAGAGAGAGAGAGAGAGAGAGAGAGAGAGAGAAAGAGAGGGAAAGGAGAGGAGAGGAAGAGGGAGAGCAGTGGAGGGAAATGGGTCACAGACGCTATAAATTCACAATAACATTCTCAGCTGAGGCACTGTGGCGCACAATTCACCCAAAAAAACAAAAAAAAACAAAGAGAGTTGAATGTGAGTGTGACAGACGGGAAGGAAGTCGTGCAGGTATACTATACACATGCACTTTTTCCTTCTTCTTTTAACTAGCGGCAATAAACCTATTGCATCTGGCTTTGGCAGGCCTACATTTCTTATAGACTCATTTTCCACACACACCCCCACACACACACACACACACACACACACACACACACACACACACACACACACACACACACACACACACACACACACACACACACACACACACCACTGTGACAGAGATTATAAGTGACATACGTGAAGAGACCCAGTGTAAAATTCAATTCCGATCAGTCTAGTTTAATGTGATTGTATTAGGTGGGTGCAAGCGGGAAAATCAATAACATAACGTAATGTGGTTCGAGAGGGAGCGAGCAAGAGATGGATGAGAGCAGGGAGCTTCTTTATGTGTGTGTGTGAGAATATACTGTATATGTGCATGGCACGCCATAGGTTTCAGTTTTCCCTGTTCCCATGTGTGTTTAGAATAACTAATGTGAAACTGTGCATGTGTGCAATGAAAGATCCCCATGATGACACAAAACCTTTGAAGTATCAGGACTTGCAAGTCTCCTAATATAAAAGTTGACCTAGTTCATGCGTACTATGCTGTAATATTCTACAAAACACACGCACAAAGAGGTAGTTCACTCAAGTAAGCGTGCGCACACGCTCACACGCACACACTCTCAAGCTAATCATTCTCTCCACTTTGCCTAGCAGATAAATATTAATGAGGATTACCATGTTACTGCAGTACACCCACGGGAAAACAAGAGACTGCACCTCTCTCACTCTTTCCTTCTGTCTCTTTCTAACCCTTTCCCGCTCTGTCTCTCTTTGTCACTCATGTACACCCACCCACACACACACACACACACACACACACACACACACACACACACACACACACACACACACACACACACACACACACACACACACACACACACTCACAAACCCTCGCAGACGAGCTCCAACATCTTTAAGTTTAAATTGTATTTTTTCCCCCAAGTCTTCTTTCTATTCCTCTTATTCTGTCATAGCATGAATCACACACACACACACGCGCACACGCACGCAGACACACACACAGGCACACACACACAAACACACACACACACACACACACACACACACACACACACACACACCATGAATAAACCCCTTATGAGTGAGTCACAGACAGTGCCTCCGTTCTCATTGAGTCTTGTTATCTCTGTCTCACAAAGGGCACAGATTGTGCCGGGATATTTAAGGAACATTTCGGGGTCTCCACATCCTGTTTGGAGGGGGCAGGGGTGGAATTCAACCGAATCCTTTCCCATCAACTCACGCTCATCTGTTCCACCATCGGCCACCATCTCTATCTTAAAAGGATTCCATGTAATGCAGTCATTTCTGAGAATAGAGCAAGCAGACATAATGAAGAAATATCTCTGGGCACGACACTAGGGGATGTTTTGGCAGAAGACAGAAGAGTCCACTCTCACCATAGCTACCATAGCTATCTACGGCAAACTGTCTCCATAGAGAAGACACATTAACCAGCAGCTCACTGCCTTGGGCCTTCACTCACAGTCAATGGGTGATCATCATCTCCTCGTTGTTTGACCGCGCTCTGTTAAGGTTTACTTTGAACTTGCTCTCACACAGCTGTGCTGCGTGTCTATGGGTCTGCGGGTTGATTTTGGACGGGGAATAAAAGACTGCAAAGAAAGAAAAAAAAAATCATAGCAAGAGAGTGATGAAAGAGACAGGGAGGAGAGGAGGGTGGGAGTCTCCCATGTGCCCCCCCTCCATCCCACCCCCGTTTCCTCCCTCGTTCAAAAAACATTCTTCCTCCTGAGCTGCCTTGGGGAGAAAAGGGGGTCCCCTTTCATGCCAAACAGGGTGTGGTGGTGGTGGTGCAAGAGAGGGGCCTTCAGGAGCTTTTAACTTTGTTTATTCCCCACCTCTTTCCCTCTCTCTCTTTTCTTCCCCTCTTTCCCCTTTTCTTTGTCTCTTTAATTGGACTGACCGACCGACAGCTCTCTCACCTATACAGTCCAGTGGGGGGCCTGGCTGAGTTTCCCTGGGAATCAATACTGTAGCATGGCAGCACAGAGTAGTGGGGGCCAAAGCTCAAAAGTGGAAACAAATACAAAATGGAAACTTATTTTTGAATGTTGGTCCTCATGGTTCCCCACATCAACTTAGCAGCTGCTCAAATGAATCTTGACTCTAACGTGGAGATAATTAGATCAGGCCTAATGAGAAACAAAGGGGGAATTCAACCTGACCAGCAGAATGCCTTGAGTCCGACGCTGACCTTCTCCGTGATTGGTGCAGCAGACGGTAACGTTTAAAAGGTAACAAGGATCGATTAGTATTCCTGCCTCGCCACCACTTGCCTGGCTGCTTCTTCTAGCTTTCGGTGGGGCCTGTAGCGGTAAATTACAGTCATGCCCATTGTCTGTTTGCATTCCCATTCGGCTCATGAATTTGTGTGTGTGTGTGTGTGTGTGAACTTCTCCTTTACCCCGACAGTGATCCATCCCTCCCACCTTTAAATCCCTCGCTCCCCTGCGGTGCCCCTGACAACAACATGTTTCCTTGGAGAGCGATTCAACCTCGTGAAAACTGAAAAATAAATAATTCGCCTGTCTTCGCTCACACAGACTCACACAGACTCACACACACACACAGACTCACACACACACACACACACACACACACACACACACACACACACACACACACACACACACACACACACACACACACACACACACACACACACACACACACACACACCTCGCTCCTTCTCTCGCACTCCTCTCCTCCCTTTGTTTGTCTGTTGTTTTTTGTTCGTTCTTAATTTCACAGAGAAAGGAGTTGAGCAGCTTAACATGATAGCGGGACAACAAAGGCGGGTGGATAATCTTAATGCAGACCGCTCACTGAGGTAATCTAGACAGAAAACATCCCCTAAAAAGAAGATGTTTTTTCCAAACTGTCAACACCGACTGTGCAATGTATTCCATCAGGATACACTGTAAACACACCTGGTGTTTTTGCCATAAGTCCCTCTCTATCCCACTTTATCCACGTTCCTTTCATCTGTTGCCGTGTCATTTTCTCAAAACAGTTGGACTGTTGCGACGAAAGTTACGCAAGAGCCAGAGAGAGAGAGAGAGAGAGACATGAAAAGTCCAAGACAAAGACAGGATTTTTGAACATTGACAAAGAGGAGTAGAAGGAGACAATGAGGTACAGAATGTAAGGTGATTCCTAAAGAGAATGAAGGGGGGAGTAATCAAGTTTGCCCACGCTTTTATTCTCCTGTTCCAAACGAGGCATGTTTTGTCCATGTGTCATAGCTGTTGACCGTGAACAGAGATGGCTATGTTCTCCTTGTAGGTATATATTACTCAATTAACGTTGATAGAAATCGCACATCCATCATAAAACTACAGACACAGACCATTCATCTGAATTAGCTGAGTGAGTGACAGGGCACAGATGAGGAGACGATCTGTCTTTGTCCCTCTCCGCAATCTGGGATGATGCATTTATGAATTATCTTTCAAAGCAAAGCAATTGCATTTTTTGTTTTTGCTGAAGGATATTTCAAAAATAATAAGGCTTTCCGAGTGTGCAAATCGTTATAGCTGGATTATCACTGACTTGCAGCAATTAACTTCTCTCCGCTTCAACATTCCGCACACCGCTCTGTCGGCTGCCTATTCCTACGGACACAAGATTTTGTCAATATATTTTTTTCTATGCATGCTGCTCACGCGGTTGCATAAGGCAGGGGATGGGGCTATAACGCAATGAGTTATCTAACATGACAAGTCAGAGCAGGACAAAGCTGCAGCTGTGTGTGTGTGTGAATATGGGCTGTGAAAGTATTTCAGTGGCTCAGTGTGGGGACTAGGGGAAGGTGAAGTCATAATAACCCTGCCAGACAGTCAACCTTCATAGAGCCTCTGGGGTAGAAGAAGAAGCCTATAGATCAGAGAGCTTTGTTCACCTGCTGCCATCGCTGATGGAGAAGAGCTACTCAAAAATAGTCTGATGATTTAAATGTATCTCCTCAAATGTCACTGTTCTCTCTGCCTGTGTGGCCATTCTTTTTTGAAAATACGATGCTCCCTTTGGTTCCCCTTACACAGCGAGCTGATGCGCATGGTGGTGGGCCTTATACAGTATAAAGCTAGTGAGTGAGTGTATGTAAATCACAACAAGTAATCCCCTCCTTCAGGCTGTCGCTACACAGCTGGCTGCAAGAAAGATGGGTTGAGGGAGGCAGAGAAAGGAATTGCAATCAGGAGAGAGAGAGAGAGAGAGAGAGAGAGAGAGAGAGAGAGACAGTGAGAGAGAGAGAGAAAGAGAGACCTCCCTCCATTCCTGTGAGAAGAAATCTGCTTTTCTTCATTAATTATGCTGATTTGAGTGTGTGTGTGTGTGTGTGTGTGTGTGTGTGTGTGTGTGTGTGTGTGTGTGTGTGTGTGTGTAGGTGTGTGTGTGTGTGTGTGTGTGTGTGCGTGTGTGCACATGTGCAAAAAGCACCAGCCAATCAACCAGTAGCAATTGCTTCCTTCAAAAGGACAGTGAATATCCAGCTTCCTCAAATCAAGCCGCATTGTGCTAGCCAGCCATGCAGGCTCTGTTCCAGTAAATCAGTTTTCCAGCCAGTTAATGACACATGATTGGATGACACATGAGGTCTTCCCTAAAGCATCAGAATAAATTCTAACCTACAAAATAGCCCTCAAGTCGCTTACTTCAGTGCACCTGGACTAGAAAAGCAATCTGTGGCAAAGACATCCGGTCGTGTTTTTGAGAAGGTTATGTGACAGTATTTTTTTTTGTTGAAGGAGGGGAGGGGAATATGTACCGCATGTCTGGGCTTATTAAAACAGAAGCAGTTCCCATCCAGTATATGGAAGCCACGCTGTCATTAATTAGACAGCGTTCACAACAGTACGTGTGTGTGTGTGTGTGTGTGTGTGTACATGCATGTGTGTGCATTACTGTACACATTCAATCAGAGAAAGAGAGAGAACTTCAAAGAGACCAGGGAGTCTCCGAAGAGCTTGTGGCATTCAGAAGTCACATTCGCTCAAAGAGGCGTGTTAATGAAAACTAAAGTCGCATTGCATCAAGCGGGGAAGACTTCATTCAATTGGGTATGATGATCCCCATAAGCGCCTGGTGATTTTTGGAAGCAGTGTGGATGAGCTGTAAGCCTGGATCGCTCATCACCTGCACACACACACACCTGCACACACACACCTGCACACACACACACACACACACACACACACACACACACACACACACACACACACACACACACACACACACACACACACACACACACACACTACTTCAGTTTGATTTGCTTAATGCCAGTGTATTAACATGAAATGAAAGAGTGCGCTGGCATGCATCACAGAACAAATGCCACGGGGGAATCACTCACAAGATAGGCTACACTCACTCGCAGCTGTAAAGTGAGTGGGCCACTTTCTTTAACGCACATCTCAGCTTTTTTTCTCACGTTGTAAACAAGAGCAATGGAGGGTGAATCACTCGGCAGGTTAGAGCTTGTCTTCACGACTGACACAAAAAGGGTATAACTTTGCAGCACACACATTCCAACTCTAAGCTTAGCTGGAGACTATTATCTACTGCTTCAAGCCCACACCCTCCAGATTTACACCAAACACATAAACAACACTGAGGCTTCTGATGCCTGGCAGACAAGTTGAATTCCAATGTGTGAGAGAAACTCCCCGGCAGGAAAGCATCCAGCTACTTAAATCAAGCTGAAGGCGACGCTATGTGTGTCTTCGCTTGATAAAGGAGGGGGAAAATAACTTGTGCCTGAAGTGCGTTGACAGTGACGGGCAAAACTAGCTGCTCTCAAAGACAGCTCTCCCACGGTGAGACTACCCTGTAACCTTGACAAAAAAAACAGGAGGACCTCCGTGGCATACATTAGCAGTGACAGACAGACAGTGTGGCTGACAGGGAAGAGAAAAACACAGAGAAGTATTGTGTCCACCACGGCGGGAGAGATTAAAAGCTTTCCCTCTTGACTTGCTTGCCTGCCTTCCACCAACTCAAACCTAATACCGTCCCATGGATTAGGCAAGACCCGTCTCTAAATCCCCCAGTCACACACACACACACAACAGCACAGCCAACAGAGACTATAAGGAGAGACAAAGTCACACAAGAAAGTGGAGAAAGTGAGGAATTCTGGGAAAGTTCTCTTCTTCTGACTTACCCTCTCTCCACTGTTCCTCCGCAGAGTCCCCACCGGCAGCTTAAGCATCAGCCGGCGGGTTCTCCCGGGCGTCATGGCTCCCTGCACCACCATAGTGCTACTGCGCTCTAGAGTGTGTGTGTCCGTGGGTGTGTGAGCATGGGTGCGAGGTGCGTGGGAGGTGGGTGTCCTAGCCGTCCCTTCCAGCCTGGCAGCCGGGTGCTCCACGCGGGCTTGCGCGTGGGTCGCGTAAATAGATTAGGGAAAGAAAGTGAGTGATGTCAGTGTGTAGCCTACACACACACACACACACACACACACACGCACACAGCAGCCCCAACCTGCCACTTCCTATGTGCCTCTCCCTGCTTCTGCTTCCCTCTGTGGTAGAAGAACACTTCCCATTGCTGCTGCTCCTCTCAGCTGCGCTCCACTCTGCCGCTCACGAGGTGAATGAGAGAGTGTGTGTGTGTGTGTGTGTGTGTGTGTGTTTGAGAGTGTGTGTGAGAGGGAGCGCGCTTTGTCTCTCCTCTCTCTCTTCTCTTTTCCAGCCCCCTTCCTTCCCTATACCTCCCTGCCTCCCACATACACACTCTTCCTTCAGTTGGGGGGGCTTAACCAGGTCACTGGATTAATGTGACGTTACGGCTGTTATTAGCATACGCGCTCGTGTCACGTGCTCCAATAATAATTGTGTGTGAGCATACACAACACCCCCCCCACCATCATCCATCCACACACACCCACACACACACAGCTTTTACAGGGGATCACGTGGGGGACCTCAAAAGGAATATGGGATGTTTTGCCATCTGGTAGGGAGATTATCTTTGAAATCCCACATCCAGCTTTCTCTCCCAGCACTGTCTGTCTGGACTACGACACAAATGGGGGAGGGGGGGACACGCACACGCACGCACACACACACACACACACACACACACACACACACACACACACACACACACACACACACACACACACACACACACACACACACAGAAACACACACACGTCAAGCAAGCACAACCTTCATGCATGTAGATATTGACTTCGCTGTCACTTAATTTATCGTCTGCATGCGGAAAAGTGTGAAAATTGCCTGATTTTTCTTTTGCTCTTTTCCAAACATCTTCATGTGTGACAGCAGTGGAGCTGCAAGGCCTCATTCCCTGCAGAGATCTGTTATCATGATGGCTGCAGATTCCCCCCAAACCATTCTTTCAGCTGAGTCAGTCCTCCTGTATCCACCACAGTGGTCCTTACATCTCCATTAAAGCTATTGGACACATGAGTTACAGCTGCACCATAGTGACTTACTGTCATATTTCTCATCATCACTCACCACCAGCTCTGTTTGCCGTCTGCACATCTATACTAAACTGTCAGCTGATTAACTTAAGTGGATCAACAACACACACACACACACACACACACACACACACACACACACACACACACACACACACTAGGGATGTCCATGGTTAACTGGTTAACCGTTAACCGTTAAGAAGATATTTAACCGGTTAATACTAAAGGTTAAACGGTTAAAAAAAATCTTAATTTCTCTGAAATCCGGACTCTTATTTTGATATCGCTAAACCGGATGTAAGAATGCCAACTCTCGGTAAAGAATGAAACGAGTAGTGTAGGCTACTCTCAACTTTATAATAGGTCCATGGTACGCTCCCAGTCACAACTTATGGTCACAACACTCTCCTGCCATGTGTTTGTATAATTTAATTAACAGCGTGGGCTCCCGCTAGCATAACATAGCGCTAGCATTAGCCTTCTTGAGGTGGATGCTGTCCTGCATCTATCACCGTCTCAGTGAGTGTGTGAGGGAATGACAGACAGCCAGGCAGTGAGTGCCCGCCCCCTGCACAGACACAGGTCTGCCATGATTGTGTGCCAGGATCAACAGCGAAAATCCGTCTTAAACAAAAGCATCGTTATGCAGTACTGATAACATCGGAGCTTATCAATACTACGGTCTTTCAAAATGTTGCCCCGTGCTCAGCACTACTTAGCACCGGGTTTCGGTAGACTACCCATCCCCTAAGTCTGCGTGTGTGTATAAATGTCCCTTTTCAGTCACTTATTTCACTTTCTGCTCCTACATTCTCATACTAGACCTCTTCTCACAACAGACAAGGTGCCGTGTGAATGTCAAAATGTAGGCATTTAAATTGGCTACTGGTCCCTGAATTGTTTTTAAATTAATATGCCGGTCCTTGGAACAAAAAAAGGTCGGGAGCCCTGCTATAATGTTTCATGTATGTCACTATGAATAGGCTACATTAAATCTTAACGGTTAACCGGTTAATAACCGTTAATTCTGGTGGTTAACCGGTTAAAGAAAAAATTCTAAATGGCCATCCCTAACACACACACACACACACACACACACACACACACACACACACACACACACACACACACACACACACACACACATATTTGCAGATGTTCGATCTCTACATATGCACGTAGGTTGTAGCACATGTATGGCCGGCCGGTTCAACTATAGAAGAGCAAGCAGATCTCTTGTATGGGATAGATAGGTAGCTGTTGTAAGCCAGTACACTGGATTATAACCAGAAAGATTTAGCTCGTTCATCACAGTTATGAGTTGACAGTTGACAGCAGGTCAGAGGGTATGAAATCAGATTAAAGCCACCATTCTAAATGAGCAACCAAACAAGCCTCATCCATCCCCACCACAAACCCTTTTTTTTTCAACCGACCTAGCAAGTATAGGTTTAGTGACATGATACTGTATATGCCACGCTCACGTAGTCACACACACACACACACACACACACACACACACACACACACACACACACACACACACACACACACACACACACACACACACACACACACACACACACACACACACACACACACACACACACACAAGTACAAAAAAAACACACACATTGTGATAAAGCCGAATATACAGGAAAAAATCCTCCGCAGTGGCAATCCCCAGTAAGCATTATTTATTCAATGCCCTGGCCCACATCAGTGTGTGAGTGACTGTGGCCTACATGAGAAATATCAGAGGGCTATTTATAAACTTTGTGTGCAGACATCCAGGTCTTGCAGATGGACGTGCTTGAGGAATTGAAAAAGGAGAGCGAAGGACTCGCTTCAGTTCTGTGCTTGCTTGTTTTGTTTGTGGTACTCTTTGTGTGGCGAGCGTGTGTTTAATGTAAATTCAGACAGCGATGACTCTGCAGATTCGTGAGACAAAAGCCTTGCATTGCTTTCACAGGGTTCTTGTACACACAACTCTAACAAGGGAGATGACAATACTCCCTCCTAATTGAACAGTAAATAATGTGTGTTTGTTTTTGTTGTTTGTTCTCCTCTGCTGCTCTCGTTTTTTTCAAATTCCACTGCCTCAAATCTAGTGAGGTAATAAGCGCTCGCCATGACAGGGGGTTGGAAAAACAAACAACATGTTACTATTCTGGATGCTTCAGGCTAGATGAACAATGACCCATTTCAGTCAACAAACACACGCACGCACGCACGCACACACACACACACACACACACACACACACACACACACACACACACACACACACACACACACACACACACACACACACACACAAATAAAGGCTATTTGAACGCCATGAAACAAATATGTGAAATACAAATGTTGCACACATCACACAGAAAATCTGGCTAAAAATATTGGAGTTTCTGACAGCATTCAATATGCTTGATCAGTTCACAAAAACTGTCCTCAGAATGGTAAGGTGTCAGAGGTAACATGTTATAATAACACATTACCCAAAAGCATCTGCAGATAACAAGAGAAAGAGAGGGAGAGAGAGAGAGAGAGAGAGAGAGAAAGAGAGAGAGAGAGGGGGGAGAGAAAGAAAATAAGAAATTATAGAGAAAAGATCACTACCTGCCTGGTTACATGAGATGCTAATGAGTGAGGGGGCAAACAAAGCATCTGGCTTGTCTGGGTAAGCTCTATACTGCGTGTGTGTCTGTGTGAGTCTTTGTTCATTGCTGTAAGACGAAGAAGAAGAAGAAGCAATGGTTCTCAAGAGCAGAATTCTGGCATTGTTACACATTCATTTACCCTGATAGCCCAGCCAGTCTCAGCCCACGGCGGTCTGACTCATCCCTATGGTCCTGCTCCTCCCTGTGTGTTGGTGCGTGCTTGCTTGTGTGTGTGTGTGTGTGTGTGTGTGTGTGTGTGTGTGTATGTGTGGGCGGGTGAGTTTATGGAAATGCCCTCTAGCTGGACTCACTCCCCATCCCAGGCAGGGAGAGAGGGGGTTGTATGTTTATGTTTTCAAGACTCCGCAAAATTACAAAGGGTTGTGTTACACACCGCCAGGATATGCAGATACACGGTTAAAATGGCTCCAACAGTGCCACCCAGATAGCTTAATTCAATTCCTTTTCTCACTGTGTTCTCCTTGCAAGTGCTTGCTAAGCGAGAAGGAGATGAGCAGAAAAGCGGGCCTTCACACCCTTCATCGGGGCCAGAACCAATCATGGGAAAAACACTTTCACATGCTCGGGAATGTTGCAGATAGTCTGTGAGATTATTTTAAGGGGAAATGAGGACAAATTAAAATAAAGAAAATAGGGCATATTGATATTTGAGAGAGATTTGGTGGAACGCGTGGGACAGGTTTTCCGGGTCAAACCGTGTCGCTCGGCACAACATCTGCTAAACCCACAGTGAGGTGACTGCTGTGTGTGCATGTGTGGGCGTGTGCACATGCTGTTTGTCTGCCTGCTTGTGTGTCTTTGATTATGATTAGCATTGCAGCCCGACAAAGGGAATGTGGACTGAAAAATCCCTCTCCATCTTTGCATGCGCACTGTTCATAACCTGGTAAAAAAAACTGCACTTTTTTCTGAGTGCAGTTCACATTCAAGCTAACACACTACCATCACACAGTCATCATCGCCTTAATGGAATTCGAATATCGTTCCAGTGCGCCAATCAGTAGTCTATGATGAGGGCAGCGGCAGACTTGAATGGGGCACTAGATGTGCAATTTGTCCCAGTGAATAGCATACGAGGCATCTGAATTATTCACCCAGGTCTATACTGGAAAAGCCTCTGCATGTACCAGGCCAGTTGACAACAGAATCTGGACCATGTCTAGGATAGAAATTGGAGGCGAAATGGTTACGGCGGAATGGTTAATGGAGGTGCACGTAAAAATTGTATCAAGCTTATGGTTATAGTATTTTCACAATTTATTTGGATAATTGTGCAGTCTAACGAGGGTGGGGATTAATGGGGATGGAAAATCGAGACACAACTACTAAATCGGATCATATTACTCAAATTTAATTCGGGGGAAGCCACATTTTCCCCAGAACTTTATGTAATATCACATAATTGGTTTGATTATAGCTTTTGCTTCTGAGCCATATAGACCAAATCGAGAGAGCCACGCCATTGCAATTGCGGACTATTACAATGAGCATGGGCATTGTAGTTTGTTGTTGAGTGTGATTTGCTACATACATTGTTCTGGTGTTATACATTCACACCAGCCAGCAAGTATTGATTAGTGTATTAATAATCTGCTACTGAAAGATGTCCCCTATAAATGCGCTATATACTCCTCTTTGATTCATGGTAAAAAAAAGTGCAGTGATTAGCTGTTTGAGCAAATAATTTACTCTGTAACATTAAAAAACGCAAAAAATAAACTAAAGACTTCAGTATGAATGAATGGGTTAGGCCCTGAATGCCAGAGACACGTTGGGAAATGATGGATTTGTTGACAATAAAAACAAATACACCAAGATAGCCTTACAAAAAATCTGACATCTGGAGCGTACTGATAGCCGTATGGTGAAAGCCCATAACACATTTCTACAACATCCCGAGTGAGATTCTAGCTGGGGAACCTATGTTGCATGGCGCCACTCTGATGTAAAGCACTCGGAATTGCCTTTTTGCTGAAAAGCTACTTATAAAATCTGTGCTAATCAAATAAACGCAAAAGAATAAGCATGACAAAAAGCAAGGTAACTAAGGTCGAATGAAAAGCACTTTGAAATCCCTCCAAAGTTATGCCTCGTGATCTGAGAGGACTTGACATTGTGACTCCAGCCTCAAAACCGATCAATACCGATGTCAGATTAATGTAGACGCGTTGATGTTGTTTTGGTGGCGAGTGAGGGAAGGTAAGAGACAGAAAAATGTAGAGGGAGGAGATAGAAAGGAGGATAAGGTCATGAGCTTGCTATTATTGAACAATTTTGTCACTGTGACTGGGTGTAATGGGTGACACAATGGGTGACACACCCATTACATAACAGAATGGTCACGCATAACACACCCAGTCAATAGCCTCTATCACAGCCTATTGCACTACAGTACAACAAAATTTAACAGTATACGCTGGGGAATAGGTTTTTGCAAAAAGCACAGAGATAGACATAGACAATGCGATGATACAATAGTGGACACAGTGTGCAAGCTCTTGGTATCAGTACGTCACAGTGTTTGTGCTCCTGGCTGACTGAATGCCCCCCGGCGACCACAGGCCCATTGTGACAGACCAGCAGCTCTCCCAAAGATACAAACTATAGTGTTTTATGGCTGCTGGAAGAAAGAGGGGGAGGACAGGACTGAAAAGAGCAGTGTACTACAGCTGTGATGGAAACAATCCTATCCAGCTGAGGTCTTCCTCTGTCAGAACAGAGACAGAGACAGGGGGGGGGGGACAGAGGAGGGAAAAAACAAGTAATCAGCGAGGAGAAGAGGAGAATGAGAGAAGGAGTGTTTTTGCTCTGCCTCCAGGCCTCTGTCACTGGAATGATGAGGACGACGGTGGGGGGAAGAGAACAAGGCAGGTGGAGATGTTTTGCAGGGCGCGCAAGGAGGAGATTCAATTAAACTACACAAGGACTGAATGCATTTTTAATCACAGGCAACGCTTCGTTTTCCTGACGTGACTGTCAGCCTTTGTATGAGAGTGTGAGGCGGCCTCTCTCTCTCTCTCTCTCTCTCTCTCTCTCTCGCCATCCTCCACTTGCAGCTCACACAGCTCAATACAATACAAAGCAGCTTTGGCAGATGCTGATGTGACGCAATGAACGGACATTTTACAGCAGCCAGAAAAGAAAAAAAAATCCAATCACCAGATACAGATTGTGGCACTATTTTAATCATGTCAAAAGGGTCCTGTCACTGTGTGTGTGTGGCAGCATTGCCATGTTCAGTGTTCATGGCTTTTCTTATTAGATTTTCTGAATTCTGAGCTGGTAAATGCGTGCCTCTGTAACCATGTCGTGTGCAGTCAAGTGCTTTGAATCTACGATAGATAGCGGCCTTGAATGAGTGCACACAAGATATAAAAGTGTTGACCGGAAAAATCTACAAAGGTCTACCAATGTCTCGACTACTCCAGCCTCCCTGCGAGCAATCCAGGCTACAAAATGATAGTGACCTCCTTTTCCTTGTAGTAAAAAGAGGTTGTAAAGGAAACTCGCTGGCTCGGATCCTCCCTGCTCTCCTGAATCATTCATACGCGCAGTGGTGCTAATGAAAATAGCTGTGCGCGCCCTCGGATATAGCTGTGCGCGCCCTCGGATATGGCTGTGTGCGCTCGGCTGCTGCTTCAAGCCAAACGAGCAGCACAGATAGCGCTATACGGAGTTTCCTTCTCTACTGGAGGATGGATGAGCACCGTCATTACTCTAACGAGCCTTAATATTTCCTCTAACGACCCCTGTCTCAGCTTGCTGCTGGGGTTAATTCACACGTTCGCTTAAATGTATGCTGACGACACCCACTTATACTGAAGTCACACACTATACAAAAGAAAAACCCTCAATGAATACAGTTTTTTTCCCTGCAATCTCTCCTGTTTTGGAACAGTCTGACACAATGTTTTCAGTGGTATAGATGCCGGATCCATGATAGTATTCAACTCCCTCCCCTGCCTTTATTTGATGGTTCACTAAAGTAGTCCTCTTCTTAGTTTATGCCTGTGTGTCTTTAAATGTGTGTGTTTGTGAGCTCATGTGTTTGCTTGTACGCATCATGCATGCATTGCCATGTGGCGTGCTCAGTAGGGAAATCGGCATGGAAAGCCTAGCATGCAGGCTATTTGAATATTTCTCATTTACGTATGCAAAGTGGCCAGATAGATAACCCTCGGTTTTCCAGCCCCTTCCAACAATTAGAGATATAAATAAATAAGCAGCCTAATTAGGGTGCTGAAAGGAAATGTGGAGGAAGAGGAAGTGTTTTTCCTGACTCCCGTCTCAAACGCATTGCATGAATAATCCAAATCCTATTCGGGGCCATAAACACTAATCTTTTATTGCTTTCGGTCATGAATCATATATTATGAAAATGACCAAATCTCCAAAGTAGGTTGATAGATTCAGGGGGATCATATATCAGTGAAATCGATGCTCTGAGGCCATGGAATGAGTGCAGTGATAGTGTTCATTGGCAGTAGAGTATATGTGAGAACAGATTACAGATTACTGGTCCCTCCAACAGATGCCTGTGCCTGTAAACAATGTTAAAAGGAAACAGCAGCTTAACGACCAAACTCATTACAGTAGCAGGCAGCTCACAGCAACCAGGGATTTGGATGTCGTCTCTACAGTGTGTGTGTGTGTGTGTGTGTATGTGTGCATTTATTGTGAATACATGTGTGTGTGTGAGTGAACGTTTGTGAATCTGTGTGGTTGAGGGATGCAGTGTCGGGCACTTTTTCATTCCAACAGCCGAATGGCTTGTAAACCACAGGGGCCCCGAGTAATCTACCTCTAACCGAGCGTCACGGCAAATAGAAATCTGACGATCACATCCATCAGACTTTCCTTCGTCTTCTCATTCCACTTGCATCCCTCATTTCCTTATTCTCAATCCTCGCTTCCTTCACTCGGCTATTTTATTTTGTTTCTAATCAAAAGATTTATGGCTATCTGCAGATGAATATGAAGGCCGCAAACCACAGAAAAGCACAAGAAAAGCCCAGTACCTAGATTTAAATGGGTTGGGGTTGGGGTTGGATGAAAGCTCCTCAAATGATGAGTTAACATTCCCAAAGTCTTAACTCAGTGGGCTAACCCTGTGTTGAGTCATCATGGATAGGCAATGCAGTCCAGGTCAGCCCATGTATTCCCTAACTCTCCCTGTGCAGAGAGTTTGACGTTTAATCAGCACGTTCTTGTATGTATGTATGTGTGTGTGTGTGTGTGTGTGTGTGTGTGTGTGTGTGTGTGTGTGTGTGTGTGTGTGTGCTAATTAATAAGGGAGCATCTGGAAAGATACGTGAGCATATGTTGGCCTCTGGTCTCCAAATGCAATTGCGCAGCGGACAGGTCACCCGTATAAAACACACAGAGAGAACAGAGAGGAAAGGTGATGATTAAGATAAATGCATTCAGTTACGTGCACCTAATGGCAGACAATAGCTGCCGTGGTTAAAGACTTAACTTAATGAGAAAAAGAGTGAACAACTTACAAATACATCCATAAGCATGTGCTCCAGGGTCACCTCAATGTCCTCAAGTCGTGCTGCAAGAGTCATCGTTCAACTGGTCCGAAAAATGCCACAAGATAATAAATAGATAGATTATAGATAGAAAATGTAAACTTTGTAATCAAGGGATACAGATGGCTCAAAGGAAGTAGTTAAGCCATGTCAGTCGTTCCCCAAAACATCCCAACTCTTCAAATGAACGTGCCACGACAGCTTTTTAAAAGTCCAGCCTTATTTGTCCACATACTCCTTTCATTCTCCAAATCGAGACAGCCTCCCAAATGATTAGTCAAAGTCCAAGATCCCATGAAACAAGCACGTCTATCTACACCAAACTTGGCTCTGAAAAAGACCTGCCTGGATTCCAATCAGGGCTCCAAATGCTTCCAAAGAGAGTGTGGGATCCCTACAGAAAAAGTGCTTCAATCGCTCCTCTGAGAAACCTACTGATGAAGATGCGTGACATACTACAGCCTTGTAGTCCCCTCTCTTCAGATCTGAGTTATGATCCATGGGTGAGATAAAGACACTGACAACTCTCCCTGGCAGAGAGGGAGGGCAGAGGGTCGCGCTCACTCTTCCCAGGATGCCCACAGGAGGAAAAGAGGAGCAGGGGGAGGAAGCACAAGCCTTGATGCAGAGTTAGCGGTCGGAGAAGCTGCTATACTCTGTAATGAAGTCATTCATCATTTTCATTTTTTGGGGCATATCTTTCTATCTCGCACAAGTTGTTAGGATATCTCCTCCCTCTCTCTCTCTTTCTCTCTCCCTCTGTTTCTCAGTGCCCTTTTGGGTCTCTGTCCACAGTGGAAGCCTTTGTACGAAAGGGAGAGCCCTTGGGGCAGCTGATGCCCAGTCCTGGGTGCTCTTGGCTGGGGTCATCCTCTCTCACACTGGGCCTCTCTCATCAATTGGGCCTTTGTGGAGGCCTCATTAAAAAGGTTGGCCCTGGATGCCGAGGCTCCAGTAGACACACAAGGCCGAAAACAGCAGTGATATGGCCTGGAATGGATCTATGAATGACTGCAGGCCTATGTAACAGTGGGGTTGGGTGGGGGGTGGCAGAGGACAGGGAATGTGGGGTAGAGAGGGATGATTTTGGGGGGTAGGAGTGGGGTGGAAGGGGAAAATAAGGGTGCATAGCAAGGGGGCAATGATTCAATAAGGGAGGAAGGAAAGTAGAAGAAAAGGAGGGAAGCAGGGGAATGAAGGATGTTGGTGGGTCGCTCCACGGAGAGGGGAGTTGTTTTTGTTTTTCTGGCAAACGCTGGTGGAATGTACCCCAGCCCCCCCCCCATTTTCTCTGTTAACAAGACTTACAGAAAGAAAGAAACAAAGACACAGAGAGAATGAGTCAGACAGTGGAGGGGAAAGGGGAAAGTGAGTTAAGCTGGGCTGCACCAGCAAACAGGATATGACCACAGACAGTAACCAGCTGTGACAAGGGAGACAGGCCCTGGGTTCCAAATCGCATACTCCTTCTTTTTACTATTCTACAGACTGGTCATAAAAACAATGTAGTTATCATGCAGTAGGCATACAATTTGGACATACTTATACTTATTTCATCATAACTACACACCTTGAACTTGCCTTTTGCTTTTATCTGTCGCATCGCTGGTTGTTTTCACTCAGAGCCTCAGTCGATGTGAGATAGCTTCCGATGCGCAAAAGGATTGAGGGTCAGAATTGCCAAAGAAAGCTTGCTGATCTCCACACTAAAAGGGACTAAAACTACAACTCTAAGGGCCGGTTTCGCAGACATGGATTAAGCCTAGTTCTGGACTAAATTGTACTTTCAATGGACAATCTCCATTCAAAATTCCATTTAGTCAAGGACTAGGCTTAATCCATGTCTGTGAAACTGGCCCTAATAGTTTTATATAATTCTTTACCCATAATATTTCTTATATACACAACATTTAGGGCAACAAACTATTCAAAAGAAACATAAGTAAGCTCACAATGCATCATGGTAATTGGTGAGCCGTTTTCTTTAAACATAGGGATACTCTTTTCTACTTGTAACAATGTCTTCGACCATCCAACCTCCATCTTTTTCTCCAAATCACTCTTTTGGTTCCACATCTCTCAATCAGTCTATATTCACCTGCTACTTCTCTCTCCTCCCTTCTTCGCATCATTTGGCGTTTCAGAGATATTCTCTCCAGTCTTATTCCCCCCATCCTGTCCTCCTCTTGCCCTCTTTCTAAACCACTCAGACCCGGAGCACCAATGACCTTTGCCCTCTGACCTCTCCTGGGTGTGAGGTCGTCCTCAACCACTCATCCGCCGTCACATCAACTCCGTGGTCAGGAGCGTGTGACAGACTCTATTGCACAGCAGTGCTCCCGTGCTCACACACACACACACACACACACACACACACACACACACACACACACACACACACACACACACACACACACACACACACACTATAACACACTTCACTGGGTGTTAAAAACAGAGTGCACGGATCTGACAGTCCTTTGTTGCCCTCAGGAGGAGTTCCTGTCTGCCCGGTGTCTCTCCTAATAGTGCCTGCTGTGAATATGTAACACCCCGCCATTAATAACTGAGAAATATCCCTCTAATTCTCATCTGCATGCCGCTCATGCATTATAAATACACTCCTGCATGGTGAAGATGGACAGTATATGGCCACTAAAACCTGTCAAGGAGGTGGCCCGTGGTGACTGAATGCACTGAAGAGTGTCAAGAGCGGCATGGTATAGCCTATCATGACCTGAAATCGTCATTAGTGAGGAGCTTAGCCCCCAACAGAGAGGCAGTGCGGAACAGCATGTCCCAGTTCGACTCCTTGGCACGACTAGGGTTAAAACCCAGATTCCAGTGTGTAATCCAATGTATGTGTTTGAGTGTGTGACTCTATAGGTGGTGGAACGACTCTTTGGTGTAATGTTTACTAGCCCATCACAGAGACAGCTGAATATCACCTCACCTCTCTGCATAATATACAGAGGCAATGCGACACATTATGCTCCATTCCCCACATGCAGGCTGCATATTACCGAATGATTTACACAAAACACAGGGTTTGAACAGCCAAGCTTATGTTTCCGCGGGGATATATTTAAAGATAAAAGGTGAAATTTACAAGAATCCCATGAACATTATCATACGCACAGAAACAAACAATAGCAATTGTATAGATTTACATGCACAGCATAAGAGAATGGTAGGAAAGTGCAACAAATAACAAAGAACATTATTCTTCGCAGCGGGCCTTCAGCAGGCCTCATAAACAAGGACTGGGACCCCCACTGACACATACCCCCCCCCCCCCTCACATAGATACTACACGTTACATTTACATACAGCCTCTACATTCCGCACACTCCTGCGCAAACTGTACAGCTCCTTTCAAAAACAGATCTCACATAAAGCGTGCACTATTTTTACTGTCAAGTGTTCTTCTTTGTTTTTACTTTTGTATCTTCTCTAACCTTTATTTATACAGGTATATCCCATTGAGTCCGATGACTCTTTTGCAAGGGAGACCTGTTTTCCTTTCCCACGTTACCATTCACACACACATTCATACACCGATAGCAGGCTAACTATCGACATTCACACGAGGCAAGGTGGGTGAAGTGTCTTGCCCAAGGACACAACAACTATGACACAGGTGGCAGTGCTAACCTCCAACCTTTT